>NC_041810.1:17593400-17912116 GCF_900964775.1 Scleropages formosus
TGACAGCTACAACAGCAACAACTGATTGCATCGAGCGAGTCGGGCGACTGCTCTCAGCCGCGGGGCCGCTCCTGTTTAATGCTAATGGGCCGTTTTGAAGTATTTCCTACAAACTAAACCTCAGTGTTTCCTATTCCCTTGGACACACTTCACTTTGCAAAAAAATAAAAAAATAAAAAAACAAAACATGGGCCTGATTTTAAAATTTCCCCGTGTTACACTGAGAAACCACAGGAGAACAGATCATTTGCAGAACTACCAAAGGACTTTTAGCATGCGAAAGAAAACAAAAGGCATCACATCTGGGAAGTAGGAAGTTACAAAGATCTCAGAGACAATGAACTTATTATCCAAAAGCATCTCCCGAGGTTGGTGGTCCAGTTCCCTTCCTCAGCCACCCCCACTCCACCCCCCCCACACACACACTCACACCCATGTCCGCCTGCTGGTTCAGTGCTGGGTGGTCATCTGGTCACCAGAAACATGTGAACCTGACGCTGTGAACACACTTGCATATCCATGAATACGGGCTCTGTGTCCCCCGATGTTCATGACATCCTCCCACCACCCCCCGCCGACAGAACCTGCCTTCCATGGAAACAGGGGAAGAAAGTCCTTCCTATCCCAGGCCCTGGGGGCACCTGGGGGCACCTGAGGACACAGAGGGGGAAACTGACCACAGGACGATATGATCTGCACCCCTTTGGCTCAGCTCCTTGTAGACACCAGCGGCCTGCACAAACCTCTGCTCTTGAACAGTGCCAGTTAAAAATTTGAGTACACCTGGGCAGTTCGAACATGGGATATACTGGACTGAAGAGCGAAAGCATGAGATTCTAGGAGATGTTCATTGATTTTGAGAAAAGTATCTGATGAATGAATGAATGTAAATGTAAACAAAGCAACCTTTTGGCCGTCTGTGGGCCATGTAGCAGAAGAGCTGGAAAGACATTGCTCCTCATTTCCTGATCAGACTTGAAATTACCATGGTAGATCTCACCTTTACCAATCAATTGCATTAGCAGTGTGTGGAAACAGAGTGCTTCATTATTTGTTCACCTGATAAACAGATGCTCTGAGATGCTTATGAGAAATATTGTTTGAAAATTAGTTCCTCACCACCTGCTACTTTTCATCTGCTTGTTTCCCTATTTATATGTCACTTTGACTATGATAATTGTAATATCAAATCCAAAAAGTGAGTTCTAGCAATTGTGTCTCAAAGTCTCAAATCCTTCTGTCTGTTGATGCACTTTTGTTTACTTTGAGGTCTACACCAATTTGAATGAAAATATTATTTACATATTTATATTTATGAATTGCTCAAAAGCATAAATGTAACTGTATATAATCAAATATATAATTTTAAAATAATGGCATATAAGCGAAATTGGGAGCAAAGGTTAAAAGCCCAGTGAGTACATATATTGACAGCAGTAATGCTGGTACCGATAGCAGGCTTGTCTGAGGACTCAGAGCAATGAGCCCTAGGAGTTAAACGAACTCGCAGCCTTATGCTGAGCTCACACATCAGCCGTGTGGAATTTAATAAAGGCCCACCGGCCATCCCGCCCTGGGGAGGGGAGTGTGGGAAACGTCAGGTAGATGCTCCTGCAATCTGGAGTCGATTCCAGGGCACTGAGGCGACTCTGCGAGGGGCTTAGAGGCTACCGGCCCACTCCGCTGGGAAAAGTCACTCGGCCACATTCCCACCAAAGCTCCCATGAGTGTCACAGACCACCACCGTAGTATTAGAACACAGCCAACATTTTTCTTTTTAATAGGTTCATTAAAGCAAATTCATTTTCTGTAGACCTCAGAATTACTTTTCTAAAGATAAAATCCTACAGCCGTATCTTGACAAGCCTGCCAATTTATTTAATATATTACCTTAAATAAAGTTTGTTACAGTTCACATACATTTTAATGTCTGAACAAATGTGCTTTTTTTAATAAACTATATAATTATATACATACATATATACATATATACGTATGTGTATAATACACACACACACACACATTTTCAGAACCGCTTGTCCCATACGGGGTCACGGGGAACCGGAGCCTAACCCGGCAACTCAGGGCGTAGGGCTGGAGGGGGAGGGGACACACCCAGGACGGGACGCCAGTCCGTCGCAAGGCACCCCAAGCAGGACTCGAACCCCAGACCCACCGGAGAGCAGGACTGTGGTCCAACCCACTGCGCCACCGCACCCCCATCCGTGTATAATACATTATATACAAAATATATACATATATATATACAATAGAGTGTATTTAAATATATATCAAGAGCATATATAATATATATGTGTATAAAATAGACAGTAAAATGAACAACTAATAAAATGCCATCAAATCAACAGTTTTTTTCTTGAATAAAACTACAAAAGAAAGAAAAAATATGTAAAAAACAGAAATATAACAAAATTGAAAGTTTAAGACATATGAAACACAAAAGCAGAGGGAAGCATCGTGGTGCAGCATATAGCAGTGGTGCCTCATAATGCCTGGGCTGCATAACTGAAGGTAGCTTCGGTCTCCAGGCAGTGCATGTGAACTTTGTTTTTTCTACTGTGGTTGTGTGGGTTTCCTTTTACGGTACAAAGTTGCATTACAGGTGGATCACTGAATTTAAATTACCCAGAGAGTGTTTGTGTGGTTATCCTGCAATAAAATGACTTTCTATGTATCCTGCCTAGCCTAGTGCCCTGTCTTTCCGGGATAGGCTTCACATCACCATGACCCTGCATTATGAAAAGCATCTTCTGCTAGTGTGTGAATGAGGAAAAAAAAAAGAAAAAGATATTGACAGCAATGAGTCGTTAAAGCCCATATGCGCTGTTGAGAGATTAAAGCTACATTTATAAATAGTTACAGTTGTGCAATTATCACATTTTAAGACTGTCAATAACACACTGACAGCGTGTAGCGCAGTGCTGAGAAAGAAAACAGGACATGCAATCAATAAAGACGGCTGTGGGATGTCATCATGCCACGAAACGAGTCACATGGCTGTTTGTGGAATAATTATTTCTTAAGCTAGCACAGATCTCTGGGGTAAATCACTGAACCAGTAACGTGAAAGCATTTTTTTCGTCATGATTCATAATAAGAAGTAAGTGATGAAGCTGCAGGGTCCCTTAAGTACTCCTTGCTATAAGCCATAAGCACAGACCTCTGATCGATGTGAATCTTTCTTGCACAAGATGAAAGGAAAACCTCTAATGGAAAGTTTTCAGCAGTGGCCTAGAATGGTTAGACAAACTGACCTGATTCACGGATGTTTATTTACAGAAAATGAATGTGGACAGGAGCTGAAATCGCTTTGCTGCAGGGCTGGAGGGCTGCAGTTCCGTGCTTTAGCCTGGAGCGCTGAGCTCTGACAGTGCAGTGTGGGGACGAGTGAGTCAGTGGGGTCCCAGCGGGAGACTCAGGAGGAGCACGATGCTCTTGGTCTGCTCTTTGGGAGTACATTCATGGACCGTGTGGGCTTTTCTGGGGTGGTCTTCACAAAACGGCTGATGTGGAACAAAGGAAGGCAAGGCTGACGGGCTGTTCAGACACTGATTTCAACAATAAGATTGGATGAGTGAACCATGTGATTGGCAATTGTTTCCAGTTTGAGCACTTTTACAGTGAAGCAGTGGATCGGATGGTTGAAGGTTTACAGTCTTCCCTGTCGAATAAAGGTAATTCAGTCCTGAAAACCCTAAATCGAAGATGCAGTTAGAGCTAGTTACATTTATCTGACACTTTTCTCCAAAGCAACTTATAGTGTTAAGGTTACAATTATTTACCTATTTATACAGCTGGGTCGTTTTACTGGAGCAATTTAGAGTAAGTACCCTGCGGAAGGGTATTAGATCCAGAGGTGGGGTAAGAAGCTGCAACCTTTGGGTCCAAAGGCTGGTATTCAACCATTACAATACCTGCTGTCCCAGTACTTGAAATGATTAAAAATTTGTATCTGTTGCTGAGCCCCAAAACTAACACCAATTTATGCTAAAATATCACCAAATCCCATTACTATGAACAAAATCACGTCAATATTTGACTTTTGTTGCGATAACCCATGACATCCAGGCACATTCTGCTCATTAATTACCCTAATACCGCACAACTGAGTACCTGTACTTGTTCAGCTCTTTCCTAGCCATTACATACGATACACTTAACCAACACTCACAAAAAGAAACACACACACACACGATGCTCAGTGCTTATGTCTTAATTAAACCTTCAAAGAAAAAAACTATGAAGACAAGAGAAATCAACGAAAACAATGGAAATGAATTCACACTCACCGAACAAGTTGACTTTGGACAGTTCAAACGCGGACATAATTACAAAGGTTATAACAGGGGTGAAACTAGCAATCAAGGGCTAATGGAGGTTGACAGTTGAATGCAGCACAAGCCAAAGTATAATTGTGAAAACGACCGCATAGCGGCTCTGGTCTTGTGCCGCTCATCTGTTGGGAGATGCCTGAAACCCAAATTGAGTCCTCACAAAGAGCTGTTTCCTGATGAAAATTAAACCGTTCACAACGTCCAGTTCTCGTATACCGGATGTTCGTGTCTCGAGGGATAGCTGTATTCTACATCAAATCATTTCCCATGCTGTTCTTTTATTCATAGAGGATGCATTCTTCTCTGGACGATGCTCAGTATTTGTCTCCAACTGTGAATCCCTACCTACACAGAAAGGTCAACCCTGAGCACGGAGCCCCGCAATAACTGGCTTTCACAAGGCTGATGGGAAATTGCAACAGCTTTTTTGCCGAGCACAGTTTGGCCCACTCAACAGGGGTGTGTGGTGGGGTTGGGGTGGGGGGAACCGGCGGCACGTCTGACTGAAAACTCCACCATGTCAGCGAGCGGAATTGGAAGTAATATCCTCCCGCATTAAGCCATGTCTTGACTGGTCCACTGAGCACTGAAGTAATCTCTCAGGTGTTTTGGATGACCCAGGACAGAGGTGGAAATTCCAGGAAATCCGAGGTATCGAATTTCTCCCCGGCAGCAAGGAAATTGGGTTTTTGTTCTGGAACTCGATTGCGGCGAGTCTTCTTCACAGAGTCCTTTTTGGAGATTCGAGGCCCCAGTGCTGGCCACCATTGAGAAGGACCGGACTCTGTGGGACTGTGGACAATGCAGTGTTGTGCTAACCTCTGTGCACGCCGATTCTCGAACCTCAGAAACGCTCCTGCTGCCTCAGCCCATCGTTGCTTGGCCTCTGTCTGTTTGTGCTGCTGGAAATAGAACCCGATTCCATATTTTTAGCTCATGCAAACAACTGGGTCCTTATGGAAAAAGAGCTATTTATACAAGGAACTGACATTTCATACTCAAAAAGGATTACATTTTGGAGCAGGGCTGCATGCTCAGAAGAGAGGCCTTTACTGCCACTTATAAAGTTTGGGAAGATGAAGGGTAGAGGTCGATTCCAAAAGCACATCTAACAAATCAAAGTTACACACTTAAACCTCGGGCAGTCCAGCGAGCAGCACATCTGCTTTAGAGTTGTTGGGCTGGGGGTTTCGAGGTGGGTTTGAACCCAGTTCCATCTGTGCGGAGTTTGTATGCTCTCCCTGTGCTTACATGGCTTTGCTCTTGTGCTTGGGTTTCCGCCCACAGTCCGAAGGGGTGTGTTTCAGGTGAATTGGTTGACTCTGAACTGCCCATAGGGTGTGTGGATGTGTGTGTGTGTGTCAGTGATTGCCTGGTGATTGACTGACATTCTATCCAGGGTGTACTTTCCCTCATTCCTTGTGCTTCCAGGATAGGCTCTGGATCACCACGACCCTGCACCAGACAAATAGGTATTGGCAATGAATGATTAATTTGAACCTTAGCTGGGTAGAAGACAAATGGGAATACTTCAGCAAGTATTCAACTTCTCTTCAAGATCCATACCGTTCCATTTCCGTTTCATTTGCTCTTTTCAGCCAGAAGCAATTTATCCAATAGCACAACAGTTATTTATAGCGCACAGAATGGTAACTTCCCAGCCACGATGCCAAACAGGCGAGAATCCTGTTTTAAAAGACTTGCTAAAAGTCACCCAAAAGTGAGCTGAGTTGTTGCTTTCCCGGAATACTCCGAATGGACAGCAGCAGTCAGGCATCTCCACAGGCGAGCTTTTAGGAGCACAAAGCAGCCATTGTCGCCGGCAGCGGTGCCACTGGAGATTTCATCTCGCTTATGGAGTCACGGCAAGCTGTATTAGCATCAAATTGACAAAGTCGTTATGAAGAAATTCGATTGTGGATTCCAGCAGCGTTTAATTACAAGAGCATTTCCACCGCGGTCCGTTCGGGTCCCACTGCATTTCGGAGAACGTTTTCAGAATGAGTCCAATCTGTGGCCTCCGCATGACTGTAACATGTGCCTAGTTCTTTCAAATTTACACATTTTAACAGAAGTGGTGTGAACTAATATCGATGCACTTTGGTAACGATTGCTTTTCGGGCAACGCCAGACTTGAGATGTTATTATTTAAACAGCCTGCTCATGTGCGCCATGTTGCATCTGCCAAACATGTATTAGCGTGATTAAACTGTAAAAGAAAAAAATTGGTCTGAGCATAGAAAATTTACATTGCACATATGAAGCCCACATACTACGCAGCAGGCACTATTTCCTGTTCTTCACCATTCATCTGTCAGACTCTTCGTGAGCTTCCTTTATGAGAGCCTTCATAAATAATTCATGTTATCAGTTACCAGAATTATACTTCTAAGGTGAGTCAATGCGATGCTGAATATTTCATGTCCTCTTGAAATGTGCCCCTGTGTGGAGAAAAGTTATATATTGTAAATACGTGATTTATCAAAAAATTGTACGATTATATGTCTATGAATCTTTGATGGGTACCGATGATAAGTATACTGAGGTATACATATTGGGTCATTTACATAAGATATAGTATCATATTATACAACACACATACTGTAGGTCGATATATATATATATATATATATATAATATAAATTTTTAGAGAGGGAGTAAATATGTGGAGGAGAGATATAGAGCGAAGGGATTCATTAATATATTGAGACAGAGTTACTATTTCCATTGTCTGCTCAATGTGCCTATGAACTTTTTCAATTTTCCCATATAGATAGAACAAGAAGGCTGTCTGCAATTGCCAGGATTAAACGTTAAAGCGTTGTAAAAACCGCTTTGCGGGAACAGATGCCAATAACGCATCCTAACCTGGAAGTGCTAATGAATTTCTGATGGCTAAGAGAAGAGATGGGACGTCAGGCTTATCGGCGTGGCAGAAATGCACTTGTCTGGATGCGCTCGTATAAAGGCCCCAGGTGACATTAATACATGTGGACTGAAATGTAAGTGTTTATATGGAGGCTGCGTGTGCCATTTCATCGCATTTCCCAACTCTTGTGAAGTGCCGGAGGGGAGATATTTGCAGACGCAGCACCCGCCTAATTTTCCACATATAACCTATATGGAGAGGGTAAATGAAGACCCTTTGGTTTCACGGGCACGTTCCTCCCTCTAGCCCAAGTAGCAAAGCCAGGCAATATTCGGGCCTCGCCGCAACGGAGGACACAAAGCCCAGGATTGCAGGGCCCATGAATCATCGCATTTAGATCCTCTGCACACGGTAAACTCCGGGGCTGGAAAGCGTTTCGGGACTGTTGGTTCTTAAAAAGGCCCCCGTCGCCAGGAGAGATGAAACTTGGAGTGCTCTGAAGGTCACATTCTCTACAGGAAACCTTATCCGGCCCAGGGACTGCGCCGACACGTTCGCTCGGCCCGCTGCTTTTCCACACTCGGCGAGATTAAAACTGTGACCGCGCAAGTATCACTTGGCCAGCTTAGATACACAAGTGCCTGCCTTCAAGGCCTTCCTGTCCAAATGATTTCCTGCCTAAATTACAGCAGCGGTCTGCAAAAGTCTCGTTTGTACAATGAGGTCAGGGCTTGCAGCATATCTGCCTTGAGCGAATGAAAAATGTTTTTTTTTTTTTTTTTCTTTTTTTCTCTCCAGAATGAAAATCATTCACAATTTTTTTTTTTTTTTTTTTTTTTTTTACAGACATTGTCGCGATCGCCGTTCGTATTTTGCTCGAGCGAAACGGCACGTTTCGGTTTTAGTACACAAGTGAGGAGTATTTGAAAACCGAACGCAGATGCGCTGCCACACCAACACATTTTGCATGTAGAAAAGGCAGAGAAAACTGTGAAGTCCAAGGAATGTTTGGATTACCCTCTTTTATAGAGAAAACTTTTTTTAAACAAATTCAATCACCAGAGAAAATGTTGTTTCCAAACGTTAGCTTTATTTATTTCATATGTGAAAAATCACGTTTAACACCTTCTCTTTTGGGTTTCTTACAGTTTGCAGTATATTTGCAGTCTTTATATAGCGCTTACTTCATGACACTCTCTCTTTACTGGAACCCTGGTCATTTGAAGACGGTCTAAGAAGGGATTGGCTGCCGTTACTGTCACATGAACTGCCGGAATGCTAATGGAGACTTGGGATGATATAATAATCATAAAGCAGCACATGCGCTTATGTGGGAAAGCAGTGGGGGGTAAACAGCAGTCAATTCTTCTTCCCGGGGTCACACACCCCACAGCGGCATGAATGGCATGTACTTGTCTCAGCAATTTCTGGAGCCATTTCTACGATGTGCCGCTCCCCGTCACATGCCATAAACCCAGCCCGTGCTGATACTCTGAGCCTGACTTGACCACAGCCACCTGGAGAGAACCATTGAGCTGAGCACTTGGACCAAAGACTGGTTCAGTCAGCATCCCAGACCACATGTCCTGGAGCTCTTCACCCTCCTTCCCCTCCTGCTACACAGGGGTAATAGCATTTAAACCGGTCATTTGACCGCAAGGCATCTATTAACCATTTTGATCACAGTCAGGGGGCAGCTGATAGCATAGCAGTTAAGGCTTCTGCCTCTGCCTCTCATGGTTGCTGGTTTGAATTTCACCCACTGTTGTAGTGCTCTTGATCAGGGAACTGACCCTAAATCGCTCCAGTAAAATTACCAAGCCTTATAAAGTAAATGTGCAGATAGTTACCTTAACACTGAAAGTTGCTTTGGAGCAATGAAGCAACTTGTAAACAAGTCTAACCTCAAGGGCCAGACTATCCATCCATCCATTGTCAACAACTGCTTGTCCCGAGCAGGGTTGCGGCAAGGAGCCTAACCCGGCAACACAGGGTGCAAGGCCGAAGGGGGAGGGGACACACCCAGGACAGGGCGCCAGTCCATCGCAAGGTACCCCAAGCAGGACTCGAACCCCAGACCCACCACATAACGGGCAAGGGACAGTCTAATGCCATCTAAATATGTTTACGTCAAATTCAGAAGAGGAAATCTCATCAGTCTCGCAGTAAGGTGGAGAAAATGAGCATTAAAGGAGAATGAACAGCAGCTGAATGTGTTATTATTGACTCATTGACCATAACCCAGTCATGCTGGAAACCTGGCAGTAAAGTCAGAGCTACCAATTAAGGAATGACTACATCACGGGTGTCACACTCTGGTGCCTGTAGGGCCGTACACATGCTAGCTTTTCTTTCACATCCATTCCAAAAAGTCTAATTGGTTAGCTGCACTATTTTTACTCGCAGTTCCCCAATTAGAGGCTGCATTTTTGGAATCTGGGTCAAAATCACATTATCACTTCATTTAGAAATATAAAATCCTGCTCTGATTTACCAGCACAATAGATATCGAAGAATTCTCCGTAAATTTTCATCAGAATTATTATTGATTTAAATGGGAAAAAGAAATAATTCCAATATTTACCCCCCAAATTACCTAATTACCTGATGAATTATGACCTGAGTTTATAAACAACAGCAAATGTCTTGCTATGTTAGTGGTAATGAGGCAGGGCATGTGGATATTCGAGAAAAGAGCCACGAGGAAGAGGCTCATGCTGTAGCTCTGATGTGACTCATACTCTTTGCATACTTCCCCACATCATGATGTAAATGCTGCTTTAAACTTAAAACGTTTGCCAATAAAATATTTCCTCTAGCTGGAGAAGGCATCTTATGATTAACATAAAGGATGAATTTTAGTTGTTCTTAAAAACTGATTTTCGTAAATTGGGACCTCACAAAATGGGGTGTATATCACGTTATAGTGGGACTTGGGGGCTGTGAAACAAACAAAAAATATCTGAAATATTTAATATTCTATGACTGCCACATCTGCCCAATGATATACTTTTTATTGGATAATTAGACCTTACACTTTGCCCATGTTGTTTTTATTTCTACCATACTTTACAACAGTGTCTTTTACAGCTGAACGAATTTTTTGTAACTATTACCAATTTGCAGTTTATTTTAATTATTCACAATGTCATATTGAAACTATTTCAGAGTGACAATTCTTCTTTTTCGGTAGTTGGCCAAAACGAACTGATGCCCGCCAAGCAAATGGGAATTTGAATTTGAAAAGGACAAGAAGCCAGAGATAGGGGATGGGCAGCGGAGAGCGGCAGAGACAGGGCGACACTGCTCCCGTCCAGCAGAACTCCAGAGACCATCGAGGTGGAACCTCATCGAGAGATATGAAGTGACAGAAACGAGAGCGTAGGCCCACGGGGTTTCAAAGCCCAAGAAGCATACAAACACACACGCACACACACATAGAGGAATGCACAATGACGGATTTGTCAATCATTGCATACCTCCACCGGTATAAAGAAGCAGAGGGGACCACCGGATCCTCAGACTGCTAATGAAGGACGACTTTGCACTTGCTTGTCGTAAAATTCGTATTTGTTTCAATGAATAACTGAGCGGGTGATGACAATGAGCTGTTTGAAATGTCACCATTTATATTCATTTGGAGTCCTGGAAAAGTACAACAAATCAGGTCATGTCTTTCTCATTACATTGCTAGTGAGGTCACACTAACACGGCATTCCAGCCAAATTGGCTTTTCACTGCAACATAAGACTGTTTAAACACTATTGCTAAGCATGATCATACTGTACAGAACTGGAACATAACAGCATTTCAGTAAAATTCACTTCGAGTGTTTACGACCCTGCCAAGATCCGGTTATCTGGATTACAAGAATTTGTTTTTATGAGGGGGGGCACGGTGGCGCAGTGGGTTGGACCGGGTCCTGCTCTTCAGTGGGTCTGGGCTTCGAGTCCCGCTTGGGGTGCCTTGTGGCGGACTGGCGTCCCGTCCTGGGTGTGTCCCCCCTCCCCCTCCAGCCTTACGCCCTGTGTTGCTGGGTAGGCTCCGGCTCCGGCTCCCCGCGACCCCGTATGGGACGAGCGGTTCAGAAAGTGTGTGTTTGTGTGTGTGTGTGTGTGTGTGTTTTTATGAGCAGTTTCATTTAATGCCGTACTTCAGCTTGCAAACCATTCCTTCACATTTATGAGGACCAGATTTGGATTATGGACAATCTTTTAAACAATCCAAACAATGTTCCTTGTTCGGTGCATGTGAATTAATTTTCATTCTTTACACTGATTTCCATTAGTATTTATTAATTAGTAATTGGGCATTAATGGTGGCACAGTGAGCAGCGCTGCTGTCTCGCGGAGGCTGGGAGGTGCAAGAGGATGTGGGTTTGATCCCCATGCCTTCTGTGTGGATTTTGCATGTTCTCCTCATGTCTGTGTGGGTTTCCTGTGAGTGCTCTGGTTTCCTCTCACTGACCAAAGACATGGTATTCAGATTCCCCATAGTGTGTGAGTGACAGAAAGAGTGTGTTCCACTGATGTATGGATGAGTAACCCTTTGCAAGTAGCGTATCTAGCAGTGTAAGTCACCTTGGTGAATAAGGTGTGTGGGCAGGTAACACTACATAGAGTTCATTGGAAGTCGCTTTGGAGAAAAGTGTCTGCTAAATAAATAAATGTAAATTAATGAAGGAAGAGTGCCTTGTTCTATTGTGTTATGATACCTAATGTTAACTGTGTGCAGTTTAATGAGATTTGGTAATATCACATTGAGGAAACTGAACTGCTTCAGAGGAGACCAAAAGAAAACTGTGATCCAACAAATGTGAATGCTGTTCCAGATGCTGCTCAGACCAACCTGGGTTGCTTTAGCGCTCCATATTCCCTCGCAGACATGTTGTCCTTCCTGTTCCACCCCAGCATGGGGGGTTTCGCCGTTGCTTGGTTTGTACAGAGACTGGAGACCCCGACCTGGAAAGCAGAGTGCCACAGTGACAAACTGAGTCCAGAGTGATTCACCAGCCGTGGAGAACTCCCGTGACCGTGGCAGTCACCCTTCTGCTGGGAAATTACTCACTGGCAGAGTCTTTTGAAACTTACTTTCAGCAAGTGATCTTCACACTTCTCTACCATCTTCTTACCCTAAACTGATCTAGTTAAAATACCAAGCTGTGCAAATGGGTAGAAAATTGGCGGTACCATAGTGTGCAAACCTTGCATTGTAGGTTTTTTTTTTGCAGAGAAGCATCACCATGATGAATTGATGCTGGTAAATATTCAGAATCTGTCAGAGCAATGAAGATGTAAAGTCTGGAATTGGGGATGAACACAGAACTGGGGTGTGATAAAAATATATTAGAGCTGAGACGAGAATGGAAGAAAAAAGGGCTGAATTGTTATCCGAGCGTAAAATCAGAAAGTGTTTCCTGTGCCATCGGCCAGCTGCCGGGGTTTGGCCTGGGCAGTCCGTTCCCACCGGCTGAGCGCCACGCCGTTTGTTCCAGAGCATTCCTACAAGCTTCCAAATGCAAAGCGGCGCGGAAAATAAAACGGTGCAGAAATGAAGGCGCTACATGACCATCAGTCATTTTATTTTTAAAAGACTAAACAACGGATGTTTTTAAATAATTACTGTCTGGAAACTGGGAAGTATTCTGGATGCTTAATTCCTCATAAGACAGTATTTATAGCAAATATTCAGATTAATGTACTTCAGGGAGGCCAATTCATTAAAAAAGAAATACATTAGATGCTTAAGTTGCTTTTCAGTAGAAGTTAAGCAGCAGAAGCCGGTAAACCATATAAAAAGATGTAAGAAGTTGGAAGGAACGCAGCTGATTCCAGACCTACTGGCAGGAGATGAATGGTCTCAGTTTGTCCATCATACTCGAAGTGGTGTTACATTTGAGTGGAGGTACAGTGAGAAGCTATAAATATCATCTGGCACAGTTGAAAACGGCAATGCGGGTTCTGCATCCTGACGGCATTGGGGTGACGCTAAGAGGGACACTGCAAATCAGATTAACCCTATCGGGGCAAAATGAACGCCAGTTATAGAGTCAGTCCCCCGGCTTCTGTAAGGCTGAACCCTCAGCAGGTCTGCACTGCTGTGACACCAGAAAAGGCCATTTTAATTTCCTTTCTCCTCTGATAAAATCATTACTGCTTCTTGATTTTCGCTTTGGGGTCACAGCTTTTTTCCTGCTGACGGTTGACACTGAGAAATGTGCAGCCTTTAAGACATTTATACACTAGCCAGGACTCAGGAAAAGCTCAAAGCTCCAAAACAATTCCAAAGAGAAATGAAATGTACTCTTTAATGTAAACCAGAAAATCCATCACTGACGGAGAGTTAAAAATAGACATTCAGAGCAACTCGGGGAAGAGCAGACATTCTTTGTGATTTATAAGTTATAATCACACATATTGTTCAATAGATCACCACTGGGAAAAGTCTTTAACTTAACTAACACTGTGATGACCCCCCATCCACATAGTAATGTGAAAAATCATAAAAATACAAAAAATATAAAAATAATATAAACATTATCTGCCCACACCCATATTGTAACATGGGGCAGTTGGTAGCGTAACAGTTAGAGCTGCTGTCTTTGGACCCAGAGATCCCAGGTTTCAATCCCACCTGAAGTTGTACTGCAGAGCAAGGTACTTACCCTGAAATAGCCCAGTTAAATAAATGAAGAAATTATTTTAGGTAACTTGACATTGTAATTTGCTTTGGAGAGAAAGTGTCAGCTAAAAGAATAAATGTGATTGTGACATTGTGTTATTGTCCACTTAGCCAAAATGTTATTACAAATCTACTACCTCTGTATTATCTGCTTACTGTGTTATTTAACATTTACTAACAGTGCAGCTTTACATCCTTACTAATGCAATATTATTGCTCAACCTATTTAATAAAACAATTATCCCACTGCATGTTGTTATTATATATTAAGTAATACTGTTCCTATAGAGAGGGGGTGCGGTGGTGCAGTGGGTTGGACCACAGTCCTGCTCTCCGGTGGGTCTGGGGTTCGAGTCCCGCTTGGGGTGCCTTGCGACGGACTGGCGTCCTGTCCTGGGTGTATCCCCTCCCCCTCCAGCCTTACGACCTGAGTTGCCGGGTTAGGCTCTGGTTCCCCGTGACCCCGTATGGGACAAGCGGTTCTGAAAATGTGTGTGTGTGTGTGTGTGTGTGTGTGTGTGTTCCTATAGAGGGGGGGCGTGGGGGCGCAGCGGGCTTGACCGGGTCCTGCTCTCTAACAGGTCTGGGGTTTGAGTCCTGCTTGGGGTGCCTTGCGGTGGACTGGCGTCCCGCCCTGGGTGTGTCCCCTCCCCCTCCAGCCTTGTACCCTGTGTTGTTGGGTTAGGCTCTGGTTTGCTGTGACCCCATATGGGACAAGTTATTTCAGTCTGGATGTGTGTGTGTGTGTGTTCCTATAGACTCCTGTAGCTCAGTCTTGACAGGAGTACTACTCCTTTGTTCTTTATTTATTAAGCCAGAGTGCACAGTAGAAATCCCAGGAAGGTGGTCAGCTACTCTTAAATCCACCCCCTCAGAGGTTTATTTGTCTACCTATGGTTGTGAGTTTTTTTGTTTTCCTCTCCACTGCTGCTAGGTGGCTTTGCACTGATGTTATTTATATGTGTTGCAACTGTAATTTTGCATCATTTTTAGTGACCCTGTTTGGTACTCTGGGCAGCTTTATAAAAATGTATTTAATTGAACTAAATAAAATAACTACTATGCCCCCTTTTCAATTCATTCTATGCCCTCCGCCAATCAAATGCATCCAAGTTTTAAAGAAAGCTTCTTTGAAATGGCTTTAAAAAGTGATATAGTGGAATCAAGGAGAACAAATAAAGTAAAACAAACTTGTTTGTGGGGATTCCCAGGTGACTGAAAGATGGAGCTGAAACATGTGAAACTGACATCTTTACCACACCCCTTAACTGGAAAAAAACCATGGTGATGAACACGGGGAGTGTCAGCCAGCGTTGTCTCGGAAGAAACGACAGAATGTTCCTGAAAGCATTTTAATTAAAAGTTTGACGGACTGGTTGATGAAATGACAGAGGAATATCTGAGAGGCGAGTGAAGCAGAAGTGATTTGGAAAGGCGGACGCAAAACAGGCAGATCAAAGCTCGTTCTCATAATGCACCTTGTGGAAACATCTGGAAGAAAGGAGCAGCACGGGGATGGGGATCTGTTATGTGCTGGGACACCTGTTTGGACTCCTGTCAGCGCTAACAGTGGACAGGATTTTTCATTAAAAGCCATCATGGTGAAATGACCAGGAGAAAACAGGTCTGCGTTGGGATGAAGGCTTTTTTTTTGCTGGGCACAGCGCCTCACACACTTCATTATCGCAAGGGCACTTTCCCGGTGACAGGCCCGCGTGCGCAGAGATTTATGGCCGCTGGAAAGCAGGTGCATCATTACCACGGATAATTAAGCGCACGTTGAAGGAGAATGTGCGGCAAGGCGGCCGGCTCTTTCCTCCGAGAGGCCTTGCCTCGGCCGCCTCGCCGCTTTGGCTCCGTTGCCATGGCGAGGACACCGCAGCGAAATAGAACAGCCAATGAGCAGACACCGTGGCGCCAAAGCTAACTGTGGCGCAAGAAGTCTCTAGAAAGCTGACACTGGCGGGGAATGAGAGAGTGAGAGAGAGAGAGAGAGAGAGAGAGAGAGAGGACATTATTATTACTAGTTGAGCTATTTTCTTGTTAATATTATTATTACTGTTATTGTTTTTGTTGTGTGTTGAGCCATTGCTTTGGCAATACAAGGGTATTTGCTAATAAAACCCACAATAACTGAAACTGAAAAATTATAGAGTGAGCAGCTGGGAGCGAGACTAAATTAAAATAGTTTAAGAATAAGTCAAAGTCACTCAAGTAGGTACTCATGACTCCAGTCGGAAAATAGATATAGTGTCTTATGTTAGTGTGGGTGTCGGCGATTTAAGTTGTTGTTTTTTCATTAAATCCCTCATCATCTGTCTCTGAAACGGTGACTGTGGCAATATAAACTTTCTTAGTGGTATGATCTAACTAGCGGGTTCCCAGAGGGCTCACTGGGAGAGGAGGCAATATTGTACATGAACGTCTTTTTTACCTGATGTGACAGAATAATAATTTAAGAGGCTAACAACCACACAGTAATAAAAAGGCACAAGGCATTCCTGTAAAAAAAAAAAACTGTTTTCCAGGTTTATCAGTTTTAGTCATCGATGTCATCTCTCAGTGGTAACATGTCTGACATGGTTTTCATCTGCTTCTCAGACGTAGCATCAGGACCTGCACCTCTGCCCTGCTGTGCCCTGCAGACACTCAGGTACCTCGCTCAGCTGCTCTTTAAGGAGCTACTTGGGAAAATAAAAAAGGAAGCAGCATGCATGACCCGGGGGGGTTCAAACGGCTCGGAGACACAACTGCAGGTAACCTCACGCTTTCTATTCATAGGGCACTACCTTAAGATGAGCTATCGGCAGACCCATTTTGCACAGCAACCGCGGTACAACAGGTAGTGTGGCAGCTGTGGTTCTGAGCTTAAGGTACACCGCGGTACACCACGGTACACCACATACCTCTTGCTGCTCTCCTTAAAGGTATTGGACTGCGTCTCTGTGTGCATCTCCTGTGGATTTCCCTAGGTGTGAAGAAATCCAGTGCAATATCTGGTGTCAGAGAGTGGACCTTACACAGTTCCCCTTATAGGCCCATTGCTGCCTCTGCAACTATGGTGCCCATGTCATTTAGGCATGAGCAAACTTCCAGCTAAAGAACAGATAGATAGATAGATAGATAGATAGATAGATAGATAGATAGATAGATAGATAGATAGATAGATAGATTGGCATTTCTTCTCTGTTTCCTGACTGATTTCCTTTGACGAGCCAATGATGTCGTACTTCTCCAAATTGTTACCCATGTGCATCGCATGAAGTATGTAATTAGCACACCGCTGACATCGGAGCGAAAGTCTGTATTTAGCCCAGGAATTCAACAGAAGCCCCCTTCTGTTGTAGCGTAAGATTAGCTCTCAGACGTACCTGCCTTCGTGGGTGGTCCGCACGGCTCGATAAAGGCAGCATGTTATCAGGAGTGCAGGTCCAAATGGGACACCTGAATACCATTAGTTTACAATGAAAGGAGTGCGGAGATGCAGTGTTGCTGCTGTGATGCTCTCGTACCTTGTCGTCTTCCGGAAGGCGCACTGAGTTTTCCACATTCCCACGTCCTGGATGACTCAGAAAGGGGAGGAAATGTAGTAATATAGGAGAAATTTGACATTTTGACAAATTTTCACATGATATCCCATGAAATGGCACTAGTTTCATTTTTGATATTCATTCAGCTCCTGCACAAAAAACAGAAACTTTTGTCCAGATTTTTCAATATTCCACAGAATAACACTGCTTTTCTCATGGATTGCATTTTCAAGGCATTTTAATATAAATTAATGCTGTAATACCTACCTTTGTCAGATCTGTATTCTCATCATGGAAGGATATTTAATATCCAATTGTTCCAAAAATAAGCAAAAATAAACACTTGGAAAATAACACTTACTTCTCCTTGTATCTTTAGTTAGTAACATGTAGGAGGTGAGAACAGCAGGAAAAATAATGTGGCCTGTATAATCATTCTAATAAAAACAGCAAATGCAAATCACATTACTGCTGTTGCTGAAATTTCAATCGTATCTCTGATTACCTGATGGGTCCCGGTGACGATCCCAGAACAATTAATAATTCTGAATTTACCAACAACAAAGGCATATAAATTATAATTATTCATTACTCACCTTTCTTTTCAGATTAAGATTTGGCTGCTGCTGAATTGTTCCCCCTCCCATCGCTGTTAGATTTTGAAAATTACCATATGCAAATAGCAGCTTAGGAGAAGTGATTAATTAAATTGCACAGATGTGACATTCAGTATGGAATGCATGAGGGTATCCAACTTATTTTTAAACAAATTAAAACCTTCCCTTTTGCTCTCTCTATCTGCCAATCAGAATTGCATTAAAGCTAATGCACTATGTCAAGGGATGTAAAACAAATGCGATACACTTTTCCAAGCATTTTTAAAGGCATGAATGCACTCCGCTTGCATTACTTGCATTATTTATACATACGCTATAAATGCTAGTAGTCCCGTGATCTAGTTACTGTTACATTGCTATGGGAACAGTTATGAAAATGCAATTTAATATATATGTTCATCTGTAAAGAATTCCATACTGAAAATAATGTACCCTACTATGCTAATCTATATTGCACTGTACAATATTATTAATATATATAAATTACCATATGGAATGTACACGTATACATGCAGTATGTGTCTTTGAATCCCATTTACTGCGTATCCTGCCTCACGACCTATTTTTCCGGTATAGTCTCTGCGCCACCACGGCCCTCCGCTGGACAAGCAGTTATCAATAATGAATGAATTTTCAAAATATACATGGATGTTATTCAGACTTCTACAAAAGTGCAGTGTTTCTCCCTTGTGCTTAAATGCAAAAAATGAAAAATGACTGAAGTCAAATTCGAGTTCTTTTTTTCTTTTCCTGTAATGTCTTACAAGTACAGGAAACGCCACACTTTAAGCAGAGAACCCACAAAGCAATACGTTTTTTCAGGTGTTCCGGAGGCCAAGTCGAGCTCTAATGCTTCTCTGAGAACTTCCTTGGACACACGGCCAGTCGTGCCTCTGGATAAGAGAAGGAGATCAGAGCCTCGTTCTTTCTTGCGGTTAAGGGATAACCAGGATGTTGTGCCATTGCCCTCACACCCGGCTCTGTCCGCGGCGGGCTCCGATCCTCCAGCTGCACTTGCGGGGAGTTTTTATTCAGCCTTGGTGCAGCTGCTCCACTGCTCCCGGACCCATCTGTGTGCCTCCGTCCCATTCAGACTGCTAAATCGCCTCCAATTAAAAATGACGGTTTCCCCATTAGGACAAAAGACAAAACGGCCCGTGTGTTCCGAATGGACACACGTCCTAGCTGTGAATTGTCTCCTAACGTGCTCCAATTTCATTGGCCAGCAGCTCTGGGCCTCTGCGGATTTGGCGGCATCGGCGGATGGTGTGGGGCGAACGGGCAGTGTCTTAACACCCAGGGCGTTCCATCTGTCCCCACCAATGGCGCTGGAGCCCACACCGTGGCAGCCAGCATCAGTTGAAAGCCAGACCGAGATCCCTCTCACACACTCACATACACACGCGAGCGCACACACATAGACGCACACACACGCAGCCTAGTTCCACCCAGAAGGGTATAACCGGACCTGTCCAGGGAGACAGACCTCACATTTAATTCATGAACAGATGTGATGTCATTAGGATGCAGAAGATGAAAACGGTACAAAAAAGGAAAGAAAGGACAGGGGGGGAAGCGCAGAGGAGCAGATTCTGTGGGTAACCTCCCCATCTCCTCGCCCCCCCCTCCCCTGGAAAACGGCCCCTGCGTCTGTTATGCAAATGAGCAGGCCATCCGTCCCGGCAGCTGACCGGCCGGACTAACAATGCACTTGACATTGACAACAAGCCCCCGCTGGGCGAGAGGTCAGCTGCTTGGCTGAGATCAAACACAGGAAGCCCCCCGGCGACCCCTGGCGCTAATAGTTCCGTCAGTGGCCTGTCACTCTCGCCAAGCGCCAAGCCCACTTATTAATGGCGAGAGCTCCCCGATTTTTACAAAAGGTTGCAAATGAACCATTTGGGAGCTCAATGTGCAGAATAAATTAAAAGAGGTTCAAAACGAACAGGACTCAGTAGGAATTAAATATGACGGAACTCATCTTATTTGCTATGAGTGGCTGAACACGTGCACGAGAAGTCATCGAGAAATTGGTGCGCACTTCTGGAAAACACAACAACAGGTCCATTTGTATGTAATAATAATAATAATAAGAAGAACAACAACAACAACAACAACAACAAGAGGAGGAGGAGGAGGAAGAAGCAGCTATACCCTGTGATGGACTAGTGTCCCATGTAAGGGGTATCTTTCCTTGCCCAGAACCTAGTGATATGTACCACCTCAACCTTGACAAGGGCAAGTGATTAATGAAAGTGAGTGAGTAATAATAATAATAATAATAATAATAATAATAATAATAATACGTTTTATTGCTTGTCTTGAAATTGTACTTCTCAAATAATGTATTCTGTGTTTATTATTTAATATAAATGAAATATATTTATCCTATTAATTATGTTTATTTTTCTACACCCGGGAGCTCAGAGGAGCCTGCTGTCGATGCACCGGGTAATAACGCGAAAGGTCTCCAGGCCGCAGAGACCAGCTCAAGGAATGGATGGAGGAGGGAGGAGGAACGGAGGAGAACATCCCCAGCTAATTGGCCCGGCTGGGGGGCAAGTCACAGCTGCTGCTTTGGGCAGGAACGGGCCGTCGACGGCCTGTCAGCAGGGCGCCCCCCCCCGCACAGTGGTGCCGACCTTTTAATGTCCCCCAGATCCTGTGAGACGTGGGCGAAGCCCACAGGGTATATTTCTGAAGGAGAATATTATACCAGCAATGTCGGCTATGGATCTACGAATCGGGCACCTTATGAATCGTCAGGCTCGAGTAATGGATCACAGGCAGGGTTTGAGCACCGAGCAGGACGATCACTCGCTTGCTTCCCACCTGCGTGCCCTGGTGCGGAGATAAGTTAAAATTTGGCTTAACATCCCTCCCCTCCCACACTGGCTGCACACTTGTGTGGGTAAGTCAAGAGTGCGAACCAAATGGACTGCAGTCTGCTCAGCCTCCCGCCGATGGAGCGTGGCCAGATCTGTACAACAGCAGGCGATGTAGTAGTTAGAACCTCCGCATTTGGACTCAAAAGACCCTTTTCGGAATCCCACCTCCTGCTGCGGTACCCTCGGTCAAGGGACCCACCCTGAAGTGGTACAGTAAAACTTACCCAGGTGTGTAAACGGGTAAATCATTGCAAGTCGTTCTGGAGAAAAGTTTGATGTGGGCCCCCTGTAATGTGGCGTGAAATGTTACGGTCACATGCCAGCGCAGACAACCACCCGTATTTGTTTTGACGTCATCGTCCGTGTTTTATTCCGTTTCAATGGAGGCCACGTCAGGCTGCAGAAAATGCCCCACGGAGAGCCAGGTGGTGACAGTGACCCGCTACTTGAAGTCCAAAACCAGTGTGGGTGTTTCATCACTTTGACGGCAGTTCATGACCCAAACTGTTGGGTACCGTGGGTAAATGGCAGCTTTGATGGGGGATGCTGTTGGGAAGCCTTTCGACTGGAAAAGGTGACCTAAAATGATCCCCTTTGGTTTCCTGGGTTTTTTTTTGTTGAAATTTCTGGACCATTGTGGTTTCATGGGTTATGCTGTACCTCTCGCCCACCTTTACACCCTCGGACTCTGCCCCACCAGACTGAGATGGTGAGCCTTGCGTGATACCACTGGACATGCAGCGTGCGAAGGGGTGTAAACCAGCCCACCCCACACTGACGCAGAGTGGCCCCTATGGGACACACATTTACAATTTGGCTGATGGAGGAGCATTCTGGAAATCGGATGCCTGCAATAATCTATCCATATTTAAAGGAGCATAAATAACCTCTTCACCCAGTATGCAGATCCAGTCTGAAAGCCTATGATGTAATGGGCACCTTTTTGGAAAGGTGAAATCAATACGTAACCAGAATCCTTGGAGCAACGACCTGTGTTTCTATATATGTTAACATCCCTGCAATAATTTAAGACGCACGGACGATCTTCCCGCCTACAATGAAACAGTTCATATGCTTAGGGCAGCAGGTTGCGTGACGGTTAGATGCACCCCCTTGCAGGTCATAGGTTTGAATCCCCTCTCCTGCTGGTTTACCCTTGAGAAATGTACTTAGCTTGAATTGATAAAGTTAATAATCATCTATATATTATGTTTGTTTATTTGTTTAGTGAGGGGGAACAGTGGTGCAGCAGGTTTGGCTGGGTCCTGCTCTCTGGCAGGTCTGGGGTTCGATCCTGCTTGGGGTGCCTTGTGACGGATTAGCACACCATCCTGGGTGCGGCCCCTCCGGCCTTGTGCTCTGTGTTGCCAGGCTGGGCTCCAGCTAGCTGCGACCCCACTCAGGACAAGCGGTTTCAGACAGTGTGTGGGTGTGTATATTTAGCACACGCTTTTCTCCAAAGCAACTTCCAATTAACTCTATGTAGTGCTATGAGCCAACACACCTTACTCACCAAGCTGGCTTATACTGCTAGATACACTACTTACAATCAGTCACTCATCCATACATCAGTGGAAAACAGACACTCTCTCTGTCACTCACACACTACGGGGGAACCTGAACACCATGTCTTTGGACAGGGGGAGGAAACCAGAGCACCCATAGGATACCAACACAGACATAGGGAGAACATGCAAACTCCACACAGACTGAGCAGGGATCAAACCCACATCCTCTTGCACCACCCAGGCACTGTGAGATAGCATCTCTACTTGCTGTGCCACCCCATACAAACCGCTAAAGGGGCTGTATATGTGGTTAAATAGTTATTAGTAGCTTAATATGCAAATCGAATGTTGTAGCTTTGGAGGAAAGTAAATGTATGTGCACCTTGTCTTTTATCAAATAAAATTTGCACTAAAAGCTGTCCCTCCACTTTCCCGGCCGCAATGATTTAAGGCTGACAATTAAAACAGTGACAGAGGACATTATCATCAAAGCTGCAGCAGGCACATACAGTAATCAATACTTGGTACGGGCCTGACTTTGCGCTAATGAAAGGAACTAATCAAAGGAACTGTCTGGAAACTAATCTCAAAACACACTTGCAGTCTCTCATCGCTTCCAAGGATTATGCGAAGGGAGCTGCAAAGGCAAACCAATAATAAAATGAAACTCTTTCAAACACGGTACACCATAGACAGTGCATCTCACAAACATTTTGGGACAACAGCCGGCGCAGGGAGCCATAAGAGCGAACTACATAAGGAAGTGATCGGATTTGGCGTAACGGTGTGAGTGTGTTCTTATTTACATTTGTATTTATAGGTTCAGGGGACACTTTTGTCCAAGGTGACAAACAGCTCAGAGTGAACAAAGTGTTTTTCCCATGCAGATGCGCAGATGTCAGTTAGTTTGTCCGACAGCACTGTTTTTTTTGCAGGCACACACTACGCGAGTAGCTGCCTATTAATTTGAGTCGAGCATGAAATAGAAAAGAGATTGTAACGCATCTAAATGTAAATGTGAGTTTACGGAGCGGTTACGAGGTCAGGAGAGGAATGAGACTGAAATAGAATTTTTTTTTTTTTTTTAAATGCTGGAAGGGATTCAGCAGTTCTGAGGGAATGCGGCAAAAATAAAAATGCATATCAATATTATCTGCTGTGTTCTCAACAACGCAAATATGAATTAGAAAGTGTTACATTTGGAAGAATGAATTGATACCTTCCTCCAGTATTAGTCTAGACTGACATGATATTATAGCCTAATGGGTTTTAATGTGTCCGTTGCTCAAGGTCAATTATAACTTCATTTAATTGTTTTACTGTATATGTGGGTGATGCAATGAGGAAGAGGCCTTGTTTCTTTGCTTCTCCTGAAATTACAGCTCTAAATACTCAAGGAAAAAGTACCGAGGGAGCTATCCTGAGTTGCACCGTGTGTACCGTGTTGGGTCTCAGGAAAGTCCTATAGCGACCGCCCACGGCCCTCGCTGTGCAGCAGTCTGTTGACCGAAGAAGCTGGCCGGGCATCCGTGAGTCATCGTAACACACGTGTGCAGCAAGGCCCACAGTGGGGATCCGACAGCGCCGTGTGACCCACTTTGTGTTGGTTTAGACCTGAACTGCAAGTAAACACAATAAAAATCTTGCGGAGATTCATGATTTTGAAACAAAGAGTTTTGTTATGTCTGTGGCAACACGACACTCAGCTATGTGTTGCTCAGTGAGCCTCTCATCTCTTATCACAGAGCATTCCAGGTGTCTGAGATACAGTATATCTGGATTCAGATATATTGTATGCATGGCTGTTTTACTGGAACAGGCACAGTTGCAGTATTTTTCAAGGAACTGAAACTAGAAACTGGACCGGTGATATGAACACTGATATATTAGAGTACAACATGTATCACCGGAAATTTCCAAAAGATCAGGAAGGAACATAATTGGAGGCGGGGGTATTGAGAAGAAAGAAAGAAGGAGCTCAGTGTGACTTCTTATATTTTTGGCCCTGGAGCCTGGAAGTATGCGTGTAAATGTGTGTGCTTTGTGCCCTGTTTTTCTTAGGATAACCTCCATAGCACTATAACCCCTGTAACTGAAAATGTATGGATGGATGGATGGATGGATGGATGGACGGACGGACGGATGGACGGACGGACGGATGGACGGACGGACGGATGGATGGATCACAGCACTGCAAAATATCAAAACAACTCTCAAGAGGTTAATGGTCTCCTCATAATTTATGCCACACCAGGTTTTTGTTCCTGAGCTCTGGGGTTTGTTCCTCTGTTCTGAAAATGCAACTGAACACACGCAGAATTTAAGTGACCTTTGGTGCACGTTTTCTGCACCAGTTTGTTTGAATAAAGGTTTGATTTGTTACACGCAGCTGGATGTAGTTCAATGTCAGCTTGCTCTGCTGAAGCATAATGTGGTAACTGACGGCGGAAGATCATTATAACCGAATCATCAGGAAAAGTGAATTTAATAAACAGAAGAGTGGATTCAGAGGAGAGAGGGGGAAGGATGGGTAAAAATTATTTTACCCTTGCCTGTTAATTCGCTTGGAACGAGAGACAGGTGGTGAATCTACACTCTGCTCATTTTCAGAGCCCCATTTGGCTCCTCCTTGACATAAAATCCTGGCATCTTAGTTTAAAAGCCACCTAATGAAAATCCTTAATGGCAGCATGGTTGATGAACTCTTTTGGGTCATAAATATGTATGCCGTAGCTAAGTAGTCCTTCCCAGCATCCATCAGAACACCAAGGCAGAAAATCCGAGAAACTCGGGGGATGAATAAATTCATCAACAGCAAGGGTCAAAACCAAGTTAGGAAAAACTATGATATTACTGTCATTTCTCTCACATACTTACACGGTGACCCTCTGAAGACCTGCATGCCTTATTTGAGGTTCTAATACTTAAGGACTGAGAAGAACAGCAGCCAAAGGCATGGTTACTGAGGAACTGCTCCTAGGATGTCTTAAATTTTGAGCTTAGAAGACATTAGGGATGGATGTCCTCAACCTGTAGATGCAGCTGATTCTCTAAAACAGTGAGTGATGTAATAAATAAGCTTCTGAACATTTTAATTTTAAAATCTAGGAGGGCGTAGAGAAGGAGGTCCTCCTTAACCCAGCAAAGTGGAGACAAAGAGCACCTCCAACATGTTCTGCAGGAATTTCTACTGTGAATGGGTTCTACTTCTAAAGTGCCTTCCAAGCACTGCTCCGCCACCTGTGCATTTTCTAGATCATAAAGTGATCATCGAAACTATGTATATGGGAAATGTACTTTCCTGTGAGACATTTGCTTATGTGTGCTTGCAACCACCATGATTATGTGTAGTGCGCATATTGTACGAATTGTACCAAACTGATTCATCTGCATTGTAGCGCAGAAGTAGGGCAGCTTCTCTGTGAACTGTTTCATTTTTTTTTTTTTTTTCAGTTTTTTGACCAGTACATGCCAACATCCAGCCAGACAAAGTAAAGAAGCGTGCCAAGCTTATGCTAGGATCCCTCTCTGTTGTTAAATTCTTTCTCTTTTATGGCAATACTCTCAACTGCTTCGCAATCCTCTGCCAGCACCATCAGTTTTCGTTTACATCAAATTTATTTTTACAGCTTTAGGTGAAAGCTGCTGCTTGCATGATTCACACACTCATATGGATTCATGACCCATGATCCAAGCAGGTTTTTTTCTTTCGCTCTCTGTCTCACACACACACACACAAATTAAAATGGAAATGCAGTGTTATTTATGTGCCTTGTTCCACACACACACACATTTTCAGAACCGCTTGTCCCTTATGGGGTCACGGGGAACCGGAGCCTACCCGGCAACACAGGGCGTAAGGCCGGAGGGGGAAGGGGACACACCCAGGACGGGACGCCAGGCCGCCGCAAGGCACCCCAAGCGGGACTTGAACCCCAGACCCACCGGAGAGCAGGACTGCGGTCCAACCCACTGCGCCACCGCACCCCCTCTGCCTTGTTCCATATAGTTGTATTTCCCACATTAAAATGTGAGGGTTTTTTGTACAGGTCAGTGTCCTGCTTTTTCCTTCCTAACTTTTTTTTTAAAAAATTATTATAAGATTGAGTTACACAAGAGTCTCGAATGTCAGTTCAGAAGCTGTCATTGTGTCACCAGGTACTGAGATCATTTTAGGAGAGGTCTGAGAAGTGTTCAAGAAAACCCACACTTGGCTTCCCTTTAAGGGTTGTGTTGATCTTCTCATGGAAGTTTCTGTAAAAAGATATTTCCATCTAGTTCATTCTGAACTGAACGATTTTTTTCTTTCTTTCTTGAACATGAGCATAATATTATGGAAAAGATTACTTTTACAACATGTCAAACTTCAAAGACAAAGGGAAGGTACAGCATCAACATAAACACAGACTGATTACAATGAAACTGATTCTTTTTTTATTGAAAAAAAAAGAGGGAAAAAATGAAGTTCACCCAGAGTGCACGACATGATTTTTTTTTTTTCTCTCCCTCAGCATGCATGCTTGAACAATGTGCTGTCTTGCAACGGCAAAAAGGAGGCAGTTTAATCTTAAAAAACCATCCATACATTCATCCTGTTGTAATTTCCTGTGTCACATCACATTATCCATGTGTGCTCAGTCTACAACTACTGAAAGATATTTGTCTGCTATAATTTACTGCCGTGCCAGCTGCAGACATAGTGAGGCATATTGCATTTTAATGTAAGGTAATTAGGCTGTCAAACAGGAAATCTTAATTAAAATAATTAAAGTGAAGAGTTATAGAAAAGTGCAAGTTAAAGAGAACTGAAATAAGGACACATCCAAATAAGTGACTTTCAATTTTCTCAGCAATATTAATATCACACAGCTTTTGCAGAGCTACATGCGTTAAGTGAAAGCTGTGATACACTTATGACTGACACTTATGATGCTTCCTGTAAACTATACATATAAAACCTATTAACCCCCCCATGGAGTTTTTCATGTTTTGTTATTTGACAACATTGAATCACAAAGGATTTATAATAAGAATCAACAGAAGAATACTTTTAATGTCAAAGTGAAAACAAATTCATATAAATCAACTTTTCAAGCAATTACAAATACAAAACACTAAATAACTGAGTGCATAATGATATTATGGAATGAATACACCACACAAAAAACAGGACCTTGACAAGGATGCTTCCATCTACTAATTGTTGTCACACTCTGCTTTCACCGCAGGGAGCATAGGGATAGAAACACTATACTTGAAATTGGTGACACAAATTCCAAAAAAATTGCTCTAATAATTTATATTGTGACCTGTCAATAGAGTGCAGCAGTGATAAAGATGCTACGATGACTCTGTCCCAAAATACTGATCATACAGTCAGTATACTCTTTAATATTTATTAATTACATCATCGCTTTGTGATGGACTGGCTTCCCATCCAGGATGTACCCTGTCTCATGTCTTATGTTTCCAGGATAGACTCTGGACCACCACAAACCTGCTCTGGACAAGTGGTTATTGATATGGATGGATGAATTAGAAAACATCACCCTCTGTGCTAAGGGTTTACTCCTGGAGATCAGCTTTTCTGTCCTCCATTGATGATTCTTCCATGCGAATGAGCCTCTTCATCAAGGGCTTCCTATCATTGCAGCAGTTGTCAGGAGAATGTACAATGTGCTTCCTGCAGCTCCTGCTCTTCCCTCCGCCGGAGACATTACAGCCATATATATTACCGTGGTGCAAGGAGCCATGCCCACATCGACACCGATTACTGCTGCTCATAATTATGTTTCAGGACATTCTGGCGAGCGTGAGGTCATTAAGGACTCCACAGCAATGGCCAGTAGGAGAAGAAAAAAGTACTCTCCAAGATATGCACACACACACACACACACACCCTGGAATAGACCAATTAACACTGTCAGTCTGCACTCAGTTCAGTTGCATTTTGCTTACATGTTTTAATTTAATGTAGAAATGCAGTGATACAGAAAGGCTGTCAGTTTAAGGTTGGGGCAGGGGTGTGGGCGAAATGAAAGCTGGGCACAGGTTTAGCACAAAAGAACTGACTCACACACCCAGGTAAACTCTACTGCCCATAGGAATATCAAAAAGTCCATTAGAGTACAAGAGGTCTAGTTTGTTAACCTCATGTTGTGTTCAAATCCGACTTTTTGTTATAAATATGGTTTGTTTCATCTAATGGTCGAAGGATTTATGAAATAAGGCTTCCACAGCAGGTATCTGAACACATATTTTGCACATCTGGAGTGTGTGGTCAGAAGTGTAGGAAATTAATGGGTGAGACTATAATGAAGAGTAAAGAATAACAGATGCCAGATTGAGAGTTAACACACATGCACATGCGCACACACACACACACACACACACACACACAGACACACACACACAGAAAGTGGTATTATTTCAAGTGAATGGGGTCTATAGACCATGAATTCCAAAAAGAAGTGTCGAACTTGTGATAAAAACCAGGAATGAAGTTGGTAAAAAGGTGTAATAACAGTATGTGATTATAAAGGTGTTATTTTTTTTAATCAATGTATAAATATAAAACAGATAATGCAACAGATAATATAGATACTGAACTACACAATGTTGGATGGGATCACCAACTGTAGAAAAAAATGGACAGCTGTGTGTAACACAACCCAAGGGTTAATATCTCAACACAGCTGGCAGTTCTTCCTCAAACAGTGGCACAGCACACTTGACACACACCGAACAGCCAGCGGGACAGCGAACGCGCCCTTGCATCAGTGTGCATGTGATATAGATGTTGCACGTTGACACAGTAACCCAGATACAGTGAGTGCTAAGAAAAGAAAAGCCGTGTTTTCAGGATGTGACCTGCATATTAATAAAGGTGTTCTTGGAATAAGAAGACACACAAAAGACTGGGGGCCGTTTTCCTTGTGGCCGATGAGGTGTTGATCTTGGAGCGGATCAGGTGTCCAGATGGGGCTCCATTTATATTGGCCTCCTCACGTTTCTCCTGACCGAGGTGCACCAGCCTTGCCCCGGGGGCACATTTGGTGGTTTTATCTTACAGTGCAACAGGCGGCACTGAAACGGACCTCACGTCTGTTCTGGACCAGGCGCTCGGGGAATCTCCTGCAAAGCACAGCGAGATGGATGATGGTTAAAGACCATCTACAGAGAGACAACCATGGAGTGAGACTTGTGGATGCTCTGTAAATATCTTTAAACTTCTCTCTTTTGCTTAACTTTTAATAACCGAGGACGATTCGGCTGTAGAAATTATAAATGACAATTGAGGACATGTGGTGCAATTTCACAGAACTCATTTCTTCCTTAACTCTCTCTCTCTTTATGTCTCTTTCTTTAAATAATAAAGGAGTTTTTTTTTTCTTTCAAAAGAACTGAGGGGTGTCAAATACCATAGTAGAGCTATCACCTTCCAATCCAAGAACCCAGGTTCAAATCGCTGCCCTCCCAACAGTACCCTAGAGCAACGTACTTTCTCTGATTTTCCTGTAGAAAATTACCCAGCCATGTAAATGGATGAATCACTGCAAGTAGCTCAGTGTAGTACAGCTACCAATGTAAGCTGCCTTGGACAATGATGTCAGCTAATGAATAATGATAACTTGGATTGAGATACACTCACCGGCCACTTTATTAGGGACACCTGTTCAACTGATCTTTAAAGCAATTATCTAATTAGCCAATCACATGGCAGCATCTCAATGCATTTAGGCATGTAGACATGGTCAAGATGATCTGCTGAAGTTCAAACTGAGCATAAGAATGGGGAAGAAAGGTAATTTAAGTGATTTTGAACTTGACATGGTTGTTGGTGCCAGACGGGCTGGTCTGAATATTTCAGAAACTGCTGATCGACTGGGATTTTCATGCACAACCATCTCTAGGGTTTACAGAGAATGGTCAGAAAAAGAGAAAATATCCAGTGAGCGGCAGTTCTTTTCGGCGAAAATGCCTTGTTGATGTTAGAGGTCAGAGGAGAATGGCCAGACTGGTTTGAGCTGGTAGAAAGGCAACAGTAATTCAAATAACCACTCGTTACAACCGAGGTATGCAGAAGAGCATCTCTGAATGCACAACACATTGAACCTTGAAGCAGATGGGCTACAGCAGCAGAAGACCACAATGGGTGCCACTCCTGTCAGCTAAGAACAGGAAACTGAGGCTACAATTTGCCTGGGCTCACCAAAATTGGACAGTAGAAGACTGGAAAAACATTGCCTCGTCTGATGAGTTTCAATTTCTGCTGCGACATTCAGATGGTACAGTCAGAATTTGGCGTAAACAACATGAAAGCATGAATCCATCCTGCCTTGTATCAACGGTTCAGGCTGGTGGTAGTGGTGTGATGGTGTGGGCATATTTTCTTGGCACACTTTGGGCCTCTTAGTACCAATTGAGCATCATTTATATGCCACAGCCTTCGCGAGTATTGTTGCTGACCACGTCCATCCCTTTATGACCACAGTGTACCCATCTTCTGATGGCTACTTCCAGCAGGATAACATACCATGTCACAAAGCTAAAATCATCTCAAACTGGTTTCTTGAACATGACAATGAGTTCACTATACTCAAATGGCCTCCACAGTCACCAGATCTCAATCCAATAGAGCACCTTTGGGATGTGGTGGAACGGGTGATGGATGTGCAGCCGACAAATCTGCAGCAAATGCGTGATGCTGTCATGTCAATATGGACCAAAATCTCTGAGGAATGTTTCCAGCACCTTGTTGAATCTATGCCACAAAGAATTAAGACAGTTCTGAAGGCAAAAAGGGGTCCAACCCAGTACTACCAAGGTGTACCTAATAAAGTGGCCGGTGAGCGTACGTTGTATGAAATGTGTTCTGCTTTCATTGCCCGTACCCGATATTCTCTCTATAGGTACAGTAAAGTGACGACAGAAGTATTTCACTTTCTTTCACAAGAAAAGTGAATATTTTATATGTATGGTAACTCCGATGAATTTCAGAATGTCTTGACATTGTTTCAGGTGTTCTTAGATAGTCATAAATTATCACACCTGTGATGCCTCAGATGGGTCAGTAGGTGGTGTTGTGGTTAGAACTGCATCCCACCTCCTGCTGCAGTATCCCTGAGTGAGGCACTTGCAATATATTGCTCCAATAAAAATTGCCCGGATGTATTAAAAGGTAAATGATTGTAATCAGTTTGATATTGTAAGTCCTTTTGGAGAAAAGTTTTTTTTTTTTTTTTTTTTGTTTAATGTAACCTTTTGTCCTTGTTTAACACAGGGGGATGCATTTTGCAGTTTCTCGCTGTACTGTTTCTGTCTGTGATGCTGTGACGCAGTGCTACTCATTTTGTCAATAATAATAATAATAATAATAATAATAATAACAGGAAGAAGAAGAAGATGAAGAATGGGCTTTTCAACACTGCATGTTGGTCAAAAAGCCTCAGCAAGGAAAGAATGAACTTTTCCTAAATGACATATAGTACCGGACCGGTGGACTTCCTCACTGCGCATCATACTTCAGTGCTTCATGTCCCGAATCGGGTTGGCTGGCTATGTTTTGATGATCATATTGCTGCCCTTGTCCCAACACGCATGTCTGGACTCCATGCCAACAAGCAGCTCTCTTTCAGAACTCTATACCTCACTCCTTTTTCACACTGTCTTGCAGCACGAAGAAAAACAGCCAACTGAATCAGCCAAACTGGAACTTTCCGGACTGCAGTGTGATCGGCCTGTAACCACACTGGCGTTTTCGCTGCAGTCTACCGTGCACGTAGCAGAAAAAGAAGTTAAAAAAAAAACTGAAAAAGCTAATTACCCAAATACAAACTGCACATTATTAAACCATGGCAAATCAGAACAATAGCTTTTTTTCTGGCACCACATGGTACTTCAATAATTTTTCATGCACGTCTCCAAACGAGCGCAAACAATTAGAAACCACGCAATGCATTCAAAGCTCAGTTTGTCCATTTTCAGGTGGGCGGACGGAATATCGTGCCACGCAACGCGAGCGAGCGTGCGGCGAACGCACTGGACGAAAAAGTTGAAAAAAAATCACAATCGTCTGGAAATCCAAGCCTTGGTGTTTAATTAAAAGAAGGAAATTAGTTAGAAATAGCAAGAAAAGGAGATTAACTATCAGCGAGGCACATTTCTCTGCAGGGACCATTTGAGTAGCAGGGGATTGGAAATAATAGGTTTGTGTAAATGATGAAGTGTTATTTTGCTTGATTGATTATATTAATTCCTCCTGATGCTGCTGGTCCTCTAAGGGCAGATGAGTCATCAAGAAGTTTCAGGAACACACTCCACCACACCGGACGCCTCTCTGCCGGGTCGAGCACTTCAGTGGGTTGAACCTGGAATTAGCATAGTCCTTAGACAGTCTCTCTCTATATGTCCTTGCCACATCCATTTCAAAAGGTTATTTTCGTTATGGCATTTGCAGGGCTTTAAAAAGCCATAAGCCGGCGCCTTAAGCTGCCAATGAAATAAATGAATAATAACGTCAACAGAGCCTGAGAAGGTCAAATCGGAACGCTAATCTGCTGCTTGGGAGTAAATGCAGTGTCGAACCATGCGTGACGTTCCTCCCCTGGTCTGAGAAACAGGACCAGGCAGAGGACAACTGACACTTCTTCTGGGATTCATACGTATGTCTGTCGGGCAGGTTGGGACTAGTAACAAATGTGTAAGTATGTACGAGTACTGCTTTAGCTCACACCTTCTTCCAAGTGTCAGGTTTCTACACTGAGCTACTTATTGTCATTTACCCATTTACAAAGCTGGGTCATTTCGAAACCATGTTCGGGCATTCAAAATTTGAACCTCCCTAATTGCAAGTCAATGCCTCTAACCAGTACGTCGCCTGCTGACTGTAATAAAACGGAAATAAATAAATCAATGAATAAATAAATCTTTTGCGCTCCCACTGACCTTCCCTAGCAGTCAGATTGAATAAGGCCAACCAATACCAGGGGGAGGTGCAGAGACAGTACTGATATATTTCCCTGAGATCCTATCTTTACTGAGCAGGAAAGCCCTCAGATATGAATCAATTACCTTGGCTAATTATGTCTGTACTGGTGTTATGAGTGTTAGGCCTAATGATGTCATTTCTGGTGATTAACATGGTGAGTGATGACAGTGCACATGATAAGTAAGTCTGTAATAAAAGTGATGGAGTAGTGTGGCAAATGGTGGCACTTGGCAAAATTCAGAAGCAAATGAAGCTCATTAAAAAACACCCTCAGCCCGTGCCAGCGGATTTTAGGGGGGCACTGAAAGTGTCAGCTGCGGATGTGACGATGGAGAAAAATTGTATGTGTTCTTGACGGTAAAAATATAAAATATGAGTCAAGTTATCAAGTTACCTGGGTGAACGCTTTTAATGCACCATTATTAACTGATTTCGCTGCGGCTTTACTCCAAAGTATCTTACACTGCAAGATTTGTACACAAAGCTACTTTCAAAAATTTATTCATTTATGCATCTGGGTAATTTTTACTGTATCAGTTCAAGGTAAGGAGCTTGATTCAAGGTACTAGAGAAGGTGGGTTTCAAACCTGGGTCTCACTGCTAGGAAACAAGCCCACCCACTATAGTACCAGCTACCCAATAACAGCATATTTAAGACTCATAAGATTAACAACAGCATCTGGAGTAGCGGCACGTAAAATTGATAGAAAATACAAATGTCATTGTAAAAAATATTGTAATGCAAATGTAAAGAGTACGTAAGATATCCAGAGAGAAGTGAGTCTGAAAAAGACATGTTTTGAGACTCTTCTTGATCTTTGAGAGGGATTCAGCAGTTGTGAGTGAGGGAGGGATTTCACTACTTGTTATTTTAACCGCTTTTCATACACACATATGAAAAGCAGTCATATATATATATATATATATATATATATATATATATATATATATATATATATTCATTTATATATTCTATTTCTGTCACACCACTCCAGTGTTGACCTCAGGTTTGGTGCTACAGGCATCAAATATGTTCCTCAGCAAGAAACAGCTCTTGGCAATAAGATAATAGTCTACCATGCAAATTACTTGTTTATATAATTTTTCTAAAAAATATTGTAAGACAGCAGGATTTTGTAATTAATACGTCCTTGTTAAGACTTTGTAACGTAGCCAGAATGGAGAAGAGCCGACTGGATGCTCGATCAGAGAAACAGGGGTTCCTTCGGGCTGCTGCTCGGACTCGCCACACGCTGCCCGGTATGAGCGGCGAATCCAAAGGCAATCGTTTCACGACCAACAGACAACGCGTGGGAGGAAGGCCAGGGTACTTATTTATTCGTGGCTTTAAACAGGTGGTAGGCAGCAGGCCCCTGGCGATGTGCACAGCCCAGCACTGTTCCACGCATTAACAGGACGCAGGGCTGAGCCCAGTCGGAGTAGAAGGGAGAATGGAACTGCAGAGCAAGTTGTGGCCTTTTTCCACCAAACAGAAATGTTGCCCACGGTTACCATGCTTTTTTAACACCATCTTGTTATGAAACATATTTGTTTGGCCGAGTGTTTGCCGACGAGCGCGTCTGTTCGAATGTTGGCTAGGGGTTTCGGTACGGAGAATCCATCTGGAAATATACCCTTAGGGACTCAAATGGGCCCAAGCTTGTTATGCCTCGGAATGTCTGTGAACATCACGCCAGTTCGGTCCTCAAATTGTCTTTACGCACATTACAAACACCGGAGCACCAGCAGGTGCAACTGACAACCCACCTCTGGCTGCAGTACCTTGATCAAAGTACCATGCCGTATTAACAGGTAAATCATTTTAAATAATACAGTGTGCAAACCTAACAATGTAAGCTTTCGAGGAAAGTATCAACTAATAATAATTTGAATATGCACTAGCAACAGTGATAGATAGATAGATAGATAGATAGATAGATAGATAGATAATTTGGATGATTTATTTCAGACAGAAACAGCAGGTCACCAAAGGCTGTCTTCCTTCACGGTTGAAGTGTTTCTGTGAAATACAGTCCTTCTGTCTTGTACAGCTGTATTAAAGCAATGCAACATTCCCCCAAGGTTCCTGTATATGAGAAATATAGCTAATACCACCCCTATATTTAGAAAGATCATAATGCATCTAGATAGCTTTAAAAATCCAGTCAAATATCCAGTTAAAAAGAAAGTTTCGCTGAGCAACATTTGACCCGTGTTCAAGGATTTCCATGACTTCTTTCAGTGCCCTTTTTGCAATTATTATTCAGCAGTTTCACTTATAGTCTATTATAGGAGTGTCTTCTACCTGCAACCTTCACTGCTTCCTATTTTTAATTCATGGGTCGTATATGTAAGAATCTGTAATCAGTCTATATACTCGCTAGTTTTCGACTTCTACAGAAGCATACATCAAAACATGCACTTTAATGCATAGGTTTTTTTGAGCAGCACTTAAAAGCACTGTTAGATCCATATTTCAAATACATGAAATGGAACAAAGCCGGCACCTTATTTTATATGACTTTAATAAAATATGCATCTTTCAGGAGCCACCAGGTATAGGTATTTCTATTTCTTTGTAGTCATGATTCAGCACTCCAGACACACACACACGCACACATACACACACAGATACACACAAAGAAGCTCCAGATCAAATAGAGTTTGTCAAAAAAACGTGCCCCCCCCAGCGTGCTAGGTCGAGAAAGCCTGGTCCGGCTGGAGCGATGGAGACTGGCAGCGTGGAGATAGCAGCTGCCCGGCGCTCCTTTCATATGACCTCCCTTTTCATGTCCTCGCTGGGGTCCGGTCCCTGAAAGGCAGGGCTCTTGAGGGGGGAGGGGAGGCATCGAAGATGGGACCATCGTCCTTTTCGAGAGTCTGTTCTTCAACCTGAAACCAAACTCATGCTGTTTTTGCAAAGCTGTGTATCTTTCTGCTCGTGTGAAAAACTGCACTGTGTCACTTCGATAACACATCACCAACCTGCAAATGAATGGTTAAAAAAAAAGGAGGGTGGCTTGTGGCATAGCGGTTAGAGCTTCTGCTTCCCACTTGAAAGACACAGGTTTGAATGGTTTCCTTCTATAGTACCGTCACTCTGAATTACTCCACTGAAAGTTGCCCAGATATATTAATGAGTAAATGCAAGCGCGCGCACACACACACACACACACACACACACACACACACACACACATTTTCTGAACCGCTTGTCCCATACGGGGTCGCGGGGAACCGGAGCCTACCCGGTAACACAGAGCGTAAGGCCGGAGGGGGAGGGGACACACCCAGGACGAGACACCAGTCCGTCGCAAGGCACCCCAAGCGGGACTCGAACCCCAGACCCACCAGAAAGCAGGACTGGGGTCAGACCCACTGTGCCACCGCACCCCCCTTTAAATGCAACCAATTAGCTTAAAATAGAAACATTGTCTTTTTTTTTTTCCATTGGCTGAATGGCTTAATAAATGATAGCGATATAAATATATAGCTGTATCTCTATAAACAGTATGACAGTATTGCCCTATATTGTATACAGTATACAATACTGTATACACTGATAGTATAGCCCTAGCCCGATATCTATATTGCTTTTATTTGACTGTATGCATGTTACACCATATTTTAATTATGCAGCAATCAATTTTGTACAGGTGAATTGTACTGAAGCTAAATGGTTGAACATCACACCTACATTTTCTGAACTGCTTGTCCCATTCAGGGTCGCAGGGAGCCAGAGCCTAACCCGGCAACAAAGGGCATAAGGCTGGAGGGGGAGGGGACACACCCAGGACGGGATGCCAGTCCGTCGCAAGGCAGCCCAAGCGGGACTCGAACCCCAGACCCACAGGAGAGCAGGACCCGGTCCAACCCACTGCACCACCATGCCACCTTCCTGATTGAACATCAGTATGTCACTAATCCTTCTAAAATCTGGTAATTATAAAGCCTTGCTGAGATTTTGCATGCAAAACAACAGATGTTCAGAAAGAAAAGTGTTTACCTGTAACACAGGTATCAATATTATCTGCTGAAAGAGTCAGTGACATATGTATAAATGAGACTGAAAATATTGACAATGGTATATTTACATATACCATTTGGTATTATTATTATTATTATAAAAAGTAAATATAATTTAATTTCCTTTTTTAACCTTCTGGAGAAATCAAAGAGAAGATAATCAAGACCCATTCACATGGTTGTCCAGTTATTTACCTGTTAATTGAAGTCGGTCTGGTCTTTCTTCCTCACCTCGAGTGACTTCTCCGAGCCACAAACTTGCTCCTATCATCGTATTCCCCTTTGTTCCAGCGCTCAGCTGCAGTCTCAGGGTGTCGGACCCAGTGACTCTAACAAGCACCTCGCACCGTGACCCTGGGACCTCCTCACTGCCTCCAGGGGGGCGACTGATGGTGGGGAGCAGGATGGCACCATGGGGGGCTGGCTGGCGAGGGTCGTTAGCAGTACAACAGTGAGAGATGCTTTAGAACACATCAGTATGGGCTGCAATATACTAAGAACAAACATAACTCAGAAAAACAACATTATCAACAACTACAAAAGACTGCAAGATTAAATGTGCAAAATTCCCCTGGTTCAGCAAGGAAACAGGAATTTAATCAGATGTGACGGTTATGCACCGAATTTAGAAATTTATATTTATACTACTTAATTTGTTCGTTGCTTGTCATTTATAAATCTTGTATTTTATAATTCTTTGCTTTTCTTTTCTACAAATGAGTAGCCCACTAAGATTCGTCCAAAGAAAGCAAACACTAAAATATGATTTCAGATCCATTAAGCTGTAATATTCCATCAAGTTTATATGAATATTAGGTGATCTTGTTATTGCCTATCAACCCCTACGAGTTCTGTCAGTTTCTGGGAAATCGGTATACGAACGAAACATTTCCATTTCCATTCATTTTTTTAAAATGCTATTTTTCAGTGCCCAAATGGGGGTAGTAACACACACTTCCAGACTTCGGTCCGATTTTGCAGAATTCCTATCAGGTGCAATGTGACCAAAATCCTAAATGGAAAAGTAGTCAATAGAAATGAAAGGATTGCTCAAAAGATGTTTGTTTTTCTATTTAAAGTTTAATTAAAGTTTTGCACCTCTTCCCCTCCCCCACTTCTTCAGCTTTGCTCTCAAGACTGCTGTTACGGGGCTCAATTTTCAATTTGATTATTTATACAATTAGGATGATTAGCCAAAATAAGGTAGGGTGCACGCAATTACTCTCCTCTGGCTATACAATTAACATGGAAATATATCTTTTTTTCCTCTCTAAATGCTAGATTTGTCTTTTTAGCCTTCTGCTCAGTTATACTGGTTGCTTGGACAGTTGTGTCTAATTCTTCAAAACTCTCACCACCCCACCTTCGTTCTGCCATGACTCAGGTTCCAGCGTCTTGATATAACTGGGTGGATGTGCCCACCCAATTTCCAAGCAGGCCTAATTTCCCCTCCAGTAATTGTGTATAGCTCTAGTGAGAAAAACTGCTGACATTTTATATCCCCTGATAGCTGACAACTTGTTATGCCCCATGCTTCATTGCTATGGATCCCAAAATGAAGCATGATGGCACAGCAGGTAGCACTGGTGCCTCCCATCTCGTATGGGGTGCCCATCGGTTTGACAAGGACATTATCTCAGGTGGATTGGTGTCTCTGAATCACCTATAACGTGTGTGTGAGAGTGTGGTACACTGTTCTCATCTACTAGTGCGAGCTATTCTTGGGACAGGCATACCTGTCGTGATTTCTCTTATTGTTCCATGTGGTGGGCTGTATTTATACACAATAAACCTAAATCCTGCCTTTATGCTATAAAAAACAGGTGATCTCAAGATGACTGAGTGACCCTATCAGTGTATGTATGTATGTATATATATATATATATATATACACACACACACACACAGATTTTCAGAACCGCTTGTCCCATACGGGGTCACGGGGGAACCGGAGCCTACCCGGCAACACAGAGCGTAAGGCCGGAGGGGGAGGAGACACACCCAGGACGGGACGCCAGTCCATCGCAAGGCACCCCAAGCAGGACTGGAACCCCAGACCCACCGGAGAGCAGGACTGTGGTCCAACCCACTGTGCCACTGCGCCACCGCGCCACCGCGCCCCCGTTATATATATATATATATATATAATATATAGAATTTCTTCTTAGTATGTAATACTGTACTTTTCCCATGCCACCAGCCTGAATAATGACATACTTGGGGAAAACAGCATTTCAGTGTGGCCGACCTCAAACCAAAGTGAATAAATAAATACATCCATACATGAATAAATGCATGCATGATGTAGCAGGGGCACGGAGAGCAATCTCCTCAAACAGGCGTCAGGCTGATGGACAGAAGAGCTCCATGCGTGTTGAAGTCCCAGTGGTACGTCATTGTTCGAGCAGATGGACAGTCTGTGGCCTTCAGCACAACGGACAGGTGTCGGTTTGCGCGTACCGCAGGGAGGAGCTGGCCGATAGGTCAACGAGCTGTGACTTTTGACCCGGCACTTCACTTCCAACACTTTCCGAGGAGCCACTTCTATTTTTATTTTAATTTTAAACCAAATGGGGAAGGGCGAAAAGGTGGTATGGAAGACCATTTGTCTCCTCGGCTTGCTTATAAATCAATGAGCATTGAATTTCAAGTGTTCGGTTTTTTCTCCCTTTTTCTTGCATTGTCAGGTAAAAATTTTGCTCATTTACATCTTTTCATTTGTTGATACTTTTCTCCAAAGCTTCTTGCAATGATTTTCTCATTTACACAGGGGGTAACTTACTCTATCAAGTTAGGGTGAGTCCCTTGACCAAGGGCATTACAGTAGAAGGTGGGATTCAAATGGTAGACCTTCGACCGCTCACTCTGACCGCTACGCCACCTGCTTGCCCCGACAGGTTCAAACTGAGCATATTCTCAGCCCAATGAGAGTAAGAAAGGTGACCATGAATGCCATTTCCCCTCTCTCAGACGACTGCTGCCGTACTTGTACATTGACAGCAGCCACTGACCAAACACTACAGAAACAAGGTTTGAAAAAGTTGCCTGTCCCGAGGAATTAAAGCGAAGCTCGACACCCGACTTTCTCATCAGCCAAGGTGACTTTGATCATTTCCATGCTGCGGGCTGTTTACACCTGGATTTCTTTCCCCCCTAGTATTTTCAGCAAGGGGCAGCCCTAATTATTACCGATCCGCAATTTTTCTCCTGGCCCCCGAAAATGTGCAGCCCCGAGCGTGAAGGATTCATTCGGGACCTAGCCCTGCTACTCATTTTCCAATCACTTTTACTCTGGCAGTTTTGAAACTATGGCACTTTAGCACCCAGAAATCAGTTTATAGATTCTATAACGCAATCCTTTACAGCACATATTAAACCCCAGGCTCTAATTTAGTGTATTAGTCAAATGGGGGCATCATTATAATTTGAATTAAATAATTAATCCTAATTAGCGCTCGATTATAAATTAGGCTATAGCTTAAAATACTGAGTCAGAGGAGTAGCAAAGAAGAGTCTGGAGGTAGCTTTGTGATATTTTTCACGGTTTTATTGACCTGTGCCAGTTCCCTACAAGGTCATAGGAGTCTTTTGTTCCTAGCCCCCCAGAATTTGTACTCGGTAACAAGCGAGTTCGCTGCCAGCAAGGAGCCGGGTCCTGACCCTGAAACAATCCGGAGATGTTAAAACACCTGCCATGTTGTCAACTGACCGTAAAGAAGCGCAGAGATTGTGACAGGTTGCCGAAACCGGCTCAGAGCTGTCACTTTGGCTCCGTAGCACGAGCTCGCAGGCCTTCCTGTAATGCCAAAGTTCACCCAGCGGACTGTTACCTCAACAAGGGAGCAAGTTTGGGCCATCCCCTGTACCACAGTACCTTCTAGAGAAAAACCAGCTCCGTGACTTGTCCGCTATTCTTTCATTGTTTTTTTTGCTGATGCGAAAAAGTACAGTAATTCCGTAATTACATACTGTATCCTGTGCCCTGGCCCGCGGCAACATACAGACAGGAACGGCAGGAACTGAGAATTTAAAAATACAGAATATTATGATATATGAAATATAAGTGCACAAAACGAGGGCAGGAGGTTACAGTATTTCAAAATGTGATCACATGCCACTATCTAAGAGGATCCAAAAAGGTGTCCCAACAATTCCACTAAACTGTCCTTCGGAGCAAATGTTCATTTCGTCCAAAGGAAAGGAGTGAAAAACATTTGTCACCCACACATTGAATTTATAGAGGGAACTTCAGGTATAGACTAAATGAAATATACTTCCTTGCTAAATATGTAAAAGTAATCATCCTACATTCCATATATGTATGGGGGAAAGGAGGGTTAATCATGTAGGGAAGTAAGACTAACGTTCAGAAAAGGTGCAGTAGATATAATGAAATCCCAGGAAAAAGAGGCGTCTCAATATGCGACAACAAGGAGTCCGAGTGGAAGACTGCCAGCTTGAAGAGCAAATCCCCAAGGTTGGAGACGATGTCATGAGCATACCCTGTTCCATTATTCATGGTGGACGAGAGAAGTTAAACACCCTCCCTCCTCTCCTTGTCTTCTGCCCCCTCTGCGCTCCCTGTAACCCCCCCCAGAATCACGATCAAGCAGGATTTGCGACCCCATTCAAGGCCTTTGTAGGCGACCATCGTCTGACCTCTCAACCGCGAGGAAGGCTGAAAAGGCCGCCAACACAACCACTCACCTTACATTAGTTATGTCTACCGAGCGGGCGACCGTAATAATCCCCCTGTCAGAATGGACGGCATAAATTCAACCCAACGTTCCCTTAACCACCTTATGACCTTGTCTGAGATCAAGTCTGGACAAGCAAAATCACGAATGTTTCCAAAGATGACGTTGAAATGGCATCTTCGGAGTGCGAGAAAGTTTTTGTCAAGGAGAGTCGGGTTAAGAAACCATTCCGATGAAAAGTGATGACATGGGAACAAATGCACATCATACTAAGAATCTTCTTTTTATAACAAATCACACATTATCACTTCCCGTTGATTTATTTACTTGCTGAATAATATGCATTCACATAAGAAATTTAAATTTGGTTCAGATACTGAAATATTTATTCAGTCTTCTTGAGCCAAAAGTCTTAGAGACCTATATATGGTTGTCTGTAAGCACATTTCTCAAAAGCAGCTAATTTCCATTTTGAAGAATTAATTCACTGTGAATCAAGAGCAAGGCCGTGGACGGATGTCATCCTTTGTGATACCAGCATGCTGGAAAACAAAAAAGTCTCCCAAGTGTCCGTTTCTATTTTCAGAAAATATGCTATTTCATATGTTTTATTTAATTATATACTTTATTTATATGGCTCAAAATGCGAAATGGGTTAGTGTTGGCCCAGTGTGCAAGGCCTCGCTAGTGTGTTCACAGCCATCCCACCCTCCCTGTTAAAGGCCCCACGGGTGGCTGGCAATGACAAGGACGTGACTAGAAAGGGGCACGTGGTGTCATTGCGGGGGGTTGAGCTTGTCGAGGTGGGGGGGGTGGGGTAGATGGGGTCAAACCCGCCACAATGAAGTGCTGTGACCCACAAAACCCTGCAGTGGAAATGGACATATAGGTTCATTTATATGGTGCAATTAAGCAGGGGTGGGAGCAAGTGGGGGTGACAGGCTGCCAGTGGGGCGTACAGCTGGCACGTGGCTCACACCCGTTTTCTCAGGAAGAAGCCCCCATAGAATTAAAAAGCATTTGTACGTTGACAAGAAACATGGTCATGATGAATAGACAGGGGCTCATGGTTGCATTTGCCAATTCCTAAAGCATTGCATCTGTAGCAATAGAAACATGAATCTACAATGGAGATGTTCCATGAGGACTTGGTAGATCGTCGGTAAGCATGTGGTTCGGTTCTGGTGGAGATCAAATAGAAGCCATGATCATTTCATTCATGGGTGGAGACTCCAAAGGCAGTGATGGGGCTTATGCTGCAGTTTGGGCTCAAAACCTCCATCAGCATCTGTTGGGCATCACTAGCTGTTCTGGCCCATTCCATGGACTCTAATGTCCACATCATCATCTGGTATCAAACCTTGTTATCTCTACAGGATAAACATGCTTTCCACTGTGAGTTGGCTGCTATATATTCTTGATAACCATTTATCTTGGGGGGTATTGATCATAACCATGATGACGTTGAGTTCCACTCCTGTCACTTCTCACAGTTCCATTTCGGTTCTTCGTGTTTTGACAGTATGGCCACCAATAAAGTGCATATTTTCCATCACAAATATATTGGATTCCCAGTGTTTTACATTTTATCTCTCACTCTCTCCTTCTAGGGGGCATGGTGGTGCAGCAGGTTTCCCCTGTGCTTGCTCCCTGGCAGGTCTAGGGTTTGAGTCCTGCTTGAGGTGTTTTGTGACGGACTGGCATACCCACCTGGGTGTATCCCCTTGCACCCTATGTTGCCAGGTTAGGCTCCAATTTGCCACGACCCTGCTTGGGACAAGTGGTTTCCGTGTGCGTGTGGGTGTGTGTCTCTCCTTCTAGGTGACTAACACAGAAACTCATGTCATGCCCACCCATAAAGATAGTTACCACAATGTTAAAAATATTACAAAGCATCTTAATCCTGACTAAATCTACAAGCTGAATGTGTTACAAAACAGAAAAAAAAAATGTCTTATTAACTTTTTATTGTTAATGCATCAGAAGACCCATAGTTCACTATAACAGAACGTATGAGTAAAAAAAAAAAATCAAAAACAAAAATGCAACCAAGTACACAACAAAATGTCACGTCTCCCTTTGTCAGAACTATTTGCCATGATGTAACGACAACAGAAGAGCCTTTTATAGTTTGTTTTCACCGCAGGGACGCACTGCTGGCTGGGAATGCGGTCCAGCGAGGCCCGCTGTCCCAGGGTCCGATCGACCGCCAAACACAGCCAAGGCACTGCAGACACAACTGGGCCAGTCAGGACTATTTTTACGACCGAGAGCACGAACGGGATCGGGTCGAGGCGGCCTCAATTTCGTTTGGATTTTTCCGCAATGAATCTCAGTTCCTCTGAACTCCTTGTGAACTCCGTTGTTGCACTGTGTACGCGAGAGCACCGACGGTCCCGGGATTCACACAAACGGTCCCTTAACATCTGTTTGACACACACACGCACGGCGACTGTTACAAAACACCCATCACGGGCTGTTTAATTAATGCCCCCCCTCACTTCCATCACCATGCCAACGCCTTGCCTGGCAAAGAAATCACTTAACATCCTTCAGCTGATGTCAAAAACCTGGAATTTTCCCCCTCCTGGTGATGGCAGAATATTAATTGTATGTTCATTACAGGCAAATTAGTTCAACCTTGGCGTCGCAGGAGGGCATGAGGCCGCAGTCGGGTTATTAAATACAGCACATCACACGCAGAGATGGCGAATGATAGTGAATAGAAACTGCTAAATAAAAAGTGTGAGCAATCAATGGGGTAATTCATAGAGGAGCTTAACTCTGGTAGCAAAGTCATTCCATGAGCCTTGTTTAGAGTAACCTTGGTAAAGAGGTGTGAATATGTAAATTCAGCTTTATAGCTACAGGCCACAAAACTAATTCCCTAATTGTCCGACAGCATCATTAAATTTATGAACTCGGTCTTTTTTTTATTTTTTTCAGCTCAGACATTTTTTTTTCCTATTATACAGATACACACACTAACGTTTTTGTAATAAATTACCTTTTTTTGCAATTTTACCGGTTAACGCCGTTTTAATTCGGCTATCACAAGAAAGAGTTTTAATATAGAATAGTTATTATTTTGACCTTAAGTGATTCACACAAAGAGAATTGCCTGGTCATTTGGAGCTCCAAACAAAGACATAGATCCTACTGCCGTTGTTGGGAAATGCCATGGCCTCAGAGGGGTGAAATTCAGTTAAATCTCCAATTTCCAGCATTAAACTACTCATCAGGGCCCCATATAACCAATTTCTAAATGAAACCGGGTGATACAAATAGGCGTTTCTTTTCCATCAAGGCTAAAATTAAAAGTGCGCAGTTGTTCGCTCATTATCGTTAAAATAGAAGCGGCTTTGACAATGCGGAAAGGTACGAGAGTCATTTCATTTGTGCGATATTTCCTGGCTCCCAATTACTGTATGTATGCTATCGCTGCCATTGTTGACTGCCAAGGTGTTATTGCTTTCATTTATTATAGTCTGGCAGAACAATCTGCATTGAATGAAATCAGATATTTGGAAGCGCATACACATACCATAATCATATCCCCAGAGTAAATAATTACACCAGCCCTAATTCCCACACAAAATGTTCCACATAAACGAACAAAGGCTCTAAACAAAAATCAAAGCATATAAACATTTCATTTGCACGGATACCCACAAAAAAAGGGCAAGATATATGAAAAACATGCAGATTTGAGGGGAACATTCCACCTTCACACGGCCATTTTTTTTCCCCTTCTAGGGCAACATTTTATGAGTTGTGACAGTTCAGTGAAGAGTCAAATGAAATTTTTCCTTCGGAGCAATACAAAACACTGGTGATCTAAGGAAGGAACATGCCCTGAATTCAAATGATGTTACAAAGTGAAAATAAATAATTAAATAAACCATAAATTATGCATAAATCTGGCAGTCACCGTGACTTCCCTGCAACGTGCAACTTCCGCATAAAGAGCATCCTACCTTTATTCAAAGGCTTGCAGCGAATACATGGTCACTAAATGTGTTCATTGACATCGCGTGTCAAGCAATCTCCGCACAACCTTGCGTGGTAGTAGGTAGAATGGGGTTGGAGCTGTGTAAATGGGTATGTAATTGCAAGTAGATTAAAATACAGCCCTGACATTGCAGGATGCATTGGACAAAGGAGCCAGATAAACTAATTATTGTAACCCTTTGCTGTATCGACGGCAGGTAACCAACCCCAGTACCACCACAGCTACAGACATGTCCGACAGCAAGCAATTTCCGCGTGAGCATGCTGAGCCATCTCCTGCCCGCCGCACATCTAGCGCGCACCCGTTGACCATCCCCGGCTCACGATGTCCACACATTCGCACCGGCGTCCTCACTCAAGCGTGTCTGAAGACAGCAGAGAACGGTCCACACTCCAAAAGGCAATTTCAAACCCTCGCATTCGGATGTATAATTTGTGATTAAAGACCGAGTCTACAGCCATTCATCAACCAAATCAAATTTAACCAGTAATTACGTTTCTGAATATGCCTTCATTTGCATCAGCACAAACAGCAGTTTAATGCATATTAATGATGACAAACGGTCTGCTAGCAGAATTTCTAACAAAAGGCTCGCTTCCCTCAGACAAAGAAATCCCTGGTCTGCGGAACAGAAGCCGGTGCCAGATGGGGAAGACCTTGCCATGTAAAATGTATTAGAGTCCATTTTCATTACGGTGATCAATTGAAGGATCATATGCGACCAATTTATAGAACAGTTTTAAGAATATAGCAGTCGGCACAATAATCGATGACACATCAGAAGGTAACTGACACAAGTGATACCACATCTGTCCTGAAGAGGAATACGAACATAACGTTAGGATATTATCATCTCTGAAATCTTGTCGTTAAATGTGTGCAATGCACAGGCCGCTGTATTTAATATTCATTTAAAAATACAGAGAAATGCTTTGTACAAATGGCAAATTTATTCCAGATGGAAAACATATCATAAAAATGATATAATTTAATATATAATGTTTCCATTTCCATTTGTTTGTATGCACATTTTCTTTATAGCAATACTGAAGTCATATGTGGACAGGAAGGATGCAGAGCCCCCAGCCTTTCCAGCATTCGCTGCATCTCTAGGGAAATCCAAGCAGAAGCTTCTGGATGAGAACCAGAGCTCTTTCTGTGGTTCCAGACAGGGCAGGGAGATCAGATCGACGCCCACCGAGGCGCTCTGATTGCAATCAGAGTGTGTGGCGGCCGGCATGGGAGCCGCACTGTAAAACAGTTCAAATGGCTTTTCACCAGCGATCCTCTACGTCTGCTCGGTTGGACACGGACCTCATCACACGCGCACGTTCACCTCTAGATGACACTTCATAACACACGGGAGGGATGGGTTCTGCAATGTCCAGCAGAAGGTGTGATCGTGTTCTTGCCAACAGTCTCTCGGTGTGACCCAGACCTTGTGTGTCTGCATGACAGCAAAATACTCTGTCCGCAACGCGTTGCTGCGCTCCTTTGCTGTTACAAAATGAAATCTTATTGCTTTGTTCACTAAAAAAAGTACATTCGCTATTTTCTGCATTTTCGCTATAAATTTTTACTATTGGTTAAGTAACACATCTTTGTCATAGTTATCCCACAATATATATTTTCTTCATTCTTCTGTAGTCTTTGTCTTCCTCAGTTTGCTTAATATGTTAATAGAGTTAAACCCTTTTCTGTGCTGCCTAACTGATCATAGGTGTCCATGTAAGTGATGCAATTGACACGTTCTCACAGCATGTGAGTACAGCGGTGCGGCAGGGACTCGGGTTTGAATCTCTGCAATAGAGCAGAGCTACATGTCACTGGGGAGGCCTGGCATTTTTAATTAACTTACTCATACATTTTTAGTACTGGCTTAAGTAGGGTAAGCGCCATCGAGTCAAACTGGACTTATGGCAACCACCGACATGGTTTCCATGGGGGTAAAGAAGTGGTTTACCGTTGTCCTTTACCAGAAATGTCTTTGGATGACAAGCATGGAGATAACATTGAATAATATATATAAGACAAACATGGAGAAAACACTGAATAGTACACGTGTGTGTGTGTGTTAATTAGATTTACAATAGTTTCTTTTCTACTTTTGATGTTTTGTTCTATCTTGTGTTTATGGTCTATGACCTTTTCAAGAAAGAGATAATAGTTTTGGAGAGAAAATGCAGCAAAACTTATGGATGTGTTATTGGATTCTTACTAGGACATGCTATTATTGACAGAAAAATTCATCTCCTTCACCCTAAAATACCACTGGAGATGTATTAGCAATCGAGTCATGATTGAGATGCATTGATTTGTTATGATCATTTGTCAGCGCATCCAAAAAGTAAATCTGTAAAAATAAGACAAGGCCTTGAGTTAGTTATCTTGAAAATAATGTAGAAAAGTGCTGGCTCTGCTTTGTTCCTGGGCAGGAGATACAGCTATGGGTAGCATCCCAAGTAAGTCCAAGTCAAGGCTGCTGGTTCAAACTCCCATGATGTAAAACCTTTGATAAACATAACTTTCCAACTCAGAAATAACTTTGCTGTGATGATAGGATTGCACTTCACACTAAAATATTTAAAAATATAGCAGCAGTGGAACTTCCACTGAGAAGGTTATTTCATCTAAAACGACTTAATAAATAGTGAGATGAAGTGCGTATAAGAATAAAGACAGTAAAACTGGAAACTATATTAAGCTATTTTTAATAAAATGATACAACATGATATACAGAATAATATGTTATGCTACAGATGCTGCTGCTGATGATTTTTTTCTTCAAATCTTTAAAGAAGCAATAAAGTCGACGGCATTCAGATGCAACAGGGACAAAAATGGTCCTCCTTTAGGACTGCATGAGTGCTTCTGTGTTCATCAATCAAGATGATATATCCCCATCTTACAGCATTGCTTGCACAATTTTATGACTTTCCCAGTGACACCATGTACTTTGTGCACTGTCATGTTGCAGGTTGCTTTAAGAAATGTATAAATACACTATGTATATGCAGTGTGCAAATGTACAAATATTAAATGAAATGCATTTACTTATTCACTTATTTATTGGTTTGTTAGTTTTTTTTCATTCATTCATTCATTCATTCATTCATATTGAAAAGGTTGTAGTAATTGGCATTCATAACTTTTGCTTTAAGCCTAAAGTGTTCTTTTTTTGTTTTCAGGCACTGGCAACTAATTGCAGCTAAACAGAAGACACATTGGTCCATTTAGTTCATTTCTGTGAGCTGAGCATTCAGCCTTCCAACCACATTAATATTAAACTGCTCCAGCATGTGTACCCCGTCTGCTTCTATTAAGATCTGCTGGATGAAATACAGACGGTTTACGTGAAACAGTATCCGCCCTCATTGAAGTTCCCGCTCATATCTCCGCAAAACCGAAAACACAAAATCGCAGGTGTTTCGGATTATGGCGATGAGGGCGGTGAGCCAAACCTACCCCACGGCAGGCAGCAACACGAGGGACATACGTGCGGAGCATTGACTGCAGATGGATGCAGGAAGGTTGATTCTCATCGTGCCACAGACCCTTGACTGTTACGCCGGGCTCTGCCGATCAACGGAACCTGGGGCCTCAGAAAGAGATTGTATTTGTGATCAACCCACTAATCTGCCAATAATCCACCGCACGCACACACACACACACACACACACACACACACAGGCACACACACAAGCGTGCACAAATCACTATTCTTCGTGCGCAGAGCGACTCGCTCTTGCATCTTAGCAGAACAAAAGGCCCCACTTTCGCTTCTCAAACACTGATATGTTTATCCATGAAATATTGAGGCAATACGTATGTGCCATGTAACAGCGGCGCGAAAACATTTCAGACATGTCAGACTCTAATAAAACATTTAAAGCAAGCCTTTGAACAGGGCCGCGGCGCACGGAGCGCGGGGATCAGCCGAAAACGGTGATGTTTGTCAAAACAATGTTACCCAATTCCGGCTGCCTGTGGCACTGAGCTGGTCAACATTTCGAGAAGCTCTTTGAAGTGCAAAGATAGGTATGTATTAGTCTTGTTTTACACTTTTGCTCCATTTTCACTGGAAGTATCAAGTGGCTCGCTTTCATTTCAGCGACACACAAAGTGACCCTCCTGTGCTCCCCGCTACCTTACTGACTCGCAACAGCTGAGCCTTCATATGTCACCCGCTGGCTAATTCTCTGCCTTTTTAATTCCAAAATTGCATTCGTGTGAACATATTTTTTGCTAAGAGGGTGGTGCGGTGGCACAGTGGGTAGTTCTGGTCCCTCACAGTGCAAGAGCTGTGCATTTGGACATGGGTTCAAATCTGGATCAGTCTCTATCCCCATGTTCAAATGGATTTTCTCCAGGTGCCCTGGTTTCTTCCCAAACGCTGGTGAACAAGAGACTTTCAAGTTGTCCCTGGTGTGTGTGATCACTGCATACTCTTGTAAGGGAGGGGCATTCTGTCTGGAGTGTGTCCCTTCATTCTAGCCCTGTGCATCTAGGATAGGCTCAGGACTACCGTGACCCTGCACTGGATGAGTGGTTGAGGAAAATGAAACAAAAGTATTTTTCTTAATATTAATTAATTAATTCTATAGGAGGGAACTTGTCAGCGAGGTGGTTAGAGCTGCTGCCATTGGCTCGAAAGGTTACTGGCTCAAATCTCCCATTTTGTTACGGTACACATGAGCAAGGTACTTACCATAAACCGAGCCAGTAAAATTACTCAGTTGTATAAAGAGCCAAATAGTTGTAAACAGCTTAACATTGCAAGTCGCTCTGGAGAAAAGCTTTAGCTAAGTGAATAAATGCAATCATCTCAATTCAGGTTGACTGTGCACCCTCTGGACAAGCACGGCATCCTCGCTTCGCTCTTTGTTTCACTCTCCCTGCCTGTCAGACTCTTTCTGCTCCATCCCTTTGATATTCCATGATAAAAAAAAAAAGAAAAGTTTCTATCATAAGGAAAATCCTAAAAAGATTTCCTGGCATTGCTCCTGCTCCAGCTGACGTACGAGCAGTTCGTGGAAAGGCCTTCGGGAGAACAATGCCGACGTTGTCCGGGGAGCCTGCACATGGAGAAAGACAAGCTGAAACGGTCAATGCAGCGGTCAGAGAGATCAATAGATCGATATCCATGCACATCGATATCGGGATATTGTCGACTGGATGAGGATGGGAAGAACACTGAAGGTTTACATGAATCAAAGCAGAACCTACCTGTGGTTCATCAGTTACTTGATGTTAAGTGCAAAGTTACATCATCTGGATTTCCACCTCGCATCAGTTCTGGTCTTTCAGAAAAGCCAGTGTACAATTTCGATGGAAACACTTGAACAGGTTCCCATTTTCACTCCCTCTATTTAAATATTACTTACATGCCTCTCTTAACAGGCACAGGGTTTCCAGAGGTGATTCTCTTCATGTTAAACAGTAAAGTCTGTGAATTGCCTTGTACAATGTACTGGTGCCTGTGCAAAGACTCGAACCCATGCCTATGAACTCAAAATCATAAATGACTCTACACATATTGTGTTCCTCCCAGACAGCGATTTTCACTTGAGTAATTCAAGATATGTTGCAGACGCTGGGGATAGAACTAGCAACCTACAGGATAGATAGATAGATAGATAGATAGATAGATAGATAGATAGTATTGATTCAGCTTTTATATTTTGACATTTTCGCACCCTGTTACTTTATGTAACCTCTGTCATGCACTTTTCACTTTTGCCATCCTCACTTCAGAGGCAGCGAAGAGGTTTTGTGCTGCGTCGTGGTGAAAGACGGAAAGAAAAAATCCTGAAGACATTTTTAGCAAACTAAAAATGTGACAAAATGAAGGGCCTGAGCTGGGTCAACAGTTACATCACAGAGCAGCTGAAATAACACGGCCCTTAATGCCTCGCCACTTTGTTGTGTGATTTCTGCTTAGCACACACAGACACCCAGTGGCAGGGCCCTGGAACTCCTCGTGGCCGTGCCAAGCGCCGCTCCTTCTAAGGACCAACTGGTAAGCAGGCCAGGGGACCGAAGCCCTCCCCAACAACCCGGCTCTCAGAAACCACACAGTCGGCCAAGACGAGAAAAAAAGCACACAACCCAATTTCTAGTGTGCCAGTGTCACCCAGTTTGGGTGAAAGATTTGGCATCCTGAGCCAGCCGGTCGCTATGGGCCCTCATGCTTGGTGTTCAGATGGATTCTAAAGAGCTAGGCAGCTTGCCTTTGCTTATTCAGTATTGAGCTTGTACAACAATGCACTCCCATGGCAAAAACTATTCACTGTCCGCCAAAACCACAGCAGCGACCCATAAAGGCTCAGTGGGAGCTAAGCAAAGCTACTAACATGCTTAGGCATTATTCTCACACACTATTTAACACTATACTGTGAATGGAAGAACTTCTTCCACTGCTGCTGCTTCTGGAAATATGCACCGAATTAAATAAGAGAAAATAAAAAAAAATCGATATTTTTTCCCCCCCGCTTTTCTGTTCCTTCAGTTTTTACGCTTTTACTGAGCTAAAAATAAGGAGCCGGCGTAACTTCGCAGGACGATGTAAGTGGGGCAAGATAGAAACTGTGGAAATTGAACACACTGAACACCTTTTGTTTAAAAAATTATTTAACAGTGCAGTTAACAAGAATTTCAAATAAAACTAGGCTCCACATACGCTGAAATCGCAGTGTGACTGTCATTTGTTATTTTTGCCATTACTGGCGAGATATAATTAGATCTTCTGGGAACAAGATGAGATTTTTCAAGCACAGGAGTTCAATGTGTGGCAGTCATCACGAGGTGTATTGGTACAGAAGTAATATTCATCACACATTCATAAAGAAAGGCACTAGGCACACATGCTGGGTCTTTATTAGAACAAATATGGGCCCTTGTGAGATGACAACACTGTAAGCATGGTAAATAAAGCAGCCCATAGGATAAAGGCTCCTTTCTTCAGCAAGCCAATGTCAATGGGTCTATTGTGGGTTGAGCTGTACTTCATAAGAACCGCTCTGCAACCTGTTTGTGTCTAAAAAGCAGACAAAATATTTTCTCCTGCTTTCTGGACTTAAAAATATGGCCCAGGACACATGAAAGAAGGGCGGATAACTTGTCCCATTCATTCATACTTGGCTTCGAGGCTAAAACGCGTTCCGTCAACAGCGGGGTTGCCAGACTGTTGCACTGATTTAAAAAAAGAGAGGGGAGGGAAAAAAAGTGGTGTCATAAACACCCAGAAGAAAAAAGGCTTATCGTATGGTTTAAAATGCAGACATGGGGAGAAAATGAACAGTTTACTTCGGACATTAAAATAAACATGTCAGAATATGAACACGGGCAGCAGCAGCTTATTCCGCAAATGACTTTCTCTGACAAATTTTGCTTGAGATGTTAAAACGAAAGTAGTGCTTTTTTTTTAAACGATTAATTAAAAATCATAATATCAAAATATTTCGTATTCACATACAGTATATATACGGATGATTGGCTGTCTTTTTCTGTCTATCCAGTTGGCCGAGTTTGGTGTCGCGGGGAACGTCTGGCAACCGCGCTGGGCAGAAATGTGCTTTCAACCTCATCATAAACTTGGTTTGATGAGAGAGAGAGAGAGAGTGAGAGAGGGATGGGGGGGGGGGGGGGGCGGAGGGAAGGGGGTGAGAGAGAGAAGCCCCTCCCTCCTCTTTCATTCCACCGGAGCCTTAAAAACAGCAGCATCGCGCGCGGACCCTCAGACACAGGGAGACCACTGGAAAGCGGAGACCTGGCGGACTTTTGTTTGCGTCTTTGCGCACGAAGGAACCATGGATTTCCTGAACCACAACTATCTGGACCCTCGAACCTCCTACGACTACACGTTCAATTTCTGGAACGACTACCTGGGTCTGTCCACACTGGTGACCAAGAACAAGAACAGCGCGCCCCAGAGCCCCAACTCCATCACGGAGTCGCTGAAGGCCACCCTGGGCTTGGACGACCACCCGGCGTGTCCGTGCGTAACGGGGGGCATCGGCGAGGGCGCGCACCTAGACTGCTGCTGCTGCTGCCCCTCGGCCAGCCCCCCTCCCCCTCCTACCTCCATCCTGGACCTGAAGGAGCGCTTCTCCATCTTCAGCCCTTTCCAGAGCCAAAGCGGCGCGCTCCCGCCCCAGGACAGGGGCTTCTCGGGCTTCGACCTGTTCGGCGCGGAGATGCGCAAAATGCGCAAACCGGCGGCGCGCAGCAAGCAGGAGCCGCGGATCTGCGTGTTCTGTCGGAATAACGGAGCCCCCGAGGAGGTGTACGGCTCGCACGTCCTCAAGACCCCCGATGGGAGGGTGCTGTGCCCCATCCTCAGGGCTTACACCTGCCCCCTGTGCAGCGCCAACGGGGACAACGCGCACACGATAAAATACTGCCCGCTTTCCAAGGAGCAGCCGGCGCAGAGGGCACTGAAGGGAGGCAGGGCGGTGGGGGGTAAGAGACTCAAAATATTCTGAACAAACGCTCAAAATTCGTTCAACAACTGCATTTAACGATTGCACTGAATACATACACACAACATACATACATACAAACGAACATATATATATATATATATACATATATAAATATATATCTATATTTTCAGATGACTGTTTTATTGCGGCTTTCCCCGGTCCAAACAGACTCGCTATTATTATTATCCACACATCATCATGCATAAACAAAAACAGAGCAAAATTGCCATTTTCCCCAGAACTGTTTTTTTTTTTTTTCTTTTCTTTTCTTTACGGTTAAATGTATAATTTTCTTTGTCAACTTGGTGTGTTTTTTTAATTCATGAACCATTTATATTTTTTCCCCCAGTGCGCAGTTTTTACACTGTTCATTATTTGCACCTTGATAACGTTTTGTGAATTGAAAAATAAATATATACTGTGTGTATATATATATATACATATATATACATATATATACTGTATATATATATATATATATATTTTAAATAATGGAATAATGGGGAACTTTTCTGGAGTAAAATGACATGGGGTGGGGGTGTATTAGGTCCCCCCCCCCCACACACCCCCTCCTGTGCTCTTTTCTGTTTTCACATTTCCTGTTGCTTGACATAAGAACCAAAGTTTAGTTCTGCATCGAGAAAACATGGAGAGAAGGAATGTTTCCAGTCTGTAATGTTTCACTGGAGTTTAGATGCCAACCTTATGGCTTTTTATTACTGCTCCCCCCCCCCCCCCCCTTCCTCAGACCCCTACCCCCCCGCTCCCCCGCCCCCAACCCTTTTCCGCTAAAGGCCATGACATTTGAGACCCTTAAGGAGAAAAAAAATACTTAACACAAAGGGTACTCTGTTGTGCAACTGTGCGTTTGGAGAAACATCATAATGAAGGACGGCACTGGCAGGACATGAGGAATGGTGCGTTTACGACAAGTTTCCCTCGCTTTGCCTTTTAAAGTAAAATGAAAAACACCAAGGAGAAGCTGCTCCTGATGTTTACATATCCCACAGTGGCTGAACACTGGATTTTGTCTCTCAAGAAGTATTTAACCGATGTGGCGTTCTCCTTTTTCTGGACACCTTTAACACACTTGGTTTGTTCACTCGGTTCCTGCGTAAGACCACAACCTGGGGAAATGACAGAGTAGGCTTACAAAGTCAAAAAAGTCTAGTTGCAAAGACCATTAGGCTTTTCATGTGAAATGCTTCAAGTCCTATAGCACGAACGAATGTCATTAAAAAGCTTTTTTTAAGGAAAAACAACTGTATTATCCCTTTTTTTGTACTATTGAGCAGAATAAATCCAAAAAAAAAAAAAAAATGCAAAATGTGAATGTAAAAATAAAGTAGAAAGTGACACTTTTGAGGACTGCACATTTCAGACAGTGATGTTTACCAAAGGAATACAATTTTAATGAAATAAAGTTAAAGATTTGCTGTATTGTACATAAAATGTGTGTAATGTTTATTCAGTATTTTAACATTATAATAACTGACTTAAGGAGGGCACTACCTCAACAGAATTTTCAAATAATTACGAATTTGTACTTATATGTAAAATGTCAGCATTTGGAGTTTATAAATGTATAGTGCTACCATTTATAATAAGGGTTTTTAATAGTATTTTTTTGCATTTTGTATAACATAATTGTATTTTTCTTTTGTTGCATTCTACATTTGGAAGTCAATTTCCAATAAGCTCCAAGCATTGTTTGCCAAAAGGCAAGTGTTGTAAATAATAATACCCATATGTTTCTGAAGTTGTGCTGTCTAATGTTGCATTGTTTCAGAGAGTGTAAATGAGGAAGAATGGATGACGGCTAAGATGATGAACAATTTGCCAGTATAAACTGAGGTTTTTAATTAAAAAAAAAAAAAAAACGAAAGAAAAACAGACAAAAGAAACACTGTTGAATTTTGTTATTTATATTTTGTCACTACTTTCTGTAAGCTGCAGTGCAGAATAAAGAAAAGAAATCACAGTGGAAAATAAACAACTTATCAGATATTTTAATTCTTAACCTCATGTTGTTTCTTTGACGGACATTGATTGAAAAGGGGGATGGGGGGGGGTCACGTGATTGTTATTCTTCGTTTTCGTGCGAAGATGAAGCCAACAGGCTGCAACAACCTCGCACGGATTTTCTCTGGGTTTTAAACTCAATATACCGGCCATGAGAGGCACCCAGAGGTGCGGTCAGACCGGGCTGTCCCCCACCCCCAGGAACGGTCCCACCTGGGCTTCTTTTCCTTTCATTCTAGTGTTCCCACAGGTTGTGTTTCCCACACGGCCCTCGGAAGAGCTTCGGCCTGCTGCGTACTGTACGAGCGCTGTAAAAATAACTATTATTTAGCGCTCCAAACGCAAGCGCAGCTGCTAGGAATTAAGTTTTACGACTTCCCAGAATAGGGTCTGCGTGTGTGGCGCGTGTTTGTGAAGCACAACGCAATTGAAATGCGCTAATGGGGCCTGATGGTGTTTGCTGAGAGTGTGTGCATGATGTGTGCGAATTTGGACACACGAGTCTGAAGGGTGTTTCTTTCTGTAGCTGTGTGTGTGTGTGTGTGTGTGTGTGCCGCGCTCGGCTCTTTTCGTGCGAGATTCAGCTGTGCGTTTGTTTATTTGCCGGAGTCGGGGCTGTGCGTGTTTGTGTTTGTGTGAGTCCCAGCGCTCTCTGCGTCTTTTGTGAGTTTAAGATCTGTTTGTGTGTGGGCGCGTTTCTACAAGTCAGGGCTTTGTGTGTGTGTGTGTGTGTGTTTTGGGAGTCTGCTCTGTGTGTGTGTTTGTTTGCCTGTGGTTTGGGTCTGGCGTTCATTTGTGAATGTGAACTGTTCCCCTCTGTTTTTCTGACTTTGTGGTGTGTGTTATTGTGAATCTGAACTATCCGTGTGTGGTGCGGTTGTGTGTGTTTCAGTGAATTTGGACACTGTGTGTTTTAGTGAGTCTGGAATATATGTTTGTGGGGTTTTTTTCAACTTGCGTCGACTTGCCTTGTCCTATGGAACCTTTTCCCTCCATGCAGCCCCCCCACACACACACACACACACACACACACACACACACACAGAGCTCTCTCGCTCTCCAGCTGAGACCCCCCCATTAATAATGGATGAATACTAAGTGCTACAGGGATGTGTGTGCAGAGAGGCGCCGTGGCCTGGATGGAGGATATCGGTTCAAACACTCCGGGGTGGCCAGCGGCTCCGCGCCATTAGCTACCGCTGCTCGGGGACGGCCCACAAATCAGGCTCGGCCTCTTCGCGTGACGTAGGAGCCTTCTGTGAATCTGGGATGGATTGTTGCTGTCTGCCAGTTGTACACTGCCGAGTCGATCACAGCAACAGGTAAAAGATAAAAATGTATACAAGTGAACACATTCCTGACCCTACAACCTACACACACACACACACACACACACACACACACACACACGTTCAGATGGAATGACATCATTGGTGACTAAGGATTGTTTCCCTGGGGGTGTCTTTGGGGGCACGGAATAACTCCTTTAAATATGTGAATATGGACATTATTATTATTATTATTATTATTATTATTATCTTATGCTTTTGTCTGAAGTAATTTACAATTTCAGATCCTCAATTTTGCAATAATTTACCCATTTAAGAAGCAGCATATTTTTACTGTCCTGCATTATTTGTGTATCCCAAACATGGCAGATCAATGGAGAAAAAATCTATTTACATTATTAAATAGTCTTTTTCCTCAAACTGACTTAAAGTGTTAAGCTACTTACTTTTTTCCGACATTTATACAGCTGCATAATTTTACCATGTCATTTCCAGGTAAGTACTTGATCAAAGATACTACAATAGGAGTAGGATTCAAAGCAGGGAACTTCACACTGCAGAGTGACAGTCTTAACTACTGCGCCCCCTGCTGTCCTGTTGGACAGTGTCACAATGAACGGTACAAGCACATAACTGAAAACACAAACAAAAATCACTGTTTTGTTTTATTTGTCAATTATTATTTATTTCATTAATATATACAATTATTTTTTTTATATTATTCACTGTTTTTTTTATGTCAGAAACTCATACTGAAGATATGTGGGTCTATAATTTTTTAATCATACAGGAGCCTTAAACTGCTATTGAATCTTAGTCACCGAATCCCAAAGCTGCCGTACATTTGGATGACTGAAAATGCGGAGGAATAAAAAAATCATAATAATCAAGGTTTATCCTTCTTCTTTATTTCCTTCTTGAGAGCTCAAGGAAGGTTTTCTGTTCAAAGACAGTATCTTGACACTGAAAGTGCTTCTTGGTGTTTGGAAACACTTGCAACACGCCATGAAAATGACACAAAATACATGCTCATCTCAGAATGTGGTCCAATATGTTATTAAAAATGTTGAAGTGGAAAACTTTGATTTAAACAGCCCCATGTTCTGCATTACTGGATTTTTTTCCCTCCAAACTCAGTTGTTTCTGGAGACCATATGTGACCAAACTGTACCTTCTCTTATCTGCATGAAAATTATGCAGCAAATACAATGTATAAAGTGTTTTTCAAAAACGAGAAAGCTTTACTACCCTTGTTACTTATGCATATGCCACCATGCACCCCCCCCCCCCCCCCCACTGACCTTACCATCGCCAGTATTTACCTTCCTGTCCACACACACACTGCATTATGCATGTCTCGCTATGCGAAAGAGAAAAATCCAATATCGGGGGCTGGACCCGAGCCATCTGCTGCAAGGTGGCACTAACAAGGGTCAAATCAATGAGGGTTCGAGCAGCGGGTGGGAGACCTGCCCCCACCGATATCCCAGCTCGCGTTGAGAGACGGACAGAATAACAAGCATAAGGCAGAGGAACAACCTGCTCTTGAGTGTTAGATGGTGTCTTTACTGCCTCTGGGGCAGCAGGGGGCGTAGCGGTTAGAGCTGTCACTTTGCAACTGAGGGACCCAACTTACAATCCCACGTCCTGTTCTTGTACCCTTCAGTAAAGTCCTCACCTTGAATTGATGCAGTAAAAACTTAGCAGGTTGTGTATAATATAATCAGAATTTGACTTACAATTTGTAAGTTGCCTAGGAAAAAAGTATAAACTCAGTGAATAATAATAATAATAATAATAATAATAATAATAATTGATGTTTCTTACTCGTTCAGCTCATTGTGTAATGAAGCAGCTGAAGTTCAACAGTCTGCTCATCCGTACGGCTCATTGCTTTACGAAGGAGGTCAGGTTCAAGCTGCGTCCAGAGGCTCAGCAGCGCCCCTCCTGGTGGAACGGTTCACTTTCTGTGAGACACAGGCCGTGAGCCATTCTGGCACCTGGTTCAAACCAGCGAAGCCAGGCCTGTACGAGCAGGGAGGACTGGGAGCAGGGGGGCAGGGGTGGTAAAAGACTTCAATGCTCCACAAGGGGCTGTCCGTGCCGAGGACCGGCGAGGGAACGGTCCAGACGACTGAGGACCGCCAACGTGCGCAGAATACGAATGCAGACTTTTAGACTCATCGATGGGCCTTCTCCATCCTTCAGCAGACGGCATGTGGAAAAACAGGTACTGTGGGCGATCCACACTCCCTGGGCAGCACACTTCAACCGAGAACTTGACCCAGAAAGAGCAAAAGGAAATTATTATTATTATTATTATTATTATTATTATTAAAAAAGGGTTTCTTCTCCACTTTTATGACCACTGCACTTGAATGCAGGTAACTCACAGGAAACTGCTACTTAGGGCCTTAGTTTCCCAGTTCTGCACTGGTTTGGGGCCGGGGGGGGATTTCAATCACTTTTATTTTTGCGCAAGACAGGGTCAAAAGTTGAGTGCTGGGAAATATTTATCTCACAGTTACAATCCACATCTTAGGTCCAACATGTCATATACCATTAAATACGAGCATGGACATGAAATCACACACACACACTTTCAGAACCGCTTGTCCCATACGGGGTCACGGGGAACCAGAGCCTACCCGGTAACATAGGGCGTAAGGCCGGAGGGGGAGGGGACACACCCAGGACAGGACGCCAGTCCGTCGCAAGGCACCCCAAGTGGGACTCGAACCCCAGACCCACCGGAGAGCAGGACCATGATTTAACCCACCGCACCCCCTTAGGACATGAAATCAGTTTTTGTCAATATTTTCATCCTATAAAGTACCAGCACTGATTTCTATCACATGTTCAAGTATTTTCAAGTATTTCAAGTTACGTCAATGGTTCCTCAATTATGAATAATATACTGAGCAGAATAATTAATAATCTTGATGATATGTTGCTAATCAGCTCTAATCTCGATTGCCAGTCAACACTTACAGCTGATTTTGCCTTTTTACAGCCATTTTAGGATGAGTATCAGTGATCCGCATCCCCTGGTGAAAGGAGCGCTCTGTGAGAACTTACTGAATTTTTTGTGAATATAAGTTTATAACAGCCACAAGGGATCTCTTAAGATTAATAACTATCCTCATGTTTACAAGAGGTCTCCTGATCTGTAGGTTTCAGCAAGAAGACCTCAGAGATCTGGTCAAAGGCCCTTGGGGACCTTGGCTGTCTTCACTCAGACAACCAAGAACCCGGGAGGGAAATCCTACAGGAGCCAGAATTTTATTTAGTGTTTATTATAATTATTTCAGATGATGTTATGTGAAGGAAAATGATCTTTAAATATGATGCGGAAAATAAACAGTTAAACCGCCCCATTATAAAGGGTGTGCACACATATGCAACCAAGGTATCGATTTGTTTTCTTCCTAATAGCCATCCATTTGATATTCACTTCCATATTGTTGCTTAAAAAGGCCTGTCATGATTTGTCTTGATTTGAGATTCAAATCAACAAAGTTGAAATGTCATCACGGGTGTGCAGACTTTTGAAATGCAGTTTGTGCTGATAATGTGAAAGCTACAATCTAAAACATTCTTGTTGCTAGGTTTTTTTTTTTTGATGATTATGTTATAGTTCAGATGTATACTGCAGGTAAGTGGGAACTTCATTAATCCTAAAGGAAATCTGCAATTAGGACGGGCTGCAAAATTTCTGTTCTGATTTATTTGGGCCTTTTCTGTACGACGGTCCTCCTGTCCTGGCGTGTAACTCATCAGACGTGTGAAGGTGCGCAGCTCTGCACTCCAAATTGGAAAGCGAAGGCTGTGGTCACACCTGTTCCTGATCGTGACATGTGGTCAAGGCGCCCTTGGCATAGACTGGTCGCCTAGATGTGACAGGGCGGGGGGTGGGGGAGGCGGACCAAACAAACAAATAAACAAACAAACACCACAACAAACAACAGGATACCCCATCTGTCTTCCGGGTAGGGGGCCATCGTCCAGCAGCGAGAGGACATGGGAGGTACCCCTGCATGGAGCCCTAGGAGAGCAGGGGACTTGTCACCACAGCGTGGGTTCAAGTCCCTGGAATAACCATGTCAAGCGGCATGTATTAGCTGTAGTGGTACCAATAAAAATATGAAGCTGTGAAATGAGAATAAACAGAAAAAGAGAGCAAAACTATGAAGGATACTTTGTATAAAACAAGGTGGCACTAGCGCTGCTGTCTCACAGCGCCTGGGTGGAGAGGTTGTGGGTTCGATCTTTGCTCAGTTTGCGTGGAGTTTGTATGTTCTTCCTGTGTCTGTGTGGGTTTCCTCTGGGTGCTCTGGTTTCTTCCCACAGTCCAAAGACATGCTGTTCAGGTTCCCCGTAGTGTGTGAGTGACAGAGAGAGTGTGTTCCACTGATGTATGGATGAGTGACCCAGTGTAAGTAGTGTATCTAGCAGTGTAAGTCACCGCGGTGAATAAGGTGTGTCAGCTCATCACACTACATAGAGTTCATTGGAAGTCACTTTGGAGAAAAGTGTCTGCTAAATGAAATAATGTAAGTGTGAAACCATCAGTCAGTAATTATTGATAATGTCCATCCTATTTCAATGGCCACTTCTACTGAGAAAGGTCAATGTGAACTGGAGCCTTTTCCAGAGACATTGGGTGCTGTACTGAGTCGGGGGGCACCATGGATGGGTCACGAGTTCATCGCAAGTTATTGAAAGTATAACAAAAATTAGAATTTGGCATGTTGTTAAAATGAATATCAATAATATAATTATTACACATTCCATGTACACGTATTACATTTATCTGGCACTCTTCTCCAACTTACAGTTATTTACCCTTTTACATAGCATAGTCTTACTGGAGCAATTTAAGGTAAGTACCTTGCTAAGTGATACAATAGCTGGAAGTGGCATTCAAACCTGCAACTTTTGGGCCTAAAGACAGCAGCTCTAACCACTAGGTTACAGGCTGCCGTCTATTATTTTTATTATTATTATTCTTATTATTATTATTATTATGCTGTTTTGTTAGAGGCTTCCCGTCCTGGGTATGTCCCCTTCCCCCTCCGGCCTTACGCCCTGTGTTACCGGGTTGGCTCCGGTTCCCCGTGACCCTGTATGGGACGAGCGGTTCTGAAAATGTGTGTGTGCGTGTGTTAGAGGCTTTGTGTGTCCAGCCTGCTGCAGGAAACTTACACTTTGTAATCAAGAACCATTCAGTTCACTTATCTGGGGATTTTGGGACCTGTGGTTGTGTGTGACAGCAGCCCCCCCCCACACTGCGCACCCCAGCAGGCTTGCAGAGCAGTACAACAGGCCTGGATAAACAACAGCCATCCGCGTCTCATTTGTCGCCTTACGTTCCGGGCATGTGGTGTGGTTCGAAAAGATGACTCCGGGCGCTCGTCAGACGAGCCCGCAGCCTAAATCTCACCGATACAAATGTGTTGCATAACAGGGCTGTGGAAAGAGCCCCCTCCGCTGCTCGAGGGTTACGTAAGGAGGGAGGTGCACGGGACTCGCCCATCGCTGCAGGAGAGACTCTCTGTCTCGAGGAGATACTCGGAGGCCTCACTCCGGTCTTCGAGCAGCGACAGGCCTCCCCACGCCCGGGAAGGACAACCTGCTCGTAAACGAGTCGTCGTTGCTTTGCCGTGTTCGCCGCGCTTCCTCCCGCGGTACGCGTGTCTGCGCCGGGCAGCCGGAGCAAAAATCTAACTTTGGGTAACTTTCAGCTCCCTGTGTACCGTGGCAGGAGCGAGCGTGGGTGAAAGGCACCCAGGAGCAGGTGTATGATCAGAGCACTGCCTTCAGAGGCTCTCTGGGAGGTCCGCCGGAGCCTCATTATAGCCAGGAGTCCCTGTCACTGCTGCCGGCCCCCTGCTTGGAGCAGCTGTGACACCAGAGCAGGGTCTGCGTGGCGGCTGCCGCCTCTCAGAAATGCTTAGATAATGGGAATTACCCACAAAAAGGCTGAATTGCGGTGGTACTCTGGCTGTGGCACATGATGACACCAGCACAGCGCCACCTTGTGGGGAGTCATGAGAAATCGGATGGGTCCTGCTGAACTGTGCTTTTACTGCCCTCCGGTGGTCATGGGCGGAACTGCAGAGGGGTCGGCAGAGATTATTATTATTATCACACACACACAGATCATCTGAACCGCTTGTCCCATACAGGGTCGCGGGGAGCCAGAGCCTAACCAGTAACACAGGGCGTAAGGCTGGAGGGGGAGGGAACACACCCAGGACAGGACTCCAGTCCATCACAAGGCACCCCAAGCAGGGCTTGAACCTCAGACCCACTGGAGAGCAGGACCCAGTTCAACCCACTGCACCACCACGCCCCCCTATTATTATTATTATTATTATTATTATTATTATTATTATTATATAGTTTGATTGTGTAATGACCTCAAAATAACATCTTTACTGTTTAACTGAAAGAGGGGAGCAGTGGTGCAGTGGGATTGGCCTGTGTCTGCTCTCTGGTGAGTCTGGGGTTTGAGTCCGACTTGGGGTGCCATGCGACGGAATGGCGTCCCGTCCTGGTTGTGTCCCCTCCCCCTCCAGCCTTGCACCTTGTGCGGCCGGGTTAGGCTCCGGTTCACCATGACCCCCTGCTTGGGACAAGTGGATTCAGACCGTGTGTGTGTGTCTGCGTAACTGAACATTCATAAAATCCTACGTAGGACAAAAATCTAATCCATCACAGCACAAAGGTCCTGCTTAAAAACGTCAGCTTTCACAGAACCTCTTGAAAACTAGAATTATGACGCAAAACCCTCCAGTTCCTTTTGACTAATAATAAATTAAGTGATTAAGTAATTTATAGATCCTGATCTGCAGCAGGACGTTCAGTTACTCCAACCTTCAACACTCAGTTTTTCTCACCACTCCCTCGGCATTTTTAACAAGAAATGTTTCTCCTCAAACAGATGCATCTAAAAAAAAATAAAGTCAACCAAAAATATCAAAAGTGTGCAAACATGTAACAACGTACAATTGAATTGCACACATAGTATATCAGGCCTTTCCTGGGTGGAATGTGTCACGTTGCTTAGTCCCTTAGAATAACCTTCGAGGCAGAAAGAGGACTTTTCATTCGCGCTGTTTGCATGAGCCGTTACCTGGGGATGTGTAAATGTCAACCGTTTATTTGCAAGGGCCGTAACTAACAGGATTCTGGCTCTTTTCCACCTGTGGGCGAGTTTAAGAGCAGCAGCCTTGAGCTGCGCTGTGTTAGCATATTACCGGCTCATGGAAAAGAGCTCCTTTGACAGGCCTTTCCTGTTCAAGCAACATCTCGGGGTAATTATGTTGACCTGGCATGAACTGTAAAAAAAAAAAGCAAAGGAACTGTCTCTCTTTCCATCCATTTAAAAAGCAACGATGCTGTGCTTTGACACAAAAATGTGACTAATGTGGATTCTTTCTAGGCTTCTCAGTGTATCCCATCAAATATTAATAATCAAAATGTGTATTTGTACTCAGAATATTCTGTCCTTCACTGAACATGCAATATAGAGATGGAACAAAAAGTAGAACGCTGAAAAGACACACACACTTTCTGAACCACTTGTCCCATGTGGGGTCATGGGGAGTCAGAGCCTAACCCGGCAACACAGGGCATAGGGGGAGGGGACACACCCAGGACGGGACGCCAGTCTGCCGCAAGGCACCCTAAGTGGGACTCGAACCCCAGACCCACCAGGGAGCAGGATCCAGTCCAACCCACTGCACCACCGCACCCCCCTTGCTGAAAAGACTTCAAAGTATATTTTAACACCATCGTATAACATGACGTGTTTTTGGCGATATTTACAATATTTTTAGCACAGTCCTCTAAAGAGACAGAGAATCCTGATGAAGGGTTATTGATGGGGACTAACAGTGATGTAAAGCTTTTTGTTATAACAAATGCATTGCTGAACCCATGAAATCCATGAAATGACTTTCTAGATTTGGTTCCCAGTTATGGTGTTGTTAAAATAATTTTGACCATTAAAGACATATTGAACATATTCAAAAAACATATAATCATCTTATAATTTATTGCCACAAAGTAGCAGTCTTGTGCAACATCTGTCTGTACAGAAATGCAGTTCTTCCTGCTGTGTCCTCTGTACATTTTAATTACCTTTTTTCTTTGCTTTTAGGCAGTGTTATACAAGCGCCCTGCCAAACAGTGTAACATTTACCCTGATGTATTACGTGCCTGTATGTATTTCTCAGTACCGTATATTGATTCGCTCTCTACATTTCTGCCACTCAGTTCTTTTCAGAATCAGAACGAGTTTTATTGCCCAAGTGTGCTGACAAACAAGGAATTTGCTGTGATTCTAGGTGCTTCCAGTATTTACTGAAAGCAAACAGCTGACGCAGAATTACAGAACGAATCTGTTGTGAATTTCAAGAAAAATGCTAGAAAATTGTTAACCGCTCCAAATGTATTATATTTATTGTGTTATATCTGGAGAAGTTATCAATTAATTTACATAATATTTAAAACAGACAGGACACTGAACCATAAATAAAAAAAATACACACTGGGGCAGAAGAAGAAAAATAACGTTTTCTAAAATACTTCCACAAGATGGCAATGTTTTCCCAAGGAACGGAGTACAGCTTACGCTCTCAAACTCACCAAACGTCTTAAAAATAACAAAAAAAATAAAGAAATGAATAAAATAAAATAAAATAACATATTTCTGTAATCCACAGAGGAAACCAAGACTGTCAGGGATAGTTCATATCTGATATATATATATATATATATATATATATATATATATATATATACATATATAAACAAATCAAAATTATATCAAAATAACAAATTATATATATAAGAATAGCTCATGGCTTTCTAAGATTCCCTGTTCCTGTAGATGCTCATTTACTTCATTGATAACATTTAATTGGATCAGAATGTGTCTGGGATTTGCTTTTTAAAGCAGTAAAATTGAGGTATGTGACTTCACCTCTTGTGATTATACTGTTTTTGAGGTCCTCAAGGTAGCAGTGCAGTTTACCCTGTTCTCAGTTAATTTCCTCTGATTCTAGAATATTCAGTGCTGTCATTCTGGTATCTGGTTGATTTGATTACTTATTTTCAGTGAAAGAGTAAATAATTTTGCTTATAAATAACTACTATGGACAAAAAAAAAAAAAACACACCACATTTTCCCTCATCGGTGAAATGGAAAAATGCTGAATCTCAGAAAGGAAAATATATAATGAGGTATGAATGTGCTGTCGTTGGCAAATTATGTATGGGAGTTATTGTTGTGTGAGAACAGGCTTCAGGTGACCCGTGTCACACCGGTGATGTGCTGAGGATTCGGTGAGTCCTGGAGCACCAGCAGTCTTGTGTCTATGCACCTCTAGTCTGTACCATGTTTCATCCTCTGTTAATATGACCACAAGGATACACCACATGAACAGTCACATGGGTTGGAAGGAAACATTGTACGGAGGTCAGCGCTCAATATTTTAAAATGCCAGCAATGGTGTCTTTCACCACATTCCATGCAGGATGGAGAATTACAGTGGAGCATTTTAAACCACCAGTCCTTAGAAGGTTAGGTTTCTTTTAATGTATGAAAAATTGTAGTAAAAAAGAGAGAGAGACGTTAGGAGATAAAGCGACCGTTGATGAAGAGTCTGGATGGAAACCACCAGATGCCGTGATCCTCGGACAGCTCAGCACACGGGGAGAGCAAGTGGATGAAACACTTGTAATTCTGCGATTTGGATGCTCCACACACATCCGGTGAGACATATCAGTACCCAAGCAGTTTGTGTTCTTTCGTTGTTTCAGCTGTCTTGAGAGCGGCGCCTCAGTGCCTCTGAAGTGGCCTCTTTTTGAAAGGTGTGAATGAAGTAAAAGTTGAGAGGTGGCAGGTATGGGCCTGAATTTACATTACAAAGGTCTTTTGTAAGACTTTGAAAGTAGAAAATAAAAAATTAAAAAAAAACTCTTTTTTCAGTTGGGGGTGTGGTGGCACAGTGGGTTGGACCATGGTCCTGCTCTCTAGTGGGTCTGGGGTTCAAGTCCTGCTTGGGGTGCCTTGCGATGGACTGGTGTCCTGTCCTGGGTGTGTCCCCTCCCCCTCCGGCCTTATGCCCTGTGTTATCGGGTTGGCTCCGGTTCCCTGCAACCCTGTATGGGACAAGCGGTTCTGAAAATGTGTGTGTGTGTGTGTGTATTTTTCCAGTTGATCTCTTGGTGCTCCTCTTTAATATTCTCAGTTATACATAAAGAATATCTATATATATAAATAAATACACAGAATATCAGTTCAGTTCAAGGAAGGGTTTATTTTTATGATATGAAAGTAAATAACAGATAAATAATCAGCTAATATATTTTCTTTTTTTGCAAAGTGGTTGTACTGCATGATAATGAATTTAGCATAAAAAAAGTACAGGGAATGAAAGAAACGACACAGTTCAAAATGTGAGATCTCAGGCCTCTTCAGAAGTTGATTTGTTAATGAATGTCCTTAGAGAAGGGGAAAAAAAATGTTTATCATTCATCTTACAAAAGAATGAAGCTTTGTGAGACCCCCCCCCCCCACACACACACACACACACACACACACACACACACACACACGGCTGGAAGTGTTAACGCAATATGGCCGTGTGGTGGCGGGGGCGGGGGTGAGGATTGATTTGTTTTCAAACACTTAATTCAACCTGTCACTTCCATTCATAGGCTCAAGTGGTCTAATTTGTGGTAATGAGGGGTAATAAAGTCATACTTCCTTTTATTAGCACAAAGAGGGAGGGCCGGGGGTGTGGGGTGCGTGGGGTGGGGGTGCTGCCCGATGTCGCTCCATCTTCCTCTTGCGTGGGATGGCTGTCCCTTGTAGTCGACCGCATCGGAGCCCCTCCTCAGGCTCCCGTGTTCATCTAATTAGATTGCTATTGTTGAGCTAATGCTGCAGCCATCTGGTCGACTGTCGGGGGCCCAGCAGGGGCCAGTCAGGCACATTGTCAGGGCCCTGCCCTCTTCCCCCTCCCTGCCTCAAAGCCCCCCCTCATATACAGCCCTTGCCCTACTGCGGGGATCCCAGAGGCCCTTTCACACTTAGGGGGATTACACCCAGATTTACATCCCCTGGTTAAGGGGAACCACAGGAGTGCTGGCGGTGTGTGTTGCTGCTGTTGTGTGTGAGTTGTGTGTAGAGTGCGGTCCCACCACGGCAACGGCAGCAAGACCAGAGGTTGCTCTTGTCACGGAGTGCATCGCTGCGGTCCTGCTTCTCGCAGCCTAGCTGGGCCCAGAGCTATGTCACTGCAGTGCATTATTTTTAAATTCTAAATACAAGTGCCAGATAAAATCCCAGATAACCTCTGCCATTAGTCTCATAAACTGTCATCACTTTGCCCTAATTGCACTTCAGCTCCATCGATGTTAATGTGACAAGTTGCTGCCTTCATTATATTCCGCTGATGGTACTTAACTATAACATTGATGCTAAATTGACTTGAATAATACTGTTGAAATAAATCATTAAAAATTAACATGACACTGTTATAGGTGCAGAGTGATGTGAATCACACTGTGGTCACTTGCCAATGAGATGGTAACATTGCTTGTCTTCTCCCTCAAGTAATTCCTTTTGTATGTGGAATTAAGAGGGTCCTAGTACTAGACCCTGTTGCATCCCTTGGGTATTTACTCTGGGTATCATGTCCGAAACCCTGTCACACCTCTAGAATGTAGGATTGTGTCAACATTGAGAGACCAGCTCAGCTTCAGATGTGGGAGAGACCAGTGCTACATGAGATGTGTATTCTCCAGTTTACCTGCCATTATCCTTCACTCTTTTTTAATTTTTCTCTTTTCATTTTGCTAGTAAACTTAAACATAAATCCTATGGCAGGTTTTTACTGTTAATTAATTGAATTGAAAAAAAAAAAATGTATTGTAGAATATTATATATAGTTATATTATTGTTATTCCATTCTGAAAAATCAAAGTCCCTTTCCGGTTTATTGCTTTATTTTCATTTACTCAGTGAAAGTTCACAGAGTTCTCTGAAGCAATATTTCTGTGAATAAAATTATGATATGTACGTCAGGGAAAACGGTTTTGTAAAACCGGTAGGAATGAAGGTTATTCAGTCAGCTGAAATATTTATTATTGTCTTATTTACTTTCAGTCCCACGGTGTTTCTTCGCTCCGTATTCTGTTAAAAATGAAGGATTGCTTTTATCAATAGGTGGCAGCATGGTTTAGCCCATAAGAACAGCTGTCCTCCCAAGAAGATAAGCCAAGTTAACTGAAGAAAACAACGTCACGGATTCTTTTGAAAAGCTGCTTTCATTTCCCTCCCATTAGCCCTCCGCTCTGACTCACCTTCACAGTCTAATTTGTTTGTTGGGCCTCCTGTGATGGAACACGACAGCGGAGGGAGAAGAAGAAGCCAAGCTGAAATGCCTTCCTGCACAGGCGATGAGCAGAGTGACCCAAGATGCCCCTGGAGGTCAGGTGGTGGACAAGACCCAGGTTTCTCAGTGGTCGTGTCCTGATGATCCTCTCATTTTTTGGTGGTACGTCAACAAAGACGGGGTAGTGAAGCCAGTAACCCCCACGTGACCATGGTCTATTGGCGGTCTGATCCTGGAATGTTGCATTCCCCTCACACTCCCACCCTCGTGTCAACTCTCGGCGGACCTTCAGCTCTGCCATTCATCCGTCACCTGACCGTGAGGCCTGGGCAGCGCTGCTTCGTGTTTTAATTAGCATGGCACAGGTGACCGTGTCACCCTCAGATGAATCCTATTATGAGTGGAGTAGACCTGGGCCTGCTGGGAGAAGCATCTGAAACCCCCTGTATAATGAGCTCTGCATATGAAAGGGTTCAGAGATTGCATCGAAGTTAATTACACAGGAGACACGGTTAATTTTATCAACCGTGATCCTATCCTTGACCCAGTGTTTCCCACATTAAAATAGGACACTGTAGGAAGTCTCTAAAGGGCCCTGATTTTGCCAGAAAATTAAGTCGCATGTTAGGTTCCCTGCTGGCTGGCAGCTTTCTTTATGGTCGCCATGAAGTCAACGATGTCTTGCAACGTTGCTCTACCATTGCAGAGGCTCACTTTTATTGGATTAATTTTTGCAAACCACCTTTCCCAACAGGTTGCCACAGAGAACTCTGAATTATAAAAATACCACGGGGGGACATCCACCAAGTTGCATCAGTAATAACAAAATGACATTGTGATGAAAACAAGTTTGGGGAAAAGCCAGACAGAAACAAAGCATCATAAGGACATATGTGGGGCCCATAGCCAACTCGTTGCCCTTCTTTTCTGGGCAAGCTAGCACTATACACACACACGCACATTGTCTGAAACCGCTTGCCTCAAGCGGGGTCGCGGCGAGCCGGAGCCTAACCTGGCAACACAGGGCGCAAGACTGGAGGGGGAGGGGACACACCTAGGATGGGATATCAATCCATCACAAGGCACCCCAAGCAGGACTGGAACCCTAGACCTGCCAGAGAGCGGGACCCAGCCAAGCCCACTGCACCACCACACCACCGCGCTCCCCTGCTTAACATTACACATTAAAGGACACTCAAGTTTATTGGGACCACTCTCTGTAGCGGTCAGCTGGATGTGCAGTCATCCCATATCTTGTCAGCAGATGATCCTGAGTGACTCAATCCATATTTATGCAAGGGTTTAGAGGTTTAAACCCAAAGAAGTCCACTCCAGGAATGCACCTCTAAGTATGGTAAAACATAGTCAGCCTTAAGTATAGATGTAAATGAGGGCACATTCCTGACACTGACTGGGGGGCCCTATAACTGAAAGCTTTTTGCCAACAGGAGGCGTATTTTCTAGGTGTTATAGGAAAGTGTGCATCACTCAATAATAGCAGTTATTCTGGGTCATACATGTTCTAGTCCGAAGAGGTTGTGGTAAACCCTGCAGAGCCTTGTGATCGACAGTAAAATCCTAAAGCCTTTATGGGAAATAATATACAGTAAAAACTGGCATTCTGGTCATACTTTCATGATTGTTCTACTCTATTCTCTATCTTAACAAGAAAGATCTTAATTCATCAACATTCGGAAGAAGCAGGATGTGTGCCCTTCCAAAAGAATTCACCCGAGTATTACCAAATGTCAGCTATTTCATTGATATATTTGTGTGTCATCATCAGAAGGGCACAAATATACCTCTGGATGAGTGTTCCTTGGTATAGCGTACTGTACATAAAATAGTATCAGCCCCACTACTGAGCCCTGAGGAACCCCTTTTCTACACAAATTATGCAAGATTTATTTTGTAGTAAAAGAACCTCACTTCACCCTTTAACATCTGAAAGAGATATGAGTACTTTCCAGAGATCTTTAACCACAATTACCATCATGTCCAAACAAAATCTCACACCAGGAGATTATTTTGTTTGTTTTTGTGTGTATACATTCACATATCACACTGATTTTATGACAATTTTTCTTCATTTGGAAATTGTTTCCTTTTCTTGCATTATCCGTTAAGTGCAGCTGATTTGTATATATTTATTGTAATTTCTGGCCTACTAATGCATTCTCATGCCTAGTGCTAAAGAACTGCTGTTTAGCCATCCAAAAGAAAAATTCCCTTTTGCCAGAAATTCTCTCACTTTTAGAAGCCTTCACATTTCAGAGTAAAGTTATTTTTCTTATTCCAGTGCACAATGAAAAATGTTCACAATGCAGAGGAGTTGAACTCCAGCAACAAAATGTACAAGAAATGTATTATTCCAGCTGCAAATGTTTGCAGAGGAATTATAAACGTTGCATAATTACGAAGGGCTCATATTTAAGATTTCCTTGCTTGAAAGTCAAACTTAATCACAGCATCGGACTGATTTTAAGATCATATTCCAACTTGAACATCTGTGGGTTCCCTTCGTGTTAAAGCCTTATTAAATGGGAGGTTACACTGTGTTGGAGCAGCCAACGCCGACCACTGCCCCAAAACTACGAGAAAAAAATCTCTGGATAAATCCTTCCTCTTTCTGCATGGTTGCAATTCTGACGTTATTATTTAATGTGCAGAATAGTAGTTAAGGACACAGAGTGAAGGCTGCCAATTCAAGTCTCTGGAGGGGCCCTGCTTCAGTACCCTTGAGCAAGGTACTTGACCTATATTGATCCAGTGAGATGTGAATCTGGACAAAAGTCCTTTCAGCCAAAACCATGAGCCGAGCAACAAAGTATTGGAGACAACATAGTGTGAAAATATTCTCTGTACTCTTTCCTGGCGTGTCTTGAGTTTTGCCTTTTGCTTTATCTCAAAGAAGGTGGAATTTGAGTCTATTCATGTGGACAATGTGCTTCTTCAAGGTGACAAAGCCTTAATACACTGCACACATTTTCCCTGCCGCCTACCATAAACATGTTTTTCTGTCTTTTTACAACAGCAAAAATTGCTTACATACATATTAAGTTTAAGATCACATACAGTGTTCCACACTAATATTGGCACCCTTAGTAAATATGAGCAAAGAAGGCTGTGAAAAATTGTCTTTATTGTTTAACATTTAGGGGGGTGCGGTGGCGCGGTGGCGCGGTGGGTTGAACCAGGGTCCTGCTCTCCGGTGGGTCTGGGGTTCGAGTCCCGTTTGGGGTGCCTTGTGATGGACTGGTGTCCCCTCCCCCTCCGGCCTTACGCCCTGTGTTGCCGGGTAGGCTCCGGTTCCCCGCGACCCTGTATGGGACAAGCGGTTCAGAAAGTGTGTGTGTGTGTGTGTGTGTGTGTGTGTGTGTGTGTGTGTGTGTGTGTTTAACATTTTGATCTTTTGTTCAAAAAATTCACAAAAATACTCTGCTCTCGTGAATATCAAACGATTGCAAACCCAACACAGGTTCATCCAACAAAAAAAAATTTGTTTAATATTTGTGTGCCACAATTATTGGCACCCGTATGAATTTATATAAGAAAAATATATCTGAAGTATATTCCCAGAGACGTAAATTTTTTAGTACACCTGGGTAACTAGGAGCAGGAAATTGTTCAACCATGACTTCCTGTTTCACAGGGGTATAAATCTGAGATAACATATAGGCCAAATTCCCTTAGTCGTTCATCACAATGGGTAAGAGCAAGGAATATACAGTACCATTAACATTTCTTGCAATTTTTAACATTTTTTGCACATTTGTTTGTATCATTACCAGCTCAAAATGGTAAGTTCTGAAGTCCTTCAGAATTGTAATGACAGTCTAGCACACGAATTATACAGTACAATTGCTGTTCTTACTATCATTGCAAATGATACTGGATACTGGAACAAATTCTAATAAATAATACATAAATATTGAGGACACTACATGTATTATTAGGTAATACATATCAATAGAACACACAACAGTATTGTACAGCAATGCTGTATATAAAACAACAAGCATGTCTTAGTTTAAGATTTTCCGGTGACTCCACTGTCAACAAAAACATTCCACTACAAAAGGGAAGGTGAGGGATTCATTTGTCCAGGTGAACTGTTCGTATCTTCTTTCTATAGCAAAGCATCTTTATTCTAATTGCTAATCGGTGATTTAATTAAAACAGCAGTTACTGTCTCATGGTAGGATGCAGGAAGTATGTGTCTGTGAAACATGGCAGGGAAGCCAAAAGCGCAGGAAACGACGCCCGGAATGCGCAGTGCTTCGGGGCCCCACCCGGGATGAGGAGCGTGGCACGGAGGGCCTCATTTTCGGCACCGCTTCGGCAGCCCCAATCGAGCCACGAGACGAGCGAAGCAGAAGCAGATTTCATACTCGAGTGGGCAGACGCCCTCTCTGTCTCCAAACCCCCCCCAGCCCCCCTGCTTCCCGCCACCGCCACCCCCCCCCCCCCATACTCCACGCTCATGCTCCTGCGCGCTCGCAGGGTTAAAATAAACGTTAGCGCTGAACCCTATTGTTCCCCCTTCGCCTTGATTCACAGGCGCATAATTGGTAGTCAATTTGAGATCCCCCTCCGCCGATTGTTGGCGCATTTGGCTCTGACAGAGTGGGGAAGATTAATGGCGGAGAGCAGCCGGGGGGGGCTGCCTCGGCAAGCTTGGTTGCTCTAAATTCATTACACCAATTTCCCCCATCCTGCGTCCAAAAAAATAGAGGACGGGGAGAATGGAAAGGCGGTCAGATGGCCCCAGTCAGCGATTATAAGGAAAAGACAAAACATCAAAAAAACGGCGACAGATTTTTCTTTTAAGCAGCCCGACATGTCCGCTCCCCCATCCCCCTCCGCCTTCCCTCTCCCTCGTAGCTTTTCTGCATTTACCCTGTGCGTCCACTTTGGCTCTCGCGCGGACACGTAGATTCGACAATATGGAAGCATCGATGGTGCCGTCGAAGGAGAGCAAAGGGCAGGAAAACACCGCCTTGGTTCACATGCCTTTTGGGGCCAGTGTGAGAAAGAGCTGGTTGTGTTTCAGATGACAGCTCGTGGTTCAGAGCTCTGTACTGTGGTATGTTCCTTCCACCATTAAGGATCTTAGCTGTTTTGCACAAAGTCAGTTACAGATACTACAGTATCCATCAATCATTTGAGTTTCTGATTCACCTTTCCGCATGTTCCCAAGTTATTAATCTCCAACATGCTGTCCATAAACCTTGTTACTCACATTTTACACGTTTTACTGTCCCCAGCTGCGGCGCTACCCTCAAGTCCTGACAGACTAGAAAACGCCAACACGGCACCATTCTGTCCGTCGAGTGTCTGCTGACCTGGCAAGGCAGCTGACAAGGAAACACCTTGAACGTTGGCTCTGATAAAGGTGACCCCGTGATTTTCTACGGGCGGGGGGGGGGCGGTAATTGCAGTGATTTATCGAACTCGTCAGTGGTGGCAGCGGCGCTGGCCAGTTTTGTGCTCTCTCACTCTCGCTCTTGTTCTCTCAGTCGACAAGATGGGCAGCTGCCTTCCCCCGTCCCGGAGGACACCCCCCATCCAGGGCTGCCGGATGAAGTGTGGCAACAGGACTGTAAGTGGAAGCCAGTTCTCATTTGTCAGATGTTATGGAGAAGCTTTGGTCCTGTCTGCCAGATTAGCCTAGCTGTGCCGCTCCACCGGTGTCCCTCTAGCATCCATTAAGGTCTGCTTTGTGCATTCTGCTGACTTGCGTAAAGTTTGCACTTTATGTCACATATGTAGAGCTTCTTTGGAGCAGTGATGTTTCTGGTACTTCTCATAAACACTTATTTACGAACTGGCATCCTATTTATGGTCTTGCCAGCCTCTTGCACTACACCTTCAGGATGGGCTCTGGACCACTCAAGCCCTGCTCTGGCCAAGTGGGCATTGATAGTAAATGGACTTATGCTCCATGGCTCCAATAAAATAGATATGAAATACAATGTGAAGGTCAGAACTTGTACCATTAGAAAGCAAAATGAGATCCAGAATTACTCAACATGAGTGTGTCGATCTTCTAAAAATCTAGGCATTTTTGGGGTAATTTGTACTTTTATCGTAGAATAACATGCTTTCTTTGGTTTAGCTTCACTTATCTAACTATTTCCCAAGGTTTCATGTTTGGTTTGTCCTGACTAGCGAACAGCAGAATGCAGTGAGCAGTAAAAGACATCAGGCTGAAAAGTAAACCAATAACAGTATTATATTCAACCCATGTTTTTGTCATTATCTCAGGAATGAATAATATTTAAGAAATAGCAAAAAAATTTTTTTTTCTTTTTTCTCTCTGTAATTTCCATTCAAAAATTCCCGTGATATACCTTCTCATTACCTTCCTGTTGAGATTAATGTTATAGCTTGTTTGACCTCATGCGCTTATGATCCACATACGTGCAGGTGGCTTCTATGCTGGATGGCGGCTGCATTCAGTTGTCTCAAAAATGTTTTTTTTTTTTTCTTTTTCAGAGCCGGATTCATAATTCTTTTGTCTTCTCTTCATAGATGTTGACAGATTAACGTGGCAATGGTGCAGGCTGATTTGGCCGCCTGTGTAAATTATCTGTCTTTGCTGGCCGAAAGACTCTGTTCAGCACCTGCTCGGTGGCGGTTCGGGTGGCAGAGCAGGTCACGCTGGGCCCTTTGAATGGCTGCTCTCTTCACTACTCCTCCCATGATGTAGAGGGAGGGCTCGGCCTGTGCTTCCCGCACCCTCGATAAATCCACATTTGGACGAGAAACAGAAGTTGGCTGTCGAAGGAACATGCGGCGAAGGCCTCCGGGGTTTCGATGAGGACGAGACTCTGACGCTTTCGCATGTTCAAGACGCGTGCTTCCAGCCGTCGCTGGATGAAGACTTGGACGCCAAGCTCCACTTAGCAGCGCCAGTGTGAACGCTGGGATCGGAAGATGTTGCAAGTGTTTTGCATTACGGTTCCTTGATGGAGGGGAGGCGGAGGGGGGACGGGGAGCTGGCGAGCGAGCGCTCAGAAAAGAAAAGGGAGAAATATGACGGAGCGGCAGGAGGTGCAGGGACGGCTGCTCCGGCGTTAATAAAGATGTCACGAGAGAACATCAAGAGACACAAAGTCTCAATTTCAGCCAAGGTGCTGCCAGCCAGATGTGGAGGCATGGAAAGGCGATTGAGCCGTGGCCCGCTGTCAGCCACGCTACGTCCAAACGGAACCGTCAGAACTTCGAAGCCCTTTTGATGTGGGTGCCAAGAGGTGTCCAGCCCCTTAACGACCGGGAATTTATTACAACACCGTCCTGTAGGGGGCACAGGGGTCAAGGGTCATCCGATGAACCCCATCACACCCCCTCTCTTTCCTCTCTTCTGTAGGCCCTCTCCCCATCTCTCTGTCTCACACTGTCCCCATTGCTCTCTCCTTCCATCACCCATTTAACACCTTGGACTGTTTTTGACCCCTGTTTTGTCAGGCTGCTGTTAAGTGTTTCATGTTACCGATGCCCTGGCAGGGGTGCGATCGGCTGAGCAAACAGGGGTTCCATGTGGTCCTATGGGTGACCCCTCAGGGCCTAAGGTTGGCCTGAACCCCATGCTTCATCAAAGAGGAGAAAGCAGGCCAAGAAGGAAGTACAGTCATTATTTGATTTCCGAAGAGTTCGTACGTAGAAATCCATTTGTTGGGCGAAAACTTGTAGAAACTTGTAGAGTGAAATTACAAATACCACTTTACCGTAAGGGAAAAAATTTAACTCAATCAAAGGAGGACCCAAGTACAACAAAAAATTACCCAAAAACCCAAATGCAATTGTAAATATTATTCTTATTTCACCAGAGAAAACAATTATCAAAGTGCCCAACAGCCATACATACATACATACATACACACACACACACACACACACACACACACATTGACTGAAACTGCTTGTCCCAAGCGGGGTTGCGGCAAACCGGAGCCTAACCCGGCAGCCATAAATAAACAACTATAAATACATACATACATATATGTATGCATACACTGTGTATTTATGCAAGAATGGTCATGAAATATTAGACGAAAAATGATACACATTGAAAAGATTATTCCTGTTTTGGCATAAATTTTCTAAAATATAATAATCAATGAATTAGTTTATATTTATTCATTTCACAAATTGTAATTAGTGAGCTAGTTAAAGAAAAATGAAATGGAAGAAGGTGACATGCCTAGTATTCAGGTTAATTTGCTTTCTAAGAATAATAGAATAATGGTAACGCACAGCATTACCAGCTTCAGAAAACGTCTAAAATACTGTGGTGTTCATTTTCATAATTCTTAACACCAGAAACACGTAAACATTAGACTCCTCTCAGTTTGAAATAAGACACTGGTCAAAAAATTAGATAAAATTTGTATTGTATGCAAATGAAAATGTTCATTATGTGCAGAATTATTGACTGCGAATTAGATTTAAAGATATAAATTGAACGTATTCTCAGAAGTAAACAATTGAAAAACTTGGACTGGGTATCATTAGTTTGAGCAGAGCTTTTTGCGCCTGTTTGGGTTGCAGCTGCAAAATTATTATAGCCATATATTACTGCTTAATTGCACAACTCGCATTTCTTCAGTCTTTTGACCGGATATCTTTAATCATTCAAAGTCTGTTTAAATTCCAGGCTCACATTCACCATAGTTCTACAGAGTTTTAACTTCTTTGCCATGTGAGACTTTGTTGCCCGAACATTATGGGTTTATTTCATTCAGCTTTAGCACAGGGCCAAAATGTTCTCAGCTGGAGGCCTCTATTTCAAAACAAAAACTGTGATTTATCCAGGTAGACAGGTGTTCCAGGACAGCACTAAGTCACACATCTGCATTTGGCTGTGTAGGGTTGTCAGTGGCAAAATTAACACTCCATCCTACATCCGAAAGGAGTAAAATAAATAAATTAGCAGTGTGAATAGATTATTCATATTGATGTGTTACTGATATCGATAAACCTCTGCCCAGTCTTCAGCCTTATAATTTTAGTGGTATCAGAAAGATTCCACTTTCATGTGGAGCTGTAAGACTGGACAAAAACTAAGAAAATATTCCCCCGTTAGAATGACAGCTATAGCGAGCTTAAACCCACATGCTCTCAGTGAGGTGCGTGGGGAGTCAATATGTAAAAATAATTTTGGAACGCTTGTTATCCTGGTCATAAACATCAATAAAACTCCCAGTTAAGTGAAGACTTTATATTTCACTGGACAATTTTTCCTTGCTGGGAGGTTGAGCCTTGCGTGAGTTTGACCACATTCCTTCCAAACGGCATCCTGCAGATCGAAGCCATGAAAGAGCCATGTGCTGCGGTCAGATTGGCCATGCCCCCCTCAGAGTGTAACACGCCCAAATCTGGAAGGCAGACAGTGGTTTGCACACAAGAAAAAAGTTTCAACAACATTGTCTGATCGCTCCATTATGTTGAGGACGCAGACAAGCTGATCGAGGATTAATGTGGCTCAATATGACATTCATTTTAATGTTGCTGTCAAGATTGTATAACAACAGATTTGCGATCGGCTGTGATCAACATGTTGTTGGTTGTCGGTGTTGGTATCATTCAAAGATTCTTTTTGTGTTTAAGCTTATTGTTTGTTTTAGAGACTGCTTCATCAGGCACCACAGCCACATTATCCCATCCAGTGAAAAGGTGAAGGCTGGCGCTGAAAGCAATATATCTCGGTCATCTCAGAAGCCCCTCCCACTACCGCCACAAGCCAATAAAAGGAGGGAAGTGGAAGTGTCGAGAGTGAAACAGTCTGCTCACGACTGGGGGAGCGTCACCTCTCCCACCCCAAGCCCTCCACATGGTCACGCTTGACCTGACAAGGGGTGGGGGGTGGGCTGGTCCATATGGCCGATCACTCAACTGGCCTCAAAAGTTTTCACAGCCAGGCAACCCGATGCCCCGGTCTCCAGGGGGTCAGCGCCTGCGAAGGTGACTGCTCCTCTAGTGGCCTTGCAGCACCGCCGCCCCCACACACTCACACAACTACACACACACGCTCCTGAACATCTCCCCGGGCCTCATCCCAGCTCTTACTAACTTGACAGGTCCCATGACCTTGGGATCCCAGCAAACATGGCAGAAGGAAAGTTCAGCACGAGTTGAAGCATAACAACATCTCAGCCTGCACTCGCTTTTTTATTTCTCTATTTTTTTATTATTTTTTTAACAGCCCTTTCTTAAAATGTGACGACAGCGCTGACCCCTGGCTGTAAATAGCCTTTGTCTTGACAACTCACTCGTGCTCACGTTTTGACCACTAATAACACTTAATATTGCATGGGATGAAGACGCCTGAACCCTTGCCTTGCTCAGCTTTCATTGCGTATAAACCATGGTACACGTTAGCACACGCACATTGGCTTCATCTCCAAGCGACAAGAGACAAGTTTAAAATATATCATTAACACCTTTCTATAATTACATATATAATACTATATATAGTATTTGAAAGGTGTGCTTTTAATGACATTAAAGATATTGTTGGGACATAAACACATGGATTTTAAATAAAAAATAATGCTTTGACTGTACAGCGTTTTCTTTTTTTTATCCAAACTGTTACTTTTGACTGTGATCCACCTGTCAGCTGCCTTGAAACTTTCAACACGTACGTATATGCGGCAGATGCAGATTTTTTTTTTCCACGTGAATTTTTCCCCTTGAAGCCGGTGGTTTCCCAAGGAAATGAGTACAAACCCAGGGTTTTACAACAACATGGTTCACGGCAGCTATGTCCTTTTCTCAGATATCCAGCTTATACACAAGTAAAATGAAAGCCTCTGCTGATCTGTGTTCATATGTTTCTCGTTAGAGAAAACAGGGGTTTTGGCAGCGTTATATATATTATATATATATATAGTTTTTTTTTTTCTCTGGAGGAACACCCTCCCGTGCTATTTTTTGAGCAGACACAGTTCATCTTGGATCTCCAGAGCCCTCTGTCCCATGGCCCTTCTGTGGCTGTGTGCCTCTCTGGACCAGGTCAGAACCTCAGAATAATCCATGCAGCATGGTGACGTTCTTCACTGCGCTGGATTCAGGTAACCCCACTTCCTTGGGGCCCAAGTATGTCTTTTTAGTGTTCACAACAAGCATATAATATATTAAAAAAATCAAAGTACGCTCAGCTCTCCTGTAATGGGGTCTTGTGCAATGAGAAATTGCTGCAACGGCCTATGAAAACATGTTCCCTAATTTTAATACAACAGGCTTTTGGTTCAGTGCAGTGATATTTTTGTCTGTTATACAGTCATTTTATTTACAAGAGCTGATAAAAGAACACCCATCGTATTTGCTCGGTTATTTGTTTTTCTATAAGAAATAATGGCTGTTCACAATGGGAAGTTGACTTAACGTGTGATTTCGGTGAAAAAAATAGCCGTTATTTGAGGTGCGGGTTCATTACAATTTTGCACCATAATCAGAGCAGAAAACCAAAAATTTTGAAGCAAATTCTCAGAGGATTTGACAGAACAAAATATATTGTTCTTTAAATATTTTTTTGAGACAAATAAAAATAAATGAAAAATTAAACAAACAAATCAGAATATTTACCTGGCTGAAAAGAAACGGCGTGGCCCACGGTAAAAAACAACTGTCGGTCAAGGTGCCAAAAAAAAGGTGACATAAATAAATGCGGTAAAAAAACTCAATTTCAAGAAAAACAAAACTGGTTTCATGCAGACTGTTTTGATCCTAATGTGCAGCAACACAATTCAAAAAAAGCCTAAACGAAACATATTTATTCTGGTAGACTTCTTATCTGAGCACTGCCCTGTCCACCCTAACCCGGCGGTCCAGTGGCTGGGTCTCTCGGCAGCTGACATGGGGTCAGACACCCGCTGCCCATAGGTCAGTAACCTTGACCGTGCCAAATGCAGGGGGAGAACCACGTCGCCAGAGGGGAATGAAGACGTCTCACCAAAATGAAGAGGCTCCACTGTCTGACCCGACCCCCACCTGACCGCCCCTCGTCATCACGTTGTTTCTGTCATTCAGCTGCGCCTTGGTATTTGCGACTCCCCTTTACTCACCTGGTCAATGATGTATCCATGCAGACATAGAAGAAAAATAATGATAAAAGCATTGAGAAACAATGGCTCTGAGGAGCTGAACAGGTGACACTAAACGCAATAACGACGACACCAGTTGCAGACACCTGTACTAAAAGCTGTCGCTGCAAAGTGCTGTGGCTCATATTAATTTGATCAATTAATTTCTTTCTTGAGTTTGGCTTTGGATGTAGCTCTGTGAAGGATGGTTTTATAAATGCCAAGGCGTCATCTTTGATTTGGAGTCCAATGGGAGATTGTTCCATATGTCTGAAAGCGTGATTCTCACAACCGCAAGTGAGGACGTCATAAAGGAAGGCGGAGATGAAGACGATCGGTGTGGGACTCTGAACTCACCCACCGTGGGTTTGCTAAAGAATGCAGATTTGTATTGGCCTCCCAACAAAACCTGCTCAGTGAGGCCTGACTCAGAGGTAAGGTAAAGTCCAAAAATGTCCCTCTTGATACTCCACTTCCCAGAATGAATAATTCAGCATCGTTGTGCAACAATACAGACCTGGGCTATTTAAGTCTTGTTGACGCTGCAAAAATGTAGCTGATCTAAACTACTAATCAAAAGTTTGAGTACACCTGGGCAACATCTGGTGACAAACTGGAGAGAGGAGAAAAAGCAAAGACACGGCAGCTCAGTCAATTAAGGAACTTATTATCCAAATGCCTCGGGAACTAAAACTGGTTTCCAGTCAGTGAACCCAAACATTTGAATGGCCCTAAATCTAACCCAACTGTTACCGTAACCCTAACCCAAGCGGCATTTGTGTGGTACTGTAAGTATGTCAACAAAAAGTAAAGCTCCAGCCATAACAGTGAAACATTAAGCTCTAACCTTGGACTGCTTTTCTTTGGCTCGAATATGTTCAATATCCTCACATTGTGTTGCGGACAGTTCATAAGTGACATGTTATCACCGTGTTTGCCCACCTTACGGACATAAAGGTTGCGCTACAAGCCTCGGCCTTTTAAACCAATAGTCAGTCTCATGAACTACAGACCATCAGACAACAATTTCCATGATCATATTTTGATGAGCTTGATCAAAACCACATGGTGCACCTGGCTGTACTTGCAATATACTGCAAAAAGCATAATTCACAATCTTGAGGATGATATTATTTATTTATTTAATCGGCTGATTCTTTTCTGAAAATGACTTATAATGTTACGCCATTTGCAGTTATTTTACCCATTTACAGTATATAGCCGAGCAAGTTTTGCGGTATTAATTCAGGGTAAATACATGGATCATAGGTACGGCAGCAGCAGCTAGGATTTGAACCCAGATTCTTGAATTGGCAGGTCTAACCTCTATGGTATCTGCTACCTCTGAAGAATATATGGTAACGATAACAAACAACAGGACATGTTTAATTAAAATATTGGGAAAAAAAATCTTAGTACTGAGTAAACGCTGCTAATTGGTTCATTCAAGACCACTCAGAATGTATGCTTAATTGTTTTAAAGAGGCCCGTTTAGACTGAAAACAAACCACACTGTTCCAGATTGCTTTTTTTTCAAAGGTGACTCTAATGGCTTCTACAGATTGTTGTTCTTTTTTATTGTAAAGATAAATCTGCTGTAACAAGCTGAAAACAGTCATAAATCTGGAGGTGAGCTCGGGTTGCACAGAGACACAGAGGGTCACCGTGGCCACAGAGCCGCATCCATCCTTCTTGAAGCTGAGGGGGGGAGTGCCGTAAAGAACCGAGTGGCCGTGACAGTATTACTGGTGTTATTGTATCTGCCATAAAAGCATTCTCCAAGAACACAGATGGAGAGGACCCAATTAACCTCCCCTAAGCCCGATTCTGCGCTTCTCCCCCTGTGCGTGCTCTCCCCATAGCCCGCTCTCAGTCCAGGGTCCTCGACGAAGCCCCTCGACTGCGAGGAAAAGTTCAACTTTGGGGACCGATTCCGACACGGCTGTTAAAGTCCAGTAAAGTACACTTGTCAGAGGACTTTGGGGCCTGCAGAACTGCACCTGGTCCTGTATGTCATTTCCTCATCTATTGGGGACATTTGAGACACGATTGACCCCCGAAACCCTCGAGCTCTGGATTTGTCGCTGCAATTAATTTACCGCAACGTAAGCTGGCCATGGCTGAAAATGGATTAATCTTGGACCGAGGTTGAAAAGGTTACAGCATATCGTATAGATGAATGAGTTAGTAAAATGCATGCAGACTCTCCAAAAGCAAACCTCAAACATACATCAGAAAGTACTGTTTAAGTAGCAGTATTAGGTTGAAGTCCAGCATTCAAAAATACTTCTCAATCTGTATGCTGATGACCTTTGTTTAAAATTACAAGGAATTATACTACAATTTCAATAGATTTATTAGCAAAACAAAGTAAATTTTTGGCGAACTACATCATGAAGAGCTGTAGCAGTGTTTTTTTTTTAATAAGCAGATGAGTCCATCACTTTCTGTTCATCATTTCAGCTGGTCCACCATCCATCAGGCTTCCATGTGGCTCCAGCAGCCCGCATTCCCATCAGTCCACAAGTCCTCAGAAAGTCCATGCTGGACCATGTATCGCCCGTCCGTGTTAGGCTCCGTCCATTTCCTTTTTAAAACCTGGCATGACAGGCAATCCTGGAAGCAGCCAGTCCGTCAACAAAGAATGACCATTAACTTCACTAATGGGGGGGCTGAAGGGGCTTCCCTGCTGTCTGTGTGCCAAAGTGCCAGGGGGCTACAGCGGGCAGCAGCTCTGCAGTACTGTTTAGTACCTACACCGAAATGCCAGCACCCTCCCATTAAGTACTGGCCAATGCAGTTACACCCGGTAAAATAGAAGACAATACCAAGCGCAACGTGACACAAAATGATTTGAAACTGTAAGCTTTTGGACATATGCAGAAGTGAGGAAATCACTAAACCCAACACCCAGGCATGATGCCAAATTTCTGCTCCTTAAATGAAGAGAAATTAGTACTTCTCTGAAAAAAAAAAAAATCTTCAAAATGTTTCAGCTGAACATATTGGTAATATTAGCAAAAATAATATCCTCTTCCACTGTTGAAAAAAGCAAGCAAGGTATTTATACAACGGCTGATAATCGAACAAAACTTGAAAAGAAGGATGAACGCTCATCCCTGGGGGGCAAGGTGAATTTGTTGTGAAGTGGTTTTGGCACATACCTTCTTTGCCCTGGATGAGGCTCAGTTTGGTGGACAATAAGCACTACCTACTCAACACCTATTGCCCCAGATTCCACTGTACTCCCAAAACACACACACACACACACATTATCAGAACCGCTTGTCCCTTACAGGGTCACGGGGAACCGGAGCCTACCCGGCAACACAGGGCGTAAGGCCGGAGGGGGGAGGGGACACACCCAGGATGGGACGCCAGTCCGTCGCAAGGTACCCCAAGCGGGACTTGAACCCCAGACCCACTGGACAGCAGGACTGCGGTCCAACCCACTGCGCCACCGCACCCCCTTCTCCCAAAACACATAAAGGCAAAATCAAAACTTGGGTAAACCTTTCAGCAACAGTCACAAACACAGCACGACTCCCTAAGTGAATATGGACTGTACCATTATTTTAAAACACTCTCAACTATATTTTAATTCAGACCTTGGGAAGATGGTGGTGGATCATCATCTAAAAAAATCTATTAATTATTCATTAATGAATTACGATGAATTATCATTAAGTAACCAATTGTTAATTACTGGAATTAGTACCCAAAGGTCGCAGGTTTAATTCCTACCTCTGGCTGTAGCACCCTTAAAAGCTACTCACCATAAGTTGCTCCAATAAAATTGCCCAGCTGTATTAATGGGTAAATAAGTTGAAGAATTATCTGGCTTTGGAGAAAAGCGTCAGCTAAATGAATAAATGTAAAGGTATAATGATTTTTTTTCTTTGTTTGTTTGTTTGTTGGACAAGCCGTTGTTGATAAAAATTTGATTTTTTAGTTGAAATTTTGCTATAAGGTCAAGAAATTGTGTTGGTTGTTATCATAGATAACAAATAAAAGTATTTTTGGATTTCTCTGGAACAACACTTGTAAAATAAGAAACAAAAGCTTTCCTAAATTTCCGTTAATAAACAGACATACAGTGTTTAATTCCGTCAGTATCCAGTCTCACTGGCATCTACAAGTACCGCATGTATCCGTACATCCAGGTGATTCTGGGTGAAACGCTGTGGAGTGTGTGGTCTGCTGCTAGGTGTGTGCTAAGAACACGCATGCAGAGATCCAATGAACACAATGAATTTCGGTTTCACAGCACGCATTAGAAATTCCTCCCGTTCTGGCGTGTGCTTATAAATGGCATTACTGAGTAAAGACTTTTTGGCTTTAGTTCTCAGATATGTCTTTGAACCACTCTCCAGTTACAGAGTGACCCTCCAACACAGTGCAATCTAGCTAATTTTCATGTACACCATGAAACACACTCATAAAACCAGCCAAAAAAAAAAAAAAAAGATCAAAACTACAAGGAAGAAATGTGTTTTCTGTCAGTTCTCTGCCGTTGCCCCGAATGACAACACAGTGGAATGTATGTATATATTTCACAATATGAAAGAGAAAAAGTTAAATGCCTTTAAAGCAGAGCAAAAGTTGCAAGCCCGTTTGAAAGTCTCGACTTTACTTTCTTTTCTTATTCGGAAATATGTCAGCAAACTGCTTTGCAACTACCATATTTATTTTTAAATATTATTATTTTTCATTATTTTAAATAGACTTGTTTTTAATCACCAGACACTTTCCTTTAAAGTGACTTAGGTGTTAAGCTGCATACAGTTATTTTGTTCGTTTACACAGAGGGGTAATTTTTACTGAATTTATTCAGGGCAAGTGCCTTGCCCAAGACTACTAGAGCAGGAGGTGAGATTCAATCCTGTGTTTGAACCTGGTGCCTCTTAAATATGTCAATACTGAATTTATTTTGAAGTGACTTCTTACTTGTTGTATCTATGTACTTTTATGCAAACAGACTGAAAATTTTGCCTTCATTACCAGGGTTAACAGCTTGTCAGGTATTCAGGGTTGAAACATTTTTTGCAGTAGTGCACAGAAGTGTTAGACATGAATAATGGGGGTGGGACTTGTTAGCCTTACTTAAACATTACTTGGGGGCATTTTTACCTCTTGTTATGCTTATGATTTATTATTATGAGGGTAAGTCAAAAAGTATCAATAAAAAAGTAAAAATATAACTGCCGAGACTTTGTTACTTAGTCGTAATACAGTAAAACAGCAACTGAAGGTTGTTCAGCTTCGCTGGCTGAATAGCCACCTAGTCTAAGCACTCTGATATTTTTAATTACCCTTTATCGTCAAACATCTTTCTCTCTATGGGGAAATCACTAATCAAGTAAAAATGCCATAGCCAGCTATTGTAAAGGACAACCCTTTACAACAGGGCTAAATATCACAATTAAATGATCAGAATAAGAGATGACACACTTCACCAGCATTGTCCTCAATTAATGATATGTGACACTATTTTAACAGTAGGTGTGAAGGTCCCAGGCCACTGCTGTTAAGCCATCCAGTCCGATTCTGTCTCAGCACTGTGAGATGTAGCTCCCAGCAAGTGCTTAATGTAGTCACCACCACAATGACTGAAAACAGATGGTGGCACTATATTTAAATGAGCCTCGCAACATTAATGTGAATGTATCCTGTGAACGGCTGTGGGTATATCGAGGTGAAACTGGTTATCTGTTGAAGAACGGAAAACTCTTGAGTGCCAGTAAGGGCTCCTAAATCACCCCTTGGTGCTTGGCTGAGTATGGATGTGTTTAAGTGAAGCAGAAGTCTTGTGTGGGTGATTAAACTTAATGTGCGTCGCTCAACGGTTCCAAGCTGTCGATGGTTAACTGTCATCGGTTGTGATTCATGACCTCTTGCAAATGTTGATCTTACTTTAACCACTGACCTAGAGTACTGACTTGAAGTGTGCTTTGCAGCTGCAAAAATTCTTGATATCCAGGCAAAGCTTTTCTATCAAGTCTTAAGACCACATTTTTTTCCCTAAAAGTCAAGGAAAAATAATATAATAAAATTTATTTACTGTACCTAGCTAATGCTTTTCTTGAAAAGTGACAAAATGTTTAGCTACTTGGAATTATTTACCCATTCATATAGCAGTGTAGTTTTTACCACAACAATCCAGTATAAGTACCTTACTCAGGGGTACTACAGGAGGAGGTGGCATTCAAACCTGGGTCCAATGAGTTCAAGCCGATAACTCTAAATACAACACCACCCGCTGTCCTGTATATATTATGGGATAGTAGGCAGCCTCAGGGTTACAGTCAAAGGACTATGGTCCAGATCCCACCTCCTGCTGCAGTACCCTTGATTAAGCTACTTACTCCAAATTTATGCGGTAAAAATTACTCAGTTGCACAAATGGGTAGGTCCCTATTCTAACATTGAAAGTCCCTTTTGAGAAAAGTATCAGCATATTACAGCCGTACTGAAGTAGTCACTTCACCAGTCTCTGTGTCATATTCATCACCCAGTTTTATAGGCTTTACGAGCAGCCCGAAAACACGTTAGCGGATTCTCTCACAAAGATCTAGTGGCAAATCGGAGAGATTGAGCAAGGAGTTGCACGTGTGCACTCGAGCCTGTCTGCAGTGAACTGATCTGGAGCCAGACTGCATTCTGGGATTGCGAAATGCTGGAGTCAAGAAAACAACGTGTCACTGATTAACATATATCAGAAGATCAAGACCCCCCTCCTATGAACTATGACCACAGGAGATGCGAGAAGAGGGTTGGAAATCAATGAGGTCGGCGCACGAGAAGGGATTCGCCGTCTTCTTTCAGCACCTGCTCTGGTTCCCTGTAAGAGCACTGGAGCTTGCCGGGCCTGGTCCTCATCGGGGTCTCGGCTCGAACCATGCGGCTTTATAAAGACCAGAGCAGGAACCTATGAGAGAGGGGCCAGCGAACATCGCGGGCCCTCCACCCCAGCCCACCCCTCTTTCAATGAGAGCCGGTGACACTGCACTATTAACGTTAACTAAAACCAACTGGCTTCGGTAAATACTCACATCAGGCCATCGTCTCGCAGATGTCACTTTAAAAAGAAGGGGCCGCGCGGGACGGATTGGCAGGGGAGTGCGGCTCACGACGAGCGTTCGGGCTGCGTGCAAACTATTAGCTGTCAGCGCAAGACTTTGCCCCTTTTTACCTTCTCCTTAAATGAGTAACCATTTTCAATTCATCTTTCTGAATGTTTCCTCTCTTCGAATTCCAGAATGGAGCCTTCAGCGGTCGCCACGGGAACAGGTACACGGTCTGCGTCTGTTCTGCCCTGAAGAGGATAAATGAATTAAGACTCGTATAAATCGCAGTGCTCTCGAAGGCTCTTCAGAAGTCCGAGCTGTGGGCCAAATCAAGGGCCATCTGCGTTTGAGTTTTTCGTATCCTTAACCGAGGATGGGGTTTCCTGTATGCCAGTAAATATTCATTGGAAATGTTCTTCAAATCCCCCATCATCCTTCTCCCCACTTTTGACAGCTCGGTGAAAAGCACGGTTCCTTGTGAAAAAAAAAGAATGAAAGAAAGAAAAGGAAAAAGAAAAAGAAATTTCGGAGTGATTGTGGTTTCCCCTTAGACCATCTGCTCCAAATCTGCTTTTATTTTCTCCATTAGCCATTTGTTTCCCTCCAGAAAGCGGTTTTGGCCCACGTTGTTAGCCGTTACTTGCAAGAATTAAGTTCTGATCCACCATCAGGAAGTTTTGATTTAAAGTTAATTTTTGCCAAGATAAAACTTTCACCAAATACTTAGAGCTCTCTAGTTTCTCTGGACAAAAATTCCCCCATCACTATTTACAGAACAGAACATTTAAAAATCAAAGCTCGCTGTACATAAAAAGCTAAAAAGGAAGTAAAAACTGAATTAATTGAAAACAGGGGCACGCAGGGACTGTCTTAACGGTAATTCATCATGCGCAAATAAAAGGGAAAATTACATTTAAAAAATTAAAAGTCTAAGAAATATTCGACAGGCCAGTGCTTCAAAAAGTGTACATATATACCAAAAAGTATACATACAGTGAAACGCACACACACACGCACACACACGCACACACTCACACGCACGCACGCACACGTTTTCAAAGGCAGCCTTTCCATACTTTGCCACTGTAGTCTCACTCGCTCCTTCAAATTACCCCCAAAGTGTCACGCTTTGCAGTGCATTTGTCAGACCTTGTCAAATCCACTATGACAACTTGGATCCTTCCCGCACTAAAGTGCAATAACGTTGTGTAATTTCTCATATCCGCCTGTAATCTTAGCTAATGAAATTGTCATCCGACACGGCGTCTGGGGAAGCGCTTCGGAAGAGACACTCCGTAATTGCCCGGATGGTTCCGGGATCCCGAGGGCCTCATCCTCTGCTCCGTCTCGCCACTGCACTGCAAGGTACAAACGCGCTCAGCTGTATCATCATTTTCTAATGCAACTTTTTTTTTTAAACCAATAAAAGTAAGGTCAATACGCTCCTCTGGAAGAAAAAAATCTGCGCAGCAAAATTCTGCATACATAATACATATCTGAAGTTATATTTCATATATCTGAAGTTATAACAAACGTATATTGGGATTCAGTAATTAGGAAACTAACGAGGAAGAGTTTTGTTTCTTAGTTTTTTCAGTAAAAACTTCAATAACACAGAGTTTGTATGAAGGTGCATATTCTAAAAGTCTTCAGGTATGCGCCTGGGTAGTGTGAGAGGATGTGGGTTCAATCCTCAGTCAGTTTGTGTGGAGTTTGTATGTTCTCCCTGTGTCTGTGTATGTTTCCTCCAGGTGCTCTGGTTTCCTCCCACAGTCCAAAGACATGGTGTTCAGGTTTACCCATAGTGTGTGAGTGACAGAGAGAGTGTGTTCCACTGATGTATGGATGAGTGACCCTCTGTAAGTAGTGTATCTAGCAGTGTAAGTCACCTTGGTGAATTAAGTGTGTGGGCTGATAACACTACATGGAGTTCATTGTAAGTCGCTTTGGAGAAAAGCGTCTGCTAAATAAATAAATGTAAAAGAACTCTGGCCTGAAGTGAGCTTAAGTCCTGAAAAATCTTCCTGGCCACCTTCTAGAAATCTTTATATCAGTAGATAGAATTTATGTGGCACTAGTAAAAGAGCACTTTAAATGAACCTGAGACAGTTACAGCTCAGCTAAACCATAACACATTTCAGGTCAAAGTAGTCCAATATATTAAGATAAAAAATACTTATACTTACTTTCTTAAAAAAGACTTAATATTACTTTGTCCATCAGGCTGAAATGTTTTGTATAATATTACTTAGCAAAGCAAATAGACATGGTTTATGCAAAATGATCTCACAAATTAAAATGTACTTTTTACCATGGTATTACTAGAGGCAAAATCTAGATCTGTGTTCATCCGGATTATAAAGGTTACAGAGACCAACAGTATGGGCAAAAAATTACATACTTTTTACTCACCACAGTTCACTAGGCTTACTTTTAAGACAGTTTTTTCTTGTGCAAACTTACCCTGTGGCTCTGAGTTAGTGTAACCAAATAAATAATAAGTTGCTTAGTATATTACTGTTATTATTATTATTATTATTAGAACATTTTAAATAGCTTTGTACAGCATACCTAACATTGCAGGCTGGGTGTCAGCTAAATAAATGAAGGCAAACATGAGTTTTTGCAACAGCAATATTGCATTTTATTAATCGACGTGGACAAGCTAAAGCAGGAAGATGTTTTCCATAACTACTGACCTAGTGACACACTGACATAGACTGATGATTCAGCTGCGCACAAAGAGCCTAGATTACAAAACTTTGATTTAAAAAAATCCGTTTGGAAGACTATCAAACCTACTTCTCCTGACAACAACCAGACTTGCATTGCAATGTTTTACCACATTTACTTGGCCATTTTACCTATTAATGAATTTCCTGTTCAGCTGTGTTGAATGAAAATGGTACTATGGAGTGAGACAGACAAGTACTATTTCTATACTGCAGTTTAAGGTATTTGAAAGCAGGGTACAGCAGGTGGCATAGCAGTTACCTGCAAAATCACAGCACACATTGTTCAATCCACGCTCCCACTGCAGTACCTTTCAGGAAGGTATTTACTCTGAATTTTTCCAGTTAAAAAAAAATACTTTGCTGTATAAATGGGTAAATAAATGTAAGTAGTTTGGTTTCCAAAATCATAAAGTACTTTGGAGAAAGCATGAGCTAAATACATGATGAATAAAACAGTAATAATAATAATAAAAAACATAATAAGGATGATTATTGTTGCTTCTAGCTGAGCTTTTTGCTTTAACTTCATCACTGACCTCTTTAAGCGATGCTTCACTTAATTCATTTTTTCCAGTTGTATCACATTTCTCAGAATTTAGCTTTTTTCTAAATCGCAGTTCACGTGACAGCGGTATCTTCAGAGGGCTTGACTGAGTTTGTAAAACTCATTTAATAACTCTACCCGCCCTTGGAGCAGAGAGCACCACGGAGAGAGCAGCACCTGCTCGCAGCACATGGCTCTGTGGAGGAGAACCTCCTTCAGCAAGATTACTGGGTGAAGCTGTGGACCACTGAACACCCACAGCTGTGTTTGCCTGCTTTCCGACTGCATTCCACACACCCACTTTCCGAAAAAAAAAAAACAAAAAAAAGTCAGCCGGCACAACCCGCTCTCACGGCATTGGTTCTGTCAGCCTTAGTTGGATAGGTTCAGCTGGATATGTTCATATTTACATGTATTGGAGAACGCGACACTTTATTCCCAGCATCGGAAAATGAGCAAATTCACAAATGTTTTCACATAATTTTCCCTGCGAACTTTCCCAAAAACAAAGGCAGTACATTCCTATTAAGTCCAGTTATTTCATTCATAATATAATTCATAGTATATTTATTGTATATTCAGATTATAATTATATCATATTCAGATTTCTCTTTCTTCATATTCAAAGATGTTAAGAAATATTTCTCTAGACGAATATGCAAATCAGTTACCAAGTGCAAACTTAAATATATTTCTGCTTTAGGAAAGATTTGAAATAGGAAATCTGACACCGTACTCTATATTGTGATACTTCCAGAACATGAAACAATTTTATAATACTTTTCAACGAAAAATTGATGAGAAGGTCAACAAATGTCACCTGAAGCATGTGCGCCATATTTATGCATCTGTAAATACACTAGTATCATTTTTTCATTTTTAATTTTCCATGATATGAATAGTACCTGGCAGATATCCTATTGTGCCTGCAGTGATTAACAAAGTACATCTGAGCCCTACCATCAGATTTCACAGCCTGAGAAAAGTCCTTTATGGGCCGAGGTATGGCGAGCTCTGCTATCCCGCCCCTCTGATATCCATCGTACATGATCCCTGGGCCAGGGGCAGTAAAACTCATGTTTCTGACGTACCTGCCAGCCAAGCGACTTACTGTATTAGAGTTTTGTAAAGCATGAAATTCCATAGAAGCAATATCAAAGCCGCTGCCTTGGCCATTATGACATCAGAGCCTTGTGAACTAAACAGGCATGAAAGTGGGTTCGAGAGCCCTGCGTGGGCTGCAGCTGGCTGGCAGCGGCTCATTCTCAGCCCCTCGTAACCGGCAAGGCTGTTGCCGTGTAACTCCACCCACCGTGTCCCTGGCAACGTATCTCAGCTGCATGACACTGGAAACGGCAATAAAGATGCCCAGGCTATCATTAACCCAGCATGGCATAGAGTATCAAATATTTATAGCCGTTGATGAATATGTGAATTTAATACATTTTTATGAGGATACTAACAAAAATAGACAAACAGGAGATGTCAATACTGTATTTGAATGCAGGGAAAATAATTTTTCACATAAATGAACACATATCTGTATACTAATGCTAATGAATTTTTTTGTAACCATTCATACAAAGTAAACAGTGAATATTTAATTTCAAAAGTTTATATCTTCTATATCCTTTTTTTGTTTCTTAAATTACAGGTCTTCTATGAAGGAGGATATGAGTGAGAATGACAAAAAAGAAATCTAAAAGACAGTGTTAAGGTTACACACACACACATTTTCAGAACCACTTGTCCCATACAGGGTCCCAGGGAACCAGAGCCTACCCAGCAACACAAGGCCAGAGGGGGAGGGGGACACACCCAGGACAAGGCACCAGTCCGCCGCAAGGCACCCCAACCGGGACTCAAACCCCAGACCCACCAGAGAGCAGGACTGCAGCCCAACCCACTGCACCACCATGTTAAGGTTATGTATGATACTATTTTCCTCAATTATGTTTTGCAGAGTGGACTTCAAGGTCGTCTGCTGACTTTTGAACCAGCAGGCACTTTGTGAATGATGTTGAATTCACATTTATTTTGCAAACACTTTTCTCCAAAGTGGCTTCCAGTGAGCTCTATGTTGTGTTACCAGCCCACACACCTAATTCACCAAGATGACTTACACTGCTAGATACACTGCTTACAATGGGTCACTCATCCATACATCAGGGGAACACACTCTCTCTGTCACTCACACACTATGGGTGAACCTGAACAGCCTGTCTTTGGGAGGAAATCCACACAGACACAGGAAGAACATATAAACTCCATGCAAACTCCATGCAGACTGAGTGGGGATCAAACTGACATCCTCTCACACCATCCAGGTGCTGTGTGACAGCAGTGCTACTTCAACAGGAAGGACCTTCTGGTTTATGATTTGCAGAGGGAGTAGTGTTTAGAGCTGCTGTCTTGTGATCGAAGGACCCGGGTTCCAATGGCACCTCCTGCTGTCATGTTTTGAACAAGGTAGTTACTTTGATTTGAATTTCACTAAGAATTACCTGGTTATTTAAACAGGTTGTTTCTTATAAGCTGCTTTAAAGCGAAGTATTAAATTGAATGTAAGACTCAGCTAATATATTATATTTTCAATAGTATCAGCATTAGAGACCAGGGAGGCCATGTGGCCTAATGGATAAGGCGTCTGACTTCGGATCAGAAGATTGCAGGTTCGAATCCTGCCATGGTCAAGGAGTGTGGTGGAGCTTCTTTACCAACATAAATGTGTTCATAGTGTGTGGGCTTATTATTGCAAAGTGAGACTTTACAGTGAACTTGCCAGTTTAAAATAATAAACACCCAGAGCAAAGGAGATATTTGTTTGAGGAGGATAACTTGCTTCACCATGATAGGATCTGAACCTGCAATCTTCTTATGCAAAGTCAGATGCCTTCGCCATTAGTCCACAGGGTCTGCTTGAGGTTTTGTTGATTGTTATTTACACTACATTGATTTACCTTTCCTCAAACACCTCAACTTTTTTCCCTTGCCAGGAGTCATGAAGCTTTATGGAAACCACATGAAAGAAACCATTTGACAGTTAAAAGTTGTACATGGGCCAAATTTGGCCAGAACACAACCCGGTGCTGAAAGGTGAAGTGGCCTGTACCATATGAGACCATCAGATTTAAAGTCTGAATGCTTAAATATCTTTGTCTTTTGTAAATATTTTGGAAATATAGGTGACACACAGTGGACAAAAAGCAAGCCACAGCCATACCGTACAAAACTGATGACTGACCTGGAAGCTCATGGATTTTTTACTTTTGCAAGGGGGTGATGGGTTTTAGCCACAGGACCACAACTCCGGGGGGGGGGGGGGGGGGGGGGGGTTGCCTACAAGATAAATGGGACATGGACTGCTGGACGGTGACTGGAGAATAATGTGGGGCTGCTTTGGTTTATGTCTAGGACTTCCAACCTTCCAGCAGTGCTGTTCATACTGGACAGGAAGTGTGGTTCTTCCAGCTGCTGATGGATATAAATGCGCAATATTTGGATAATTGGAAGTAAGTCGTAGATATGTGCAGTGTTTAATACTGAACTGCAGAAGAGAAAATTATTACTTTTTTAGGTGAAATATGAGACTGTAAAATAACAATCACATGCATCTGAGCTACTGGGCTATGGGTTTGAACTGTGGTTTGTAGCCTGTTCAGTCTAGAGTGGAATTTGCATGTTTTTCCCCATGTTCCTATGAGTGTCCTCCCAAAGCCTAGAAAGGTGTTTCAGAAAAACTGGTGACTGTAAATTGTCTGTTTGTTTCTGTGTGTGTGTGTGTTAACCCTGAGATGAGCTGGTATTCTTTGAGAGTGTGCCCTGCTTCACACCTTATGCTTCCAAAATAAATTCTGGATCACCATAACCTCGTACTGAACAAGTGCTTGTTGATAATGGATGGTTTATTAATTTTATTAATTTATTTATTTATTTAGTGGGGTGCATATTATTCTAATACATATTCCTTCTAATACATAATTATACTTTCCTTTTCCCTAAAACACTATTCAGAGTTTACTTATAAGTTTGATTGGCCCTGCATTTTAATTTGATGAGACCTTCACTTGGTCACCCCTTCTGAAGCCTGTCATTCATCCTGGAAACAGTCCTGGCAAACAAAAACATTGATGGTGCAGACAAAACAGACTTTACTGTGCTCAATGTCTACAGAAGGATTTAGGTCATGGAACGGTTTGCTGAAACATGCTGACAAAAGCTGGTCTCGGCTTGCAAGGTAGTCATTAGGGCAAACCCCGTGAGATGCTTCACTTGAAGTGCAGCAAGGCCGTGTCCTGAGCAGTGGTCCTTCACCGTATTAATCATCCCACTAATTGTGGACTCCTTCCGTGGAGGTCTAGAGGTCAGCCACAGCTTCCAAAAATGCACTTCCAGCATCTTGAACACTTCAGGGAAGGATCATGGGAGCTATTTTAGGGGGATTTGTGATGGTTCCCTTTAATGTGGCTTCAAATGGGAATTCCTTGGAGAAATGTTACTCTGTGAAGAGATTCTGTCAGAACCGTTCTTTCTGTGTTCTGCTGATGAGTCATCTATATTTCTGAAGAATATAAGGTGATATAGTCTACTGTGCCTATTCATATACTATGAGCTTTAGCAGATAATATACAATAGACAATAGTTAGAAAGTCAATAATGAGAAAAAAAAAAAAAACATATTAGAAAATGTAACGCCAGCCCTTTAACATGTTTAACTGAACCAGAAATCTTTATACAGTTCACCCACACATGGCCTGATATACTTAAAAACATTGAATTGCTACAATAGCTTTATTAAAGCTAAAGTAAGCCAACTGGCCACAGAGAAAAGGACCTAAAACTTCCAATAGAAAGTTAAGGGAGAGAAACAACCTCTGGGAGTCCAAATGCCAGTGGGTGCCCACCCCTCCTGTGCATTCTGAATAGAAGAAGACTTTTAAGTAAACTTAATTAGCTATTGCTACAGTTACTAGACACTAATATGTTGATGTCTCAGCTCACAGGTCCTCCATACCATGCAGTCAATGGCTTCCATCAGCATGGAGTGCAGGTGTCATTGCCAGCCTCCTCAGGATGTGGGGGTTGAGTTTAGCAAATATTTTGAAAGGGACAGAAAGAAAGAAAGAAAGAAAGAAAGAAAGAAAGAAAGGCTTATTCTTATTCTTATTCTTAATAATAATAAGGTTAATAAGAAAAATAACACAACCTGTGCCATAATTTAAAGAAATTTTATAAACTTTTGTCATCTTTTTGGAATGTCTTAGATGTTCATGACCACCACTAATTTTTTGCCCTTGTGCTTCATTCATTTGTATTTTTTGTGTTTGCATTTTAATTTTAATTTTTAAAAAAAATTATTTAAAAAAATGAATGCTACGGTGGGCATGGTGGCATTGTGGGTTTGGCCTGTGCCTGCTGCGTGCCAGGTCTGGGGTTGGAGCCTTCCCTGAGGTGCCTTGTGACAGCCTGGTGTCCTGTCCTGGGTGTGTCCCCTCCTGCTTCGGCCTTGCATCCTGTGTTGGCAGGTAAGGCTCCCGCTCGCTGCGACCTCGCTCGGGACAAGAGGTTGTTGACATTGGTTGGTTGGTGAATGCTCAGCTCTGCCTGGCTTCTAATATGTCGCAGAGCATGAGTACCATCATATCTACCAGCAAATAATGTAAACACCAAACAAACGACAAAGGGTGAATTTACATGGCATAATATATAGGGGCAAATTGCTGGCCATATTGAACATATTGAATGCCCCACAGTCTCTCTGAACACAGTATGAAGGTTCAAAGAGTCTCAGAGGAAATTCTTACAGTAACACTTGCAGGTTATGCCAGCTGTAGTGGCTCTCAGCCATGAGCTGCATCCATGTGATATGGTGAGGAATTAAGGGTACCTTGAACTAATTGAGAACCAGCCAGAGAGAATTTGTGGACATCATGGTATGGAGTCACCGTACAGTAGCTCAAAAAATTACCAGAAATGGACAGCAAGGTGTGGTACATGAAGGAGATTCCTTTCTCCAACGCCTGCTTAACCTGTCTTGCAATGTTTCCCAATATGCCAATTACATCTATGGGCAAATCTCAACAAAGAGTGCCAAGGACAAGCTGATTTGGCCATAGCCCCAGGACCCATCCCATCCACACAAAATATTTGTTAAACTCAACCCCCACATCCAGTGGTCAAGTGGTTGCCAAATGCTACAGCAAAGGAACCAGCCAGCAGCTTTTACTAATGATTTATCTGCGGGTGGAGCACGAGCCCATGATGCAACGGGACCTGCTGTCGGTTGGTTTTTTTCTCCGCAGGGAGTCAGAGAACAGTGCTGGCTCGCCCCTTCGTCTTTGTTCTCTCGACGTTGCATCGGCACTTTGAAGGCTTCTACACGCGGCGTGTCTCAGATCTTGGACCAGGCGAAGAGGCAGCCCCCCCGCCGTGTAGAAGGCGGTGCCCCAGAGAGCCCCTCGGCCCATCCGCGGGCGATCGCATTCCAGCAGCCCCGCGCGATACTCCACATACTGTACATATCAACAGAAATCGCTGCATGAATTACAGCAAGTGCCGACAGTGAGCGAGCGCAGTCTTGAAAGGACTTGAAAGGGATGAGTAAATGTTCAGCGAGCTGTCCTTTCCAGCAAGGTATGAAAATAACTTGACAAACACTGATAAAACGTGTTACTGACAGTTACCGGCATATCCATGAAGGTCTGCCGGGATTCGACCACATGAAGTTCCCTGTGCAAAACTGGAGACACAGGAATCTTGATATGTTGCAGCTGATCTGTGTGTGTATAACAGGATACACAATAAATCATCCTTACACACACAATGGCAAATCAACGGTACATTAAAATGAAACAAATTCCAAAGCCGTGTTCTAACTTCATCTGCAGCTTGGGAAAGATTTACTCCACAGTTAAACAATTACTTCTATCCAGTAAAGAAACAGTGCAGATTGAACCAGGTTTCATTCAGTCTATGATAACTGAAATGGAATGCTAGTACAGCGCTTGGACAGGAAGTTAGCGCTGCTGCTAAAGCGACATCACAGCAGATTAAACTGTGTTTTTCCAGGTTTTCCGATTAAGTGGACACACATGTTTATAATCCCCTCCGCTTCCTCCCTCTGTTTAACGATTTCCTTGGAATATTGGTACTCCTGAAAATGTGTTTCAGCCCTGCAAGGAATGTGCTTTAATTGCCAGTCTTGGCAGTAGAAACTCACGCTCCATTAGATCTTACCAAAACACAGAGAACACCCCGATCCGCCGCCACCCCATCCACCCAGCTAGGGGCAATTGAAGAAATTTGCCAACAGTTTTTTCATGGGATTAAAAGGAGTCAATAATTGGTGTTGATAACAGCAGAAGCTCACGCATCCTAAGCAGCAAAAGGTAATGAAAAAAAGAGGTTCTTCCCAGTGGAAAACGAGACATACGGGCTGCTGGGGAAGCAGGGCAACACAGCGCAACACTGGGATGGGACACGGTCCCAAATTTGCGTGAAACAGGCCACAGCTGCGTTGTCAGTCAACTGAAGAATTTTCTTTTTAATCAAACAACGATAATAAATCTGTTGACCTGCTGCTGACAAATTGATTTGGAAACCAATCAGACGTGCTGTTGCTACGGAGATTGTCTACGGCATTAGGCTCGGGCCAAACTCTGACAGCAACCAAAAGAAAAGGTATCCGTAGCTGGTCTGATGACCGTATCAAAAGGTATCCTTCGTGTATTCCTTTGTCAGTTTGTCTAAATGTGACCGCAAAGTCTATGTAAACTATGTTGCACAACATAATTTTGCCCAATTTTTTGAGCTTTTTTAGCTCGCCAGCCCAAATTGCGGAGCTTACGGTCAGAGATTTTTATGAAATGTGCTGTATACTTTGTGCCAAACTGTGTCTGTGACTTTCTTTGTACTTTTAAGAAATATAAGTGTGTGTGACAAAAAGTTCAGAGACCACCCAATGGAGTGTGGATATGTACTTTGGATCCTGTTGCGTCTGCATTTGCTATTAGGGCTGGAAGTGCTAATTATGCCTATCCGATGTCAGGCCTTTTTGCGTGTGGAGTGGACAGTGAGACACGAACCTGAGAGACACGTTTCAGCAGTTCTTGGAAAGGGCAACCACCACTTGCACGCCATTCACAGCCCTGTAGACCTGAACTGCTCGTAACACCACTCATTCTGCATCACTAATGTGCTGCACTTCCTTGACTCCTCACGCAATCGGGAGAAATGATATATGGAGGGCGGGGTAGGGCAATGGGGACGACGATTTGAATGGCTGTCGTGGCAATGGCAGCGGATGGTCATTCAGAGTTTGACTTTTCTCCCCCCACCGAAACAGGTGCCACAGAAGACATTTCCGCTTCATCTAAAAAAAGGGGAACATGTTTATTTTGTCGACATGTGGTTGTCTTATACTTGGATGTACACAGCTGGGTTGTCTGTCATTCGTTATTGCATTTTTCTATTATTTATTGTTTTTATTGTTGTTATTATTACTGTAGTCACTATTGTCGTTGCTAACATTGCACGTGACCTTTCTGAGCTTAGTGCTTTTGATGCCACACTATCCCAGAAGTAGCAAACACTATATCCCTTAGAAGTCTTCTAACAAGTGATAACTTGATGTAATTTAAAAATATAAAATATAATATTATAAATAAATATAGATATTCATTGAGTCATTGACTGACTGATTTCCCATAGTGATGGAGGCAGCTTCTTCAGGGTCAGCAGCTGATCCTTCATGTGAACAAGGCTCAGCCCTCGGTGGGATAAGGTATCCAGCAAAAACACAATAGAACAATTAAAAAAAAAACTCGACAGCTGCTCCGTATTCATTAAAGCACTTAAGTAGACCCTATAACACTCAGCTATTGCAGCAAGTAGCCAGCTCACATAGTAACAAAAGAAGTAATTTTGCCCTTGAGTTTGAGTACTACTGCTAATAACAAAACGTAGTAATGATGAATAAATACCCAGATTTCTGACACTTTCCAGCATGTAGGGAATGGCTGTTGGGGCCGAGCTTCACGAGCTTCCTTAATCGTCTCTCTCCATTAGCTCCTGCCGTTCTGACTCAGATCAGCTCTGCTGCACATTACAGCTTGTAGATGCACCATCAGGCTGAACCTTGAGACTTTGCTTGCTGTGAAGCAACTGTTTTACTGTTTGTTAACTGTGCAGTTTGCATGGAATGCCAACATCTGTTTGTTCCCCAATGACTCTGAGCAAATTGAACAGCCTTAAAACATGTGCACATGTGCACGGCAGACAGAATTGACAAAACACAAAGATTATATACATAAACAGTGTTTGTGTCTGTGTATTTTATATGTATATAAAGAATGAGATGTGGGGGGCACGGTGGTGCGGCGGGCTTGGCTGGTTCCTGCTCTCTGGCGGGTCTGGGGTTTGAGTCCTCTTGTTTTCTGCTCCGGGTGGTGGTGGTGGTGGGTGTCACTGTGTTGCAGTACCACTTGCAACAGGCCTGTTTGCCAAACATGCCCCTAGCTGTAAGACAGCAGAGCACCGAGTCACAGCACTTGTAAAACGGGAAGCAGCGGAGCCCGCTGGGAGACCAACGAAGTCGACGTGTCGAGAGAGGCGATGGATCGGGTTGTTTTTGCCTCCTGTTGAGAGATCCTCATTCAGGCTGTTTTAAGTGCCAGAATGTCTCTGACCTTAAGCCAGGAAGCAGGCTCTGTGTTTTTGTGTATCCCCCATCTCAACCAGGAGACCCACACGTGGGAATCCACTTCGACAGAGTAGGAGAAGGGTAGGGGAAGGGGGCTGCACGTTGTGCTGATCTTTCCATTTCTTGGCATCTTATTAGCGCAAGTGCTATTCCAAAGCAGCATATTTAGTCACGGTGTCCAATGGCATTTGGCCAGGAGCCATGGAATTTTTTGCAAAGTCTATATATAACCTGTCAAAGTCTGTTTACCACTTAATAAAATAAACCTGAGCTGTGTCTCCACCACCCCATGCCAGATGGACATAGTGAGCGCTCTAAACGATTTTCTTTCAACTTTCCGATGGCTGCTGGTTTCACCAAAGATATGCAACCTTCGGTATCATGACATTCTTGTTTATGTGTGTTTTGATAATGCTGTGATGAGATTTTGCTGGTGATCCACTATAAATAAATTTTAAATAAGATATCTTGCGTAGGGTTTTCTGGTGCTTACAGTCTTTTACAGGAGCAGAAAAAAAATACTTTCTTTTTTAAAAAAAATTCAGCATTTTTTCTGTTATATTTTAAGGGAAATTTTGTTTGAAATGTTGCAGCATAAAAAATGCAAGTTGAGAGAACATTTTTTGTGTTCCTGGGTTACCAGCAAGGTGCGTCCTGTGTATAATCTGGCCAACATTCTCAGATTGGACTGTGACATCCTGGATGCTTTTCATGATGAAGTATGCACTTGGGAGCTTTTAACCATAAAAACATACTTGCTCTTTGTGCATTCTGTCACACACAGGCTGGGCCAAGTTCTGACCAGAGCTCATGATGATTATGTGCTGGATTTGCAACATGAGATGCAACCTCACCATTAGACCAGCCTCTTCTGAATGTCATTGATTTTGGTTTCGATGTCCTTCATCCTCTACTTACACACCCATTGCACCACAGGAGGCATTCCAGTCCAGAGATGGAAGAGTTTTTGGTTGCAGCAGCGTGAGGGAAGGGTAAATGACCCTGGCCAAAAGGGGTTTCACTATCCAGCTGAGAAAAGAGTTGCCTCAATCCCAGCTGGTGCGGGTGGTCTGTCGGCGGGCGAGGCATGTCCACACCACTCACCGTAATGATCCACTTCCAGCTCGAGTACGCCCCCCCAGCCGAACGCCATCGGCATGAGGCAACAATCCCAAACACCCTTGAACTAGCGCCAAGCTATGTGCAGGGGCCCACCATTTGCTTTGTCAAAAATGTGAGCTTCTTAATGCCACTGTTCAAAAACCTGCTGCAGCCATTTGTTCTGACTGTATAAATAGAATCAGGCATTACCGGTCCATGGAAGTAAGGTTATGGACCACGGCCAACCTCCGGTGGAGACCTCTGCCAGATGGCTTGGGCCCAAGCCATAACCAGCACACACGCCTGGGCGAATTGATCCCCCACCCATGTGCCCTGTGTAACTCCAACGGCGCGCGCTCCATCTATTAAACTATTTTTGTGCTCAACCTGTTATGTGCTTCAAATGTGTAATTAAATCATGAGCCAGATGTGTTCAGAAGAGACAGCAAGGTGTTTTGCTGGTGCCTTTGGACAACTGGAGCACATCACACAGGTGAAAGACACGGACGCTTTCTGAAAGCATCTCTAGAACACCAAGTGATGTTCCATGAGCCGGCGGATCGTCGCAACCGGGTCTGGGTGTCTGCGCTGGACCGGTTCGGCTTGGCTGAACCCATACAATGGTTTGGATATGGGACATGCCCAGCTAACCTCTAAACCACTGGAGAAAGTCCGTAAAAAATTTAACTGCAGCATCTCAGCACGCATTGTGGGAGTTTTTATCTGTCCACCCCTCCCGTATGTTCTGTCTTCTGGCTGGAGTAAACAACACAGGCCACTGTGGCTCAGCCACGGACGTGATTTATGGTTTGGAGGCTGGATCTGAAGCACCACTGGCGGTGTCCCTCTCCAGGAGCTTCCTTCTCCAGCAGGTGGGGGATCGCTTTTACTGTTTTGTGCCATGGCAACAGGAGTTAGCAACAAACAAAAGCACACACAACACGCCGAGTACGCCAGCGTGCACATGGGTACTCACGTTGCCTCCAGGGGAAGGTCCTTGACCCTAAGCATTGCAGTAGTGCAACCTTACTCAGGCTCTTGGGATTGGACACGGGGTTGGACACAATCACGTTTGCAGTAGATAAAACTAGATGACCATGGGCAGTTATTGTAAAGTCATGCATAAATTGTGTAACTTACATAATTACCCAAATGTAAAGTAGCAGAATGAAACAGTAACCTGGTCATAGGTGCAGAAGCATATTATCATGTGCGATTTGAAACTGAAAGTGCCCTTACTTGAACCTGCTGATGTCACTGCAATACTGCAGGTTACTGGTGACTATGCTTTCAACAAAGTTCTCAGTATTTCACTCACAAAATATGATCAAAATTCAAAACATTTAAACTTTTTCCATGACCTGCAAGGATAGAATTTCTGACTGAATACAGGTTATTGCCAACAAATTTTAGAGATTCTGGATATTGTATTGATTGAAGAGGTGGATCTTAGGTGTCTCGCCTGAATCGCAACTGGGGCTATGCAACAGTACCCTGGAGCAAGGCACTTAACCTGAACAGTTCCAGTGGAAATATCCAGCTGTGTACATTTCTGCAACCGAAATTTGTTTTGGATAAAAGTGTCAGCGAAGCAGCAAATTAATAATAATAAAAAGTACTGAAGGGATGAGAAATAACATGACTGAAGTGAATCATTGCTGGCCCAGTCAAATCCACAAAAGAATCACATCCAAACAGGACCTCCTTTTGGGATCTTGCGACCAGCAGCAGAAGACGCCAGGTTGGAGGAGACACTTTGCTGAGGAAGTGACACGTTCAAGGCTTTTATTTACGACTGCCTGGTGACGGGGACACGATCAATCTGTGTTGGGAATTTTCACAGGATAGCGCCCAAGGAGCCACCAATCACAAGGAGTAGCAGCTCGGAGTCTGCTTTCCTTCACAGAGTCTTCAAGGAGGGAGTGTTCTGAGGAGGAGCCCAGAACATCTGCTTGGGGTTTGTGCCTGGAAGTAATGGCATAGAGCAATATTTGCGTCTGTGTGCATGTGTATATGGAGGGACAGAATAGTTATTTCCTACTTTCCTTATGTCAAGAGATATCCATAAAGGTCTAACAGTGGGAGTTCCGTGGTTTGGAAGATCTGTGATCATAAATTCTGGTGGCAGTTAATCATCATTGATATCTTCATGTGCATCGTTGGTGGCTGAAATTTTGTTGTGCATGAAGAAGGTGTTCAAAACTTGGAAGGTAAATGGTAAAGTGTTAAAATAACCCTGCATAACCTCAAAGGAATTTTTACTGGACAGCTTTAGTCTGAGCTGTTGCCAGTTCTTTGCAGTGTAATTTGCAGTCTTCTGCTGGCAAACAGGGATTTTTCTTTTTTCATCAAGATGATGTTGTCCCTTTTCACTGCTTGGAGCAGATGCAGATAGAGAACATTCCATGATGCTGATGTTTCTTCGCATGGTGATGGAGACTGGCCAGGCTTGGTGAAAGAGGGGTTTCATTTGACAGGCAGCAGATCAGTCTTTTCTTTCCAGGACATCCATACTCCTTTGTAGCCATGTGTGCATTGTGAACCTCTTTGTGGGACATTAGACACACCAGAAAGTACAGTTGTTTTACAAATTCACTGGGAATTAAGGGAAATCACTGTCTTGTATTTACTGTCTTGAGACCTTTTTTTTTTGGTTTTTTTATTTATTTCTTTATTTATTTTTTTTTTGTAATTTGAATTCTTTTTGGGTCGGTACCAAAATCCAGTGTGTCTTACATCAGGTTATCTTAAGTGCTCTTTTATAGTCTTCATTAGTCAGAAGAGGAGATGTAAGGATGGTACCAGAGGCTTTGGAGAGTTCATCATCCTGTCAACAGTCAAACTTAATCTTATTCACCCTGGTAACAGATAACAAATGCTGCACAGTGCCTTGCTGTGCTTGTGGTGTGAGCTCACTTTGGTGCTTCAAGAAATACTGAGGTCAAGGGGAGCCACAGGGGTCAATGGGATCTACAGACCTCATGGAGAGCCATTGGGATGAAGGAGAACCACTGAGCTCTGTAGGAGACATTGAACATAACAGGAACCATTGGGCTCAGAAGGAACCAAAATGCTCAAACTGAGCCAACAGGGTTACTGGGAAGCCACTGGGATCAAAAGAAACCAGTGAGCTCAAAAGAGAGATAATAATAATAAGACAGATGTAATATCCTGTCTGTCTAAATGACTGACACAGTTTACAGTAGAAATAGTCTTTTGTTTGACAGTTAAGTGCCACACATGTTACAAGATCTTGAAGCTTCTGACTTTTGGTTAAGTTTTCTATATTTATATTTATTGAACAATTAGCTGTTTCTTTGCTTTTTGTTTATTTCACTGAAGCTCATATTTCATTACATACAATATTTTCTTAAATAATTTTCATAACAATTTCAATTATTGTTATATCCATTATTTTTAACTGAATATAATTACTTTAAAATTTTAAACTTTGTTTTCAAGGGCACAAAATTACAAATATTCCTGTGAAAGTAACTTCTGCAGTTCTTTGAGTAATGAATCATATCAGCAAAATCTTCTGAGGCAACTTTGAGTGGACCTGAATAGAGAGCACACACACACACACACACATTTTCAGAACCGCTTGTCCCAGACAGGGTCACGGGGAACCGGAGCCTACCCGGCAACACAGGGCGTAAGGCCGGAGGGGGAGGGGACACACCCAGGACAGGACGCCAGTCTGTCGCAAGGCACCCCAAGCGGGACTCGAACCCCAGACCCACCGGAGAGCAGGACTGCAGTCCAACCCACTGCGCCACCGCACCCCCTCCTGAATAGAGAGCATTGGAATTTATTTGGTTCCACACACTCTGGATGGTAACCTGGCTGGGTGAAACTCCTGGAGAGGTTAAAGGCAAGTAACACTAAAGGAAAAGATTACAGCAAGTTAGATTAATCAGAATAAAAAATTAAAATAAAACATAGATAGATAGATAGATAGATATTTCACTTTTAAATTAAGTTAAAGGGATTTTTTATCTTTATTTTAAATTACTGTATGATTTTTGAAGATCAAAAGGTAAAGAGATTACCAGTGGACCTCCTTGGACTCACACACACACAGTGTGTGTGGAGGTGCATGTAAGGCAGAGTCCAGGCAATACAGCAGAGGGAGATAAAGAGTGAGACTTACGCACCGACCAGCGCCAGACAGCCAGAGCTCCGCTGTGATTCAGCCACCAGGCCTTAAGGTGTCAACATATATATAAACACATCGCCCCCCCTTTCCTGTCTTTCATTTCCGCATGACTCGCGGCGCGACGTTCTCCAAAGGCAGCCGCTGCTACCGAGACCACTGAGGTGCTCCGCCGCTGCACTTTGACCTGGAAGCAAACTGAAAAGCGTCAGAAGGTAATGTCGGTGTCGCACATTGTTATAGTAATCCGCTCTGTCACCTACAGTGTGGCCTGAGTGCCTCCCCTGGGCTGGAATGAGAGTGGCAAAAAATCGAAATCACAGTTAAACAGTAAAGCAGTGTATTCATTTAAACTGACTTCATGGATTTTTTATATACTTAAATTACATTTATTCATTTCACTGATGCTTCTCTCCAAAGCAGCTTACTATGTTAAGGTTACAATTATCAGAAGCTTACAGTTATTTACCTATTTATACAGATTTATACAGCTGGGTAATTATACTGGGGCAATTTAGAGAATGTACCTTGCTTAAGGGTACTACAGCTGGACATCAGGTCTGCAACCTTTAAGTCCAAAAGCAGCTGCTCCAATCATTACATTACCAGTTGCCCCAAAAGTTAATACTACTTGTATGCAACCTTTTTAAAATAATCTTACTTCTTTCATAAAAAAGTCAAAAATACAGCGTATTTCTTTTCAGGTTGTCTCAAAAAACTCTTGAACCATACTCTTTAATAAGAATGAATCATGTGCCCCAATGACAGTAATTAATCTTGAACAGATTAATTAAGTAATGGGGTAGCGGGTAGCAATAATATTTACAGCTCTTGATTTACACTCCAATGTCCTAAGTTTGAATGCCACCACCTGCTGTAACACCCTTGATCAAGATATTTACCCTGATTTTCTTCACTGAAAATAACCCAGTGGTATAAATGAGTAAATCATTAACTTTGAAAAAAGAGCCAGCTAAATGAGTTAATAGTAGTCAGTATAAGGATACTTGATTTTGTATATTTCTGAGATTTTTGTCTTTTTTGTTGATCTTGCATGCAGTTTCTGCTTTGTTCAGATAATCATAAGACCCAAAGTGTACTTACAGATAATGGAGTTATTACAAGATAAAGTAAAGTACAGCATAAGTGAGCCGGGGGGGAGATTTCACATTCATGGCTGAACAGAGGATTATTTTCACAGCCATGATCTCAGTTGCCACTGGATGTGGTCCAAAATGCTAAATAAATATTCCAAAATTGCTGTTTCTCCTGTATTTGTTTCTGCAACAGGAACGGCAATAAAGAAACTTGGTGCAATACGTCTGTGGTTGGAAACTAAGAAGGTGAAATACAAAGACAGCTCTCCTAACTGATCCTCATAATCAAAATAGCCAACGTCATTAAAATTTGCGTCATCCAACAATTTTTCCTGCTTTGTTTCTCCCATGCGTTCAAATAGCTTCCGTTGGCCCAAGTCTGCATGCTTCGTCCTTTTATAGCTAGCGCTCCACCGCTGTGGTCACACTGGATACTCAATTAGGGGCCGTAGCTAGTTCAGCTTTCGACCCAGTCGAACGAGATTTGAGGACATGCAGACTGTGGCTCATAAATGAGATCGTTGTTGAGTGTTGCTGAGAGTTGTCAAGGGACGCTTCCACACTTTTTTTTGTTAAGGAGATCTGGGGGTTTGGCTAAAAAGCAGCAGGGGGCTAGGGGGTAGTTAAAGGACAAACTCAGCTGCTAGATTAACTCATCAGCACCGCATTGCTGGGTGTCAACAGAAATACTTCACTCAAAGGACGGGCAAGGAATGAAGACCATTTGGAGGTCGCGAGCAGCAGTCCTTCTGCCTCTCTTGGCCCTTCCAATGTTAGCGTCTGCCTCCGAAACACAAGGATGTCACCTTTCAACCTCCGAGAGCAGAAACACTATCCCTGTTGGAAACTGACGTCCAAGGTAGACAATCACAAGATATCACAACAGCAAAATGCTACATATATTTTTGGACTTGAATATCAGAAGCATACAAAAGCAAAAAAAAATGTGCAGAGAAAAATTTAACATAATTTGTATGTGTGTCTATAATTACCAGTAAAGTAATGTAAGAAATTGATGGTTCTGATATTTACTTTCTTCAGTGAAACATTTTTTTTTCTCTTTTTTGCATTCTGTAATTCTATCACTTTTATCTAATATTTTAAAATTGCCCTTTTGTCCCTTTTTCTGTTTTTGCCGCTTTTGCAGGTCCCTGAAATCCCATGGCAAAAGAGTGAAACTGTGATAAAGACTAGTTAAGTTTCTGTTATGAATCTTACTACATCTATGCATAAATGCATATCATCTTAAAAAAATAGCAAAAAGCTCAAAAGCAAACAAAGAAAAAGAAGTTTAAAAAGGAAATCAATCCAGAGCAAGTGGATTAAGAGAAGAAAAATAAAGCAATGCTGTTCAACATGCAGCATACCCAGAGGTGATTTTTCCAGAATTTTCCAAAGTTTCCAGAGACAGACCGGCAAGTAGCATAGTGGGTGGAGCTGTTAAACTAACATTCAAGAAACCCTGGTTTGAATCCTGCTCACACTCTATTGCCCCTGAGTAAGGCACTTGCCATGAATTACTCTTAGTAAAAACTATCAGGTAAATCATCGTAAGTAGCTCAGTGTACAAGTATTGCATTTTAAGTTGTGCTAAATGAATAAATAAATAAACATCACAACTCGGAATGTCAAAACAATTTGCAGATGATGGAGGGAGTGCACAAAAACGTGTCAGCAAAGAGTTGTCACTCTGGGTGTATTACTGTGTATCACTGCTTCTCTCAGGCACTCATCCTCCGAGAGCTTTTGGAAAATGGAGACGTGAATGTGCGTTGATAGAGATCCTACTTGGCGCTCTACTTTAATCGGGTCGTTATGCTCGGCGTGAGGCAGGACATGGGTCGCTTTAGTGTCCTCCCCCCTTCTCCGCCCACATGCGGGGAAGATCTTCTTGCCACCGCAGCAGGCCATGAGACCCAGCCAGAGACCTTTGTTGTGTTTCCCTTGTAAGTCCTGGGTGTACGAGGCCGTGATGATGTGCGCCTCCCTTGTTGGGTTTAGATTATGGGAACATCGCGAGCGTCGCTTCCTAAGCTGCAGCTTTCACGTCCGTTTGCATCGCAGCGTGTTGCCGTGTCCCAGCCAACGGCCCTGAACCAAACCAGAGACCGGCAATTTCCGAAGAAAAAAAACCCAAGTCTCATTTTGCTGTCCGGGATGAAATCGAGACCAACGTCACGAAAGAAGCCGTAACGGATTAGATGGAATGGACTCTCTATGAGGTTATGTCCAGTTGGGGGCGATTAATTCTCAATCTTCAGCATGCAGTGACACAAAGAGTGTAAAATAATATCTAGCGCTAGAAACGAAATGATGGGTCAGATGACAATGACAATGAGATTCGCGCACAAGTTTCGCCTTTTCTTCAGTGCAATATGACGGCTGAGCCACTCTCACGGTGTGAGTAGGGTGGAGTAGGGTTCACGCACTTCTATAAGAGTCGTGGGGGTTGGAGCACTTCGCATCGCTCACGGACGATCCCAGGGGCTGGCGCCAGGCAAGTCCCGGGGGCCAGTTAAAAAATAGAAACCCTCCCCCCCTGCTCGCAGTTGTCGTGCAAGGGAGAGTGACAGGAAGAGCATGTCTTGCAGAGTATTAGATTGCAGCGGCTGTCATCAGAGAGTGGTCATTACTTCTGGGCTAATTATCTCAGCGCTGGAAAACAAACAAGCTGCCAGGGCGCAGAGCTCACTGCGTTCGCTGCCGAGAGCTCATTACGCCCCGCAGCATTTACAGCTCCCAGGGAAAGACACCCGGCCATCCGAGACGGGCTTTGTCAGCGGGGCACGGCCCGGGCCGGGGATGGGTCGGAGCCCCAAGGGGTACGGAGAGAAAACATGCCAAAGCTTATGAACCTCCCTCTTCTCGTGAACTCTTTCCCCAGCATCCCACCAACAAACATTCAAACATATCCGTGTCAAAAACTGTGCTTTCATTGGCTGAGGGTAAAAATACCACGTGAAACACTTGACAATGACTAGAACCCGGAGTTTCAGGAATGGAGCTTTTGTAGGTGTGTGAAACAACAAGGAAATACAAAGTTTACATACCTAAGGGTTTCATGCAAATGTGACATAGCTAACGAAAATAAATGCTTCCAGGAGATTTTGCCAGATGTCCAAGTTATCCTTAGAAAGATGCTCTGCCTGCTATGAAATAAACTAATTTACATACAACTGTACATGCCCTGCTATTGTACAACATCACATTATGCTTGGAGATGAAAGTCTTGTTTTTGTGTTAAGAAACACTGTAAAAAATTGATCTTTTAGGGGCAGCAGGTGGCATAGAAGTTACAGCTCATCATCATAAAATCAAAGAACCGAGGTTCAAATCACTGCACTCTGTAGAACCCTGAATTACTCCAGTATAAATTACCCAGCCTAACAAATGAGTAGAACATTGTAAGTTGCTTCGGTGAAAGTGTCCAGTAAATTATTTAATAATAATATTGAATCTGCTACTTGGGTCTTGATACCACACACACACAAAATGTCTGAACCGCTTGTCCCATACGGGGTCACGGGGAGCCAGAGCCTAACCCGGTAAAACAGGGCATAAGCTCGGAGGGGGAGGGGCTGCACCCAGGACAGGATGCCAGTCCATCGCAAGGCACCCCAAGCGGGGCTCAAACCCCAGACCCACTGGAGAGCAGGACCCGGTCCAACCCACTGCACCAGCGTGCCCCCCGTCTTAATACTATATTTGTCAAATCCATGGTTGTGATTGGTTGAAGCTGTCAGTGTGACTAGATGTTGGAATTATCCAGCAGTTTCTTTCGTTATGGCAGAAACAAAAGCTTGCAAGCTTTGCAAAATGAAAAACATTAGACAGCAAACAAAATGCCTGTTGAAGAAGTAAAATGGTCAATTAACCTGGTAAAAGGCAGGAAGAGGTCTTAAAGCAGTGGAATACGACTTGGCGTATAGAAGGCATAACAGTCAGGACCAAGAGACACACGGGTCATCTTGCTGTACCTCATTGCTGTGGGCATGGTGCCATCCACCTCAACATGAGCGCTGGACAAACGGAACCCGTGCACCGATGCGCCGCCATGGGTAGTTAACTTCAGCACAGAGCTGCAGTGTGACTAAATAAGGGCTTAATACAAATAGAGGGCGACGGTAACCCGCGCTCAGCTTCTGCCAATTATACCCATCTGAAGAGAATCAGCTGTCAGGCCTAACGGTGCGTTATTAATTGCCCTCGCTCTTCGTCCCCGAATTCATATCTGTTTAGAAAGCCTGCATCTTTGCGCTCGCATATTTATGTATACCTCAGAAACCTAATTACACCGTTCCCCCTCGACAAAGCTAAAAGGGCTAAAACGCTTCTCTCGTGTCGCACGAGAGCAGGAGGCCACCGCAAACGTAGGCGTCCCACCAACAGCAGGGAGGGTGCTTGGCATTTCCAGAGGAGCACATGGGAGGTGTCCAATACTAATTTAGCAGCAGAGTTTGACGTGCGCTTTGATGGCAGGCAGGCATCAGAGGCAATTTATTTCTCACGGCGAGCGCGTACATCCCGCGTCAATCCCCATTTACAGGTGCCTGATCCCACATTAGTTAATTGAGCTAGCCCGCTGTTTTCATATTGAACTTGAGAAGTGCAGCGGATCAGCGCAAGGTCATGTGATCTGCAGGACTTGGTTAATGGGGTAACAGTACCCCGCAGCACGGTGCCCTGAGATGACCACCGTGGTGAGCTCTTCTCATCCACCCGGACCCTGTGCTTTCACTCAGGATGACACAACGAAAGGCCCGTAGTGCCCTGCTGCCGTACCCCTGGGAAAGGTGCTTAGTAGCAAAGGTTTCAGGGTGACCAGCTGTAAAATTGGAATTCATAAGCTTAAGTACTGGACAAAAGTGGTAAGCAGCTGATTTCATTAAATATGAACTTTAAAGAGTGGAATAATGAAGCATACAATCTGCATCAGCCTTGCTACAGGTTTCAAGAGATTTGGAAATGAATCCGCAGAAACTGAAACGGAGGCATCACATATTCGGAGACATACAGTAGTATGCAGCAAATAAAATACCAGTAGAGGATTATACTGTATATTTACTCACGAGGGTCGTAAAGTCCTAGTAAGACCTCGGCAATATGAGTGCAGCAGTCAGACTGAGCACTCCTTTACTTAGTCAGCTATGTGATTAATGCTGGCAGATACCTGATCACTGCTGTCTCTATGCAGTTCAGGGCAAATGCTATTTCAATTAAATTTTAATTTTGATTTCAATTACCATTTATTTTCATAGAGCACTCCTCTCAGCAGAGTGAAGTTGAGCACTGAACAACACATAAAGCAGGACAGCTACTGAAAAAGTCATAATGTAGGGCTGAGTTGGTCAAGTGAGACAGTTGGCAGCTGAGAGGAGGAAAACAAAAAACTCCCATCTATGACGAAGGGCAGGAAAATAATCCTCTCAGGGTCCTGGTGCCAGGGGCAGCTCAATCCTCTTTATTCAAACAAAATTATATATGGTATATTGCAAAACATACTGAGATAAGTTGAATAATATTATTAGGGAAATTTTTTAAATATATACTCGTTGCTGTTAAATGACACTGAAATACTCTTGGTGACGACATAAAGAATGCTTATAGAATAATCTTTTGTCCACTTGTCTCTTCACACAAAAAAGGGGTCCATCCTTGGTTGTTGTGGGCGAATTTAATATCTTAAATATACTTAAACTGGAAATATATTATCATTAACACACACACACATTTTCAGAACCACTTGTCCCATACAGGGTCGCGGGGAACCAGAGCCTACCCGGTAACACAGGGCATAAGGCCGGAGGGGGAGGGGACACACCCAGGACGGGACGCCAGTCTATCACAAGGCACCCCAAGCGGGCCTCGAACCACAGACCCACTAGAGAGCAGGACTGTGGTCCAACCCACTGCGCCACCACACCCCCATTATCATTACCAAAAAGTGGAATTAACTTTTCAATATTAAATCAAGCTTTAAGCAGCACAATTTTCATTAGATTTTTCACAAGGGCATTGAACATTAAGAGTATCATACCATCACAGTGGATGGTAGCACAGTGGTTAGACGTGCTGTCTGTGTTGTCAATGGTTACAGGTTTGAATCTCACCTCTGGCTATAGTAGCTTGAGGAGAGATACTTACCCAATATTGCTCTAATGAAATTACGTGGCTGTAAAAATGGGTAAATAACTGCAGGTAGAACAACTTTTTTTTTTTTTGGAGAAGTGTCAGTAAAATGAATACATGTAACTAATTCTGGTACTTTAATCATCAAACTAGGGGACGAACTGATGAAGTACAAGATTTATTTGCGTTTCTGTTTCGTTCAATTTGAATTCAAAAGTATACTGCATTTGCACTGATTTATGAGCGTAGTGCAATCCTGAGAACTGAAATAAATTCTCATAATTCGGGATCTGAAGTGCCCTAAATCTAAATGGGCTAAATTAAAATGTGGTTTGTATATAAGCAGGGGGGTGCGGTGGCGCAGTGGGTTGGACCGGGTCCTGCTCTCCGGTGGGTCTGGGGTTCGAGTCCCGCTTGGGGTGCCTTGCGATGGACTGGCGTCCCGTCCTGGGTGTGTCCCCTCCCCCTCCGGCCTTACGCCCTGTGTTGCCGGGTAGGCTCCGGTTCCCCGTGACCCCGTAAGGGACAAGCGGTTCTGAAAATGTGTGTGTGTGTATATAAGCACCAGCCCACTTCACTTCATGAGGACCTCACCTGTCTAACTCAACTGCAAGGCCCATCGCCACAAACTGAGATGTTTGCCTTCTTCTTTATTGCATGTTTCAGGCTACTATTACATGCTGCAGCGAGTGTTGTTTGTAGATCCCCCAACACTGTTTCCATGTGCAAATTCATTTCAAAGTGTTTTTGATAGATAGCATCCCCTTTTCCCCAGACAACACATTCCATATTGTATGACGCTTACAATGAGGGCCAAGTACATCTTAGAATATCAAAGTGTCTCTGTAACCATTTCTGTATTTCAACACGATGGGAATCCGAGCGTGTCTGTCGTCAACAAGCAAAGCTCTCAGGAATACATTTTTAAGTTCACCTTCCTAGTTTAATCTTTACCACATGTGTTATTGATTGCTGGGCCTGATCTGCCATGCCAGAGAACTCAAAAACAAGATGAGGCATATATCATATATTAATTTGTTTTAAACTCGATAACTCCTGTTGGCTAGAAATAAGGACTTGCAGGCTCTATATAAACACCAATTTAGCTTGATGTCTGCGTGAAACATGAAACATCCAGAGCTGATCTTATGAATCCTTAATTCCTGCAATTTGTTTGAAAGTTTTGCATTAAATGACTGACACTTGAGGGTGTAAATGTGATGCAAATCATTTAGAGACTTCCTCAAATAAAGCTGACTCAGCAACATTTTTCTGTTTTTTGCAGTTTTGAAGAACCAGTTGTTTGAAACATTTTTTTGGAAATATTGTGCCGGTTCACAGTAACCGATCTTGTAAGGAACTGTAAATACCTTCAAATAACTTTGGATTTCAGATGCTCATATAGATTTCTTGGGGGTGGTTGGGCAACAGACAGTCTTGCAACGAGTAAGAATGAGTTTAACTAACAATGTATTACTGTGCCGTGAACAGCCGATCCATCTTGCACTTTATGATGGCTCTCGCTGTCATCCGTGGTTTTAAGTTCCCAAAACGACTCATCCCAGCACCACTGGCTCATATATCTTGTTCCGAAAGGAAGACTTCACATCTTTCTGGCTTTTCATTTTGAGGTTTGCTTTCTGCCTGGTGCTGGTATAGTTTTGTGCCGCCGTAGCAGCATTTCCACGGCACCGGCGCTAAGATGGACCTCCCTCCTCCGGCATGTTCCGCTAGCCCCTCCCATTCACCCTCTCCAGCACCTTGTGACCACTGTGTAAATCAAATGATTAATATGCTGGATGGAAAGCAAAACCCTTCCATGCTGTCCTGTCCCCTTTGCATCCGTTTTCAAGATTGTTTCCACTGAGTTCAAAGTAGACTTAGGAAAGAGTTGCTAAATATAAACTGCAGAGAGCACCATGGCGGGAACTGGTACCGACTTTTATTAAAGCACCACTGAAGGGCCAGCAGAGAAAAATTACGCTGTTTAGCCACTGGTAATTATAATGATGCATCCAAGCCAATTTAGAGGTTCTGGAGTGTCTCTGCCCCCAACATTGCAAGGGACGGTCTGAAAAAACACCCAGTTACCTAAATTCACACTACATTCACTGAAATTGTCAAAGCTCAAGTGAATTTACAGTAAATTCATACTGTATAATAATAATAATAATAAGAAGAAGAAAAATAATAATAATAATCTGATGCTTTAATCTAATGTAATTTACACGTTCTGTGTTAAATATATAGTTAAACTTGACAAGTCTTTGCCAAGTGAATAAAGTCTTTTTTTTACAGTGATTGTGATGATAGTCAGCTTTGTCTGTCACTGTGTGAAATGATCTGCAGGAAATGTTTGTCATTAGCCTTAGAGTATTTTTTAAAGTTGAATACTAAATACACTCATATAGGTGCAAAAATACATATAGTGGTGTTTTATTAGAAATTATTTCTTAGAAATAGCCTTTCAGTGCAGAGATCTATGTTTTATTTTTTTCCCCAAACCTCCTTATTTGAGTTACAGACATATTATGTGACATAATTACAACGGAAAGTTATTATTTATTACCGTTGCCAGTGACTCATTTCCCAACCTTTGAAGACTAAACAGTGCAGCTCAGAGAACTCATGACCATATTACTTTAGAGAAACCTGTACTCAGGGCAGAAATACAATAATATAATTTTCATGAGACAGCGGCATAAAGAACTGAGACTTTTACTGATGGTGCAATACAGCCAAAATGCATACCTACATTCTTTTTCTATACTCCATGTATACATAGAGCTGTAAATGAATCAGTTCTCCTCCTTTGTATCAAATCTCCTCCTTTGTATCTTTTTATATTTGTGCACAAGATACAAATATTCAATTAATTGATTGAGTGCTAAATCAGTACCATTTGATTTACATGTAAAATGACGTGTAACGTCTTTCTATGCATTGGACTCCATACAGAATCACCAACTAGGAAGTTAGTTAAGAAAACCACTTATCTGACTCTAAGTAACTGTGGCAATAAAATATGAGGCGGCAGTTAGAGGAGTCAAGGTTATTTGAGATAATGTCACAAAATAAAGTATATGCGGCAGTATTTGTTTAACAGATAAATAAATTTCCAGAAAATTCCGCACATACAACGTACCTTAAAAAGACGTTTTATTTTTTTTTTTTTTTATGATTTTTTTTAAAAACTTTGTTAATTCACTGTAAATCCATGTGGCTCTAAAAATCAGTGATAGTACCACTTTTATCTATAATACATGTTTGGCTATGTAACTAATAATAAAAAGTATCAGTTATCCCCTTTTTAAACTCGAAATGCATTGAGGCACACCGTGGTGAGGCAATTGATCGTAGTCCAAATTTTCCAGCCTCAACCAGTTACCCTCAGCAAGGCTACTTGAAGGAAAATTTTGGTCGGGGTACCTCTGCCGGTCCCTCAGCCGTGACGGTGCTCAGCTGGTAAACGGCTGCAGATGAGGGGGCAAAAAGAAGCATTTTGACATGATCTATGTCGCCCTACAGCTGCTGTACTGTCTAAGATTACCCTGATACAGCTTAACCAACATACGGATTGAATTTCATTTTGCAATAATTTGGGGCCAAAACTTCTCTCAACTTTACGCCTATATGTGTATTTTTGGTGTTGTACAAATCAGCACTGCTTTGCTTTTGGGATTTTTATAGTTTATTATGGATTCCAGCAGAGATGGCATTACACATGTGGGTACTTCTTATGATTAAGGTGCTACACTAAAAAATAAGGTCTTGCCATTTTTTTCCCCAGTGTTTTTCAAAGGATCGTAATAACTGGAAAAATCTTTATAACAAGAAACAAGTAGTATGGTAGTTCTGTCCAGCCATGTTACTTTATCTACATTGTTTGAAAAAGATATGAAAGCTTCTGCAACAAGAACTTTAAAGACTATATTTACTTATGCTTATAATTGTATTTAACATGAAGTACGACCATTACATGATTTAGATTTCAAATAATAGTAAATAAAGTATTATTGTTAAAGCACTATCATTATTTATTAGGATTTGTTTTGTAAGGTTTTGATAAAGCACACAAGATGGATACTTCAAAGATATGTAACTGACTGGATAGGGTTGAAAATACTATTTTTTCAAACAAGACTCCTCACGCATTCACACGATGAGACATGTGACGGTATGGTTGTGAAATGTGTTCCAGAGTAGCTCTGCCTATGATTAATCGCATGCCTGGATTGCATGCAGAGAATTCCTCCAACCGGTCTAAATGGTGGGGAATCTGCAACTCCATGGCTTTTCAGATCCCAGGATTAAAGGTTCATGTTCCAGCTGACACCAGAAAGGTTTGTTCCATCTCTGGTGTACAGGGACAGCTCAGGAGCCTCATTCATTTCCAGCGCCTTAAAGGATGCAGGTGCTAGTCTTTCTGGAGTATGAATGACTTTTGAGCATCTGTCTCTGGAAGTATGTCTGCAGTTTAAAAAAATGTGTTTCGTGTTTTTTTTTTTTTTTTCTGTGTATCGTGGCTTTTAGTTGTGGTTGAGACAGAACAATTTTTAGCATTTTTTGTTCAGAAAGAAATCGCAAAATTTTTATTGCCTCGTCTCTTTTCATTTTAATTCATTGGAAATCAGTGCAGAAATATTGTGAACTATATTATTTCAATATTTTAATAACAACAAACATTATATACAGTACATTCATTTACTGTTTGCTGCTGAAATAGTTTTATTTTGTGACAAAATATGATTTGATTATTTTGTGATTTAGCTGTAGTTTGCGGTAATTCTCAACTACATAAGTGATCAAACTATGACAAATGCACACATTAAGATTTGAGGCAAAATTATGAGGGGTTCAGTAATTACGGACCTTTCAACCATGAATGCCAGATATATGTGAAGATCTGGACTGCAGCCACGGTCAAGGTGACTTCATAGTTCAGACAAGATGCTGTTCAGCCACTGATTTCATTCCTTAACCAATATCCCTCCCCCTCGGCCTGATCCCCTCCAGAAAATTGAATCAGGTGACTCCCTGAACCCGACCCCCTGCCACAGGTCTGGTCAGAGACAGGTGCTTGCCTCTGCAGAAAGCGCAGTCATGGGTCATCATTATCAGATCACGGCCTTCTGGTTCTTCATGAAGGCTCGACAAAAGAACCCCAAAAGGGCAGTTTGCCTTTTGGGACAGTACCCTTTAAACCTTCTCTATGTAGCATTGCATACATACTAAAGCTTGTCCTTGGTGTCCAAAAATCAGGAGTGCAAACAGAAACAAAGATTTTATTACATTTCTTAAGCAAATAAAAAATATATATTAATTAAAAAGTGTGCTTTAGCTATCAAAGAAATTGGTTAATTAACATTAAGGGTAGAGTGTGGTCATAGAAATTGCTTTAGATAGTTTAAAATAGTCGTTTTAGTCATTTCAGTGCGATAAAAACCTTAATTTGTCATTATAATAAATTGGCTATAATGTTTGTTATATTGTTGGATCACATCACTGTGAAATATTTTATAGTCACCTTAACACTATTTCATATAAATGAAGAATGCGCTATTTTTCAACACCATACAACCAAACTGAATATAGCGAAAATATCCTGAAGATGCTGTTGACTAAGGTTTGTAAAGATCTGAAATACAACTTACTGCAAAACATGACACTCTTTGAGTGAAGTTAGTAATGGTGTTTTATTTCCTGAACATTTGGAAACATATTTTACGTTCAGAGTTCATCTGAGTAGTTCATTTCAAGACACAGTTTTGTTCTGCTCATAGATTAAGCCAGGCGATGGCTGTCACATCCTTGTAACTAATACCTGTTGCCTTTTTATTGCTTCTCTAGGGTTTTCCAATCCAACCTTTGACTTGTGTGCTAACATCAGATGTTATCTGAAATCCTACACACCAGTGTCAATATCTGAGATTTTATGCTTTCTATATAGTAAAAGAAAACTGGGTAAAATACACCTTTTTTATTTTAAATGTAAGACAGTGTTTTCACTCAAGAACATGTAAGGCAGATTCAACTTATTGCTGAAAATTTAATTTATGCTGAAGAGTTTAACTGCTGCATCCTCACTGTAATTTTTCTAAAGAAAACAAAGAAAACAGAATATCAACAGAATATAATGTTGAAACCTTTATTATAGCAATGTCATATTAATTTTTTCAGATGTATTGTTGAGACTGCAAACTAAAAAAAACGCTGCACATAATATGAGGAGTGAACCTTTAAATTAATATGTTTCATTTTACATCTGACACATCTGGCCTCCTCAAAGGCTTGGAGGAAATGAAGATATAAAGGTCTGATTCTGCGATACATAAACTCCAGATTCATCTCACCTGGTCAGCAACACCAGAAAATCTGTACCACACAGAAGCTATTGAGTGATTTCAGTTTTGAACAAGAACACATCAATAAATAAATTTTCCAGATATATATATATACAGCCTGAAACACAGAGCAAAAACAGAACTCTCCCCTCAAAAAGGGATCCTTGTGACTGCCGTTCGGGTTGAACAACGCTCCGGCGGCATTCCCAGAGCTGCAATGGCCTCATCCCATCACGTTGCTTCAGATGTAAATTATTTTCCCCATAATTGAAAAAAGAGACTCTGGGCCGTGTAAGCCAGTTAATCCATTGGAGATCATTATGTGCATGGTCAATAGCCCCGGCACAGCTGCGAGGGGGATGGGGCATTGGGGGTGTCTCAGGAGGGAGGTGTGCTGAAGCTTTTCCAGGTCGGAGGTTAATGAATGATTATTCCGCACTTTGTACTGCTTGAGGATGTTGATCCAAGGGGAGTCACTGCTTCCCCTGGGTGCACGGGAAACACGCATCCAGAATAAACAAAATAATCACCTACACTTGTGATGGTAATAACAAAAGCTGTAATCGCTTTTATTGCCATAATCCCACTGTCTTCAAATCTGGGAACTGAGACAGTAATTTTGAAAATTACTAGGAAAATTGTGTTCATGTAAATGTGATATTTCAAAGTATAAATGAAAAACACAGAATAAATGAAAAGAGCAGTAATAAACAGCACTGTCACACAACAGTGCGAAAGGGGTCTGATTAAACTAATAATTCCCATCCGGTTAAAATATACTGGGAAACAATTGCGGTCTTCAGATTCTTCCGTCGTGTCTTTTTGTCTTATGTCTGACATACTGTCAGAAAGTTGTTGTGCTCATTCTGCTCACCGTTTACATGGCCATGTGTGTCACAGGATGAGCCATCACTACGGAGCTGACGTGAGTAGGACCTTCACTCTGAGGAAGAAAGGGGCCACAGGGGTCACCCTGCGAGTGGCTAGACTCGCCCCGGCCGGAACCGTAGAGAGAAAAGCGTTAAGACGATGTTGCCGGGCAATGGTGGGGTCACTGGGGTCCTGATGAAGGTGACGGCAGAAGAAAGAATACAGGTCCCTTGATGGAGGATCTACGCACACAGCTATGCTCCTCCTGACCCATGACGTACCGGCTGGGTAACACTTCAGCTGAAATTTTACTTTAAGATATGTGCTCCTCACCTTGTGTCAGCTATATTTCTTTAGTAGCAGATTCATTCCTATTGAGTTTGTTAACGAAAACCTCCTTATAATCATACAGTATGTACTTGCTACTATTACAGTAAAAACCATTTTAATCAATTTATGCTACGCACTTTGAGATAAGCATAGAAAAATGAAAACAGCTTCTTCGAATGTTATTAACATTCTGCAATTCAGCATTGATAAGTAGGGTACAAAAGACTGTTATTGGGGTAATAGACATGTAATAATGTAAAAGTCAATACAACAATGTATCTCAGTGCCCGACAGCCAATCACTAGTAATCAATATTCAAGAATAAATGACTGAAATAACAAATGTACCCTGCCTCAACAAAACAATCCTTTACTCTGTTACGGTGAAAAGACTGATCGTTTCCTGGGTTGTACGGTACGGAATGTGTCAGAATGACGGCCTAGAATCCCCAGAATGACGGAGAAAAAAAAAAAAAACAATGACAGAAAAAAAGATCATTCTGTCCAAATCTATTGTTCTGCGAGGGGTCTTTTGAAGTTGGTGGGGCTTCCTATGCAATGTTTTTATAGTAGTGTATGAGGCCCTTTGTTTTCTTCCTCTTTGACTTTAAATCACTTATCACACCAGTTTCTTTCTCTGTCCCCATGGATCTCACGTGTAACAATGAGGCCGCTGCCAGGATGAAATAATGACAAGGATACAGACACAGAAAATGCTTTCCTCTCTCCTGGTGGTAACAACTGCTGAATCCAAATTTATGTCATGTGGAGATGACAAAAAAACCCATGAAACAGCATAATATTTAAAGGTGTTGAATTATCTCCTGTTTCCATCTCTCAGTAACCCTTAATATGTAAGCAAAGCTAATAATTTTAAAAAAATGAAGGCTGACTGTCAATTTATTACATAAAAATTTATTTATTTACTGTGGAAATATGCAGCAACTCTGAAACAGTATACGAAACACATGAACGTGATATTTAAATCAACATCAATCTGAACGTTTATAAGTAAGAATTTCTGAGATTAGTTTCTTAGAAGTTTTCTGTTGTATGTTTTTTTGTCTACAATTTTGGCTTCAGTTTTCACACAAGCCTTTGCTGGAAGTAATGATTTGTGCCAGCTTTATAAATCCTTCGGCAGCTATTTTCATGCTTTCCTGTTTCCCTCTCTCTACATTGTCTCCAGAAGAAGTGTAAAAAATTATTTATGAAACATAAAAGCGCCTCAGCATCAACATTCAACAAGATCTCTTATACAAGTTATACTCAGAGTTATAGCAACATAAACTACACACAGTGCATAAAAACATAATTTCATACATGCAAAGATTTTTTAAAGGCTTTCAGTCTTTTATACTTCATTTCTGTCCCTTAGTTTCTTGTTGCCTTCTTGCTCTCTTTGCATTTTACAGTTCCTGTTGATAGAGATCACATTCTCTGTCCGAAAAACCCTCGCTTTGTATTTATTCATTTAGCCAAGGCGTCTTTCCAAAGTAATATCCAAATTCTGCAAGAAAAAAGTGCATTTTGCAGCATGGAAAAAGCTGCAGTAGCAGTTGATAATCAGATGTAATGATTTTTTGTGTTGAGTGGGCAAATTGGCACAATTAGCCTGTTATAACTTATTGGTAATCAATTCCCTAAGATCATTACACACTACACTGCTGCAAAATAAACATACAACCTGGACAACTCTAGCATTTAACCACAGCAGTACTTCACTGGTACCAATGTAATAGACACCACACTTCCCTAATTTCAGTGTAAATTATGGTTTTCAAACTCGGAGACACACCTATAAACTCTCTATATCACCAGCAAGTGTAATGTATTTGTTTTAGTTCGAGTCACCAGTTGCTAAGATCATAATCTTTTCTTCTCTGTGTAAAAATTATATGAATTTGCAGACAGTTTTAATGTTTCTTTATCTCGGTTATTGTGAAATACGGCAAACAAATGTATTTACTTTAGTTTTTTCGAAATGTGTTATCAAGAGCATTCTCAGCATTCTGAGGGGTGCAGAGAAGTTTGGCTTTGAATCGAATAGTTAATGATATGTGGAGGCTAATGGACTTCCCTACATCTGTATGTCTGCACCGAGCCTGTTTGAAGGAAAGATGCACAAGGGAGACGTCAGTCGTGTCGATGCCAAGTTGTAGGGGAAACTCAGCAGTCCCCTAGTTATTAATCAGTTTATCATGTTGTAAAATTCTCCGGATCATTCCTTTCCTCTCCAGGAAGAGAGCAAGCAGGATGCAACACTCAGAACCATCACCTGCCTCTGAATGGGCACTGGTGCCAATCTGAACCTCATAAAAAAAAAACCATGAAGTCTTGAGATGTAGCCCCCAGATTATTTTCCCAGTATCCATATAATGGGAAATTACTACTGGTAGCGGTTTTTAAGCTTAGGTATAACCCATACTCCTGTGACTTACTTATACCTACTACCCCTCTTGGGGCATAGGCCGTCAACAAGGGCTCTCCAGGCATCTCTGTCCTGGGCCAGTTATACTCCTGTGAGAATATCTGGAATGATTGTAGCGCCAACACATTTCTGTCATTGCGCAATTTGGAGACCATAGCTATATGCTACTGTTGTCCGCTGAATGATTTAACAGTCAAATAATTGCATATTTTATGCCATATTTTATCTTTGGGGATATTTCGTGTTGTACTGAAAAACAATTTGTCATTATGAAAATTGAATTTTTGACGTTAAAAAGCATATAGCAGAAGAAATGGTTTTCAGTCGGTCATAAATGCAATGCAATGCAATGCAATCATATGTATTTGACAGTATCTAAATTATTTCTTTATTAATTTAGTTGATACTTTTCTCCAGAGTGACATATACCTTACCTCCTTATTATAATTTTACATTAATATTGACTCATTTAGCTGATGATTTTCTCCATAGCAACTTTCACTCCTAGGTATCTTTTTAAAAAAAAAAAAAACACACACATTGTCTGAAACCATTTATCCCAAGCAGGGTCCCAGCGGGCTGGAGCCTAACCGGGCAGCACAAAGTATAAGGCTGGAGGGGGAGGGGGCACACCCAGGACGGGATGTCAGTCCGTCACCCCAAGCAAGACTCGAACCCCAGACTCACCAGAGAGCAGGACCCAGCCAAACCCACTGTGCCACCGCACCCCCTCTCCTACTTAAACAGCAGGATAATTTTTTACTAGAGCACTTTTTAGGGGACGTGCCTTACTCAAGGGTACTATAGCTAGAATTGAGATTCACACCTGCAACCTTTGGGTTTAAAGGCACCAGCTCTGACAGCTGGGTAATTTTTACTGAAAAGCTCCTTTCTCAAGGGTATGAGAGCAAGAGAGCGATTCAGTCTTGAGTCCTTTGGTGCAAAGTGGCACCTCTAACCACTATGCCACCTATTTTTCCTTGTTCCAAGATTATTTTGTATTAGTTCACATTATTTTTGTTGCGTAGGAAAAGAGTGACAGGCTAAATATGATGGCATCACGTGCAGAAAAGTAAACCACAGTTGCTGAGTCACAAAAGAGGAAGAGGGCAGAGTAATTCAGCCCGTCTCAGCTATCAACAAAGTGTAGGAAGCCAGACCATTTCTGACGTCAAGGATGGATGGTCTTTTTAAATCCTCCCCTAGAGTTTCGTGGGTATTGGCTGTCAAGGCAGGAAACTCCCAAGGTATGATAGCACCCCCATCCCCCTTCTCCTGCATCGTTCTCCTCCAGCTCCCGTTAAAAAAGGTCCTCGTAAACATTGCATGAAGCCTCCAAGGCTAACAATGTGGCGGCGTCCTGTACCCACTTCCCTTCTGGAAGCGCCACCTTTCCCAATCTCTTCCTTTTTATTCACTAAGTGTCTGCGCTGGGGGAGGAAAGAGGGCTGTTTTGGTGCCCAGACGGGGACACAGGCGTGGGACTCTTCGTGCCAGGCGGTGTGAACAGCCCGGGCTTCGCAGCTACAGGACCCCACTAGTGGCCCCAGGAGAGCCACCCCAGAGGGCCCAGGGACAGCCTTTGTGGACGGCTTAGGGTGACAACGCCTCTCCCGTTTCCCATCCGTACCAGTAGCCTATTGAGTCTACGGTCCTTGCTGAGACTCCGAATCGCTTTTCTATTTAAAAGTTATTCTTGGTAACACGTTACAGTCGTTTTTAGAAGATGGCTTACAGTGAATGAGAGCAGTTAACATATTACTGGAATCTGACAATGTGAGAGAAAAAGCCTCTATATTACCTTTAATATTCATTTTATATACACTTTCAAACTTGTATTTGAATATTCACTTTATAACATAATATGTATTCGGAAAGATGAAAAATTACATTCAGCTGACATTTGTCGCAAAAGCAGCTTACAATTATTTACCCATTTAGACACCTGGGTCATTTTACTGGAGTAATTTAGAGTAAATAACTTGCTTAAACACACTGCATCTGAAGATGCGAAGTGAAGCAGGATTAAAAGCAGCAGCTCGAACCACTGCACTAGCCGATGTTCACGTTGAACGTGTTTGAGGTTTTCACCCTTGATCCATTTAAGGGTTTTTTTTTTGTTTTTTTAGAATAGTAATACTTTTGTTAAAGGGGGGGTGTTGTGGCGCAGCAGCTTTGGCCGGTTCCCACTGGGCGGCAGGTCGAGGGTTTAAGACCCGCTTGGGGTGCCTTGCGGCGGACTGGCGTCCCATCCAGGCTGCGTCCCCTCTCCCTTTGGCCTTGCGCCCTGCGTTACCGGGTAAGGCTCCGCCGTGCCCCGACCCTTCTCAGGTCAAGCAGTTGTTGACAATGATTGGTTACTTTTGTTATTCGTTATCAAAGCATGCTGTTTCATGATTTCATTTACATCCATATCGCTTTGTCATGATTCACGCAAAGATATTTTTTGATGGGTGTAACAAACGAGTTGCAGGCGATCTTGTGCATCAGAACCTTGACGGGTCACTTCCGAGCTTTGTTGCATTCCTCGAGAACTGCTGCTCTCTTTGTCAACAGGTACTGAAACTCCATTTCTGGGCCTTTTCTGTAATTTTTCTAATTTAAGAAAACAAAGAAAAAAGTCCAAGAGAAATAAATCTAACTTTAGGCACAGCTTCGTCTGAAAGACAACAAGACAGTCAAGTTGGGGGAAAAGAAAATACTTTGAACTTCCAAATAAGAAACTTCTTTTGATTCATACAGCTTCCAGAGTGGACACGTCTTATCGGGACCAGATGTAGGAGAAGTGATTTACGGCTGTGTCTTATCTGGACTGAAGTACTGCAGTCTGAGCTGTGCTCCAAATGACCTAATTGGACCACAATATTTCTAACGAAAATCTTAGTCTCTGACCCCCGTGTCACTGCTGAAATGAGCCTTTGGTCGGCAGGATCACCTACTTCTACAATGTTTGTCACTGTTGGCTGCCCTTGTCGCACATCTGTCATTAGCTGCATGTCACATTTCTAGCTCAGCTGCTCTCAAACTCTGCCCCTTTCGCCTCATCTCCAACGTCGGCCACAGCAGCAAGCTTTGTAATCGTTGACCAAACAGCCATTGCTGAAACTGCATGAATTCCTCTTCTTTCATATAGACAGTGCATGGACAGCCCTATGGTCCAACCCTGGTTTGTGTCTATAAGGTTTGAGGTCTCCATCAACCTTTAAAGACCCAGTAGAAGTTGCCGATTGAATGCAGGAGATGCTCTGCTTACATTCATTAATTTAACTGAAGCTTTTCTCCAAAGTCACGGCGGGTTCAGCAGGTGCCCGCTGTGTGGCAGGTCTAGGGTTCGAGCCTTGCTTTGAGTGCCTTGCAACGGACTGGCATCCCATCCTGGGTGTGTCCCCTCCTCCTTTGGCCTTGCGCCTGTATTGCTGGATAAGACTCCGGTTTGCCGTGACCCTGCTTGAGACAAGCGGTTGTTGCCGATGGATGGATTTTATCCAAAGTGCCTTACAATGTTAAGGTTACAAGTATTGCAATTACAAGCTCACAATATTTTACCCTTTTATACAGCTGGGTAATTTTATTGCAACAATTTGGGCTAAGCAGCCTGCTAAAGGGTTCTACAGCCAAAGATGAGGATCAAGCCCACAATTCTAACTCTAACTGCTACGATACCAACTCCTCTCTATACTAATAGCATTGAACGGAATGCATTTATGATCCACCTGCCTTTACATCAGTTTGTGTTATAGGAGATGTCGGTGGGCAGGTGGGTCACCTTGCAGCTGACAACACGCTTGATCGGCACATTAAGCCCTTCTGAACGATTCAGACATGGCTGGCCACCAGCTGGGATGCAGAAAAGCCAGAAATGGGCATTATAAAAGCTGAAAATGGCAGTGATTCCACAAGTCTACTGTCTGTCAAAGCTTGACCTAGACATCTGAGCCGCCAGCTGCCGACTGCTTCTATTTGAACCTCTTGGTGGCAATTTTTTGTATTTCACACAGAGCTGCAGGTCTGGAGGTCCAAAGCCCTCCTTCGAGTTTCATTAGACTCTGTTCAGATGAGGTTTGGCTCAACTTCATGTGGAACTCCTAGATACTCCGGGTTACTGGTGCTGCAGCAGGGAACCACACAGTCACAGCTCTCTCTCTCTCTCTCTGTTCCGCATGGCACCAGCACCCTCCCCACCCCACCCCACAAGCCCATGCAGCAATCGCTCCCTGCCATCCCTGTCAGACCCTGTCCCCATCGTGTCCGACTCTCAGGTCCCTGAGTTGCTGGCAGGTGTTGCGACTCCCCGTAATGAAACACCGAGGGCGGTGGGGGCCAAGCGGGAGGAGCCAGTAAGGGCTTCAGCTCCTTTGTATGGCTGTAACAACTCAATTAAACATGGGGGAGCATCTGCTGCTTTGCGTGAGTGTGTGTCAGAGTGTGTGTGTGTGTCAGGATACAGTATGTGTGTGGGTGAGACGGAGACTGAAGAAGGGATGGTGCAGTCGCTTTACGGTAGTGGCCAGGCTCCACTACTTTGGTACGATTTGATCCTTCTAGATCTGAGCTGCCATCCTTAGTCACCAAGTGGGGGGGTCACATCCTGTTAAGGAAAGAACAGAAGAAAATGTAATATATCGGTCTAAAATCTATACTTAGCAAATGTTACTGCATGGGAAAATGAAGCATTTGTTGTCCCTGGAATGCTCAAAGTGAAATACCAATAAGGTATTACTGTGGTAACACTGAGATGCCTTCTGGCCAGTATGCATTCATTATATTGTGATGCCTTCAGACAAAATCTCGAGCCTTGGGCACAGAGAGATGGAGGGAAGTTGAGCGAAACTGGCCAAAGGGAGGCTAATATGGAGATGACTGAAAAAGGGAAGAAATTAAGGGAAAGATTTGAAGGGCGGAGGGAGTGCGAGTGTGGATGTGTGTGTGTGGGTTGGCGGGTGCGCATCCCAGACTGGGACTTCATTCATCACCGGAATCAGCGTGTGTTGTAATTACTGTGTCAAGTGGATATGCTGATGCCTAGGAGGGAGGTACGGGGGATGGGAGCCGGGTGGAGGAGGGGCGTTGCGGACACCTTAGCATCTCCAGAACCATCTCTACTCCCGATGCACTGCTGCCTCCACCCTCATCTGTCACACATACCTCCGCTGTCACTCGCCTCCATCACACAGTACCAATTCGAGAAGAGGACTGGACTCCCTGCCTAACAGAAGCCCCCTAAATAGGACCTCAGCAGGGAAGAGGGTTCAATCGAGAACCATCCCGTTCGCATGTGCAGGCTGAATATGGGTCTGCCTGTTCACTAATAGCACAGTAAAGGTGGCCCTTTTATGTAAAATTAGTTTTCAGCACAGGAACAGCGTGCGTTTCATTGGCCTTAAGACATAAAATCTGCATACATTCCCACCTAAAATACGGCTGGAGTCACACGCATATCTTTGTGCGCAAAATCAGTGATCCGTGCGCATGCAGGCATTACAGATGAAACAGGCACATGGTTTGATAAATGAGAGCCCGCATGTGTCCCCTCATGGACCCCTGCAGGGTTCTAGTTCAGACGTCTGACAAAGTCAGACAGCACAGCTTATCATGCGGCTCTCAGCTGGGTGCTGAGCATCGTAACAGTACGTTTATGGCAACGTAAGGTAGAAAGATCTCAGAAATCAATATATATTCTATCATATATGCCCTGTGATGGATTGGTGGTCAGTCCAGAGTGTGTCCTGCCCAAATCTTTGCGCTCAAGAGATCGCTCCAGACTACTGTGACCCCTGCATTACTGATACACCGTGTATATTGTGTAGAAGATGTTTGCAAGAATTCCGTCATTTCACTTCCGCCTTTTCTCCCCCAACTTCATTTGTCACCTTCTTGTCCACTTCCTGTCCGACCGGATTCTAAATACACAGGGCTTTCGGCTCGTCCATCGTGTCCCCTGAATCCCGTGCAGAGCAGTGCTTTGAGTCCCATCAATCACCGAAAGATTACTAGCTGGAGGTATCAATCATAATGTAATTACACAGTGCCAGTGCTTCCTTTGAGGAGCCGCGGTGGCAGGTATTCAAAAAGTCCTCAAAGGTGCGCAATGAGTTGCTCGAGCATCCTCTGAGGACAACCGAGCCATCCCGCAAACACACGCTCGCGCACCCAAACAAAGTAACCACTTTGGGTTCAGATGACGGGGGGGGGTTCTGTTTTCATTTTCCTTTTTTTCCACTTGGTGACTTGGGAGAGCCGGGTCCCCCGCTCTGCGCTCGGCTTATTTCCCGGGAAGCGTGACCTGGTAACGACGGCAGCTCCGCACTTAAAGAAGCATCAGGGGGACACCCACCCGCCTGCGTGCCCTGCCCTCTGTCCGTTCGCTTGAGAAGTTATCTGACAAATGGGGAGCGGGTTCGGCGAGCGCCGCTGTGCCGCTGGAGCGTGTCCCGCAGCCATATGGTCCCCGAGGCGCCCGGAGAGTGCCAGCGCCACCCCAGCCGCACGTGGAAATAAAGCTGTCCGCTCGAGCGCTCGGCGCCTGGCAGCACGGCCCTGCTGGCGACGTGGGTCCATGTCAGCCACGGAGTGTTCTCGCGATTGGTCACTCTCCTGGGCGGTGTGATGGGACAAATGACAAACCTGGGCAGGTGACCCACTGGCTCTTGTGGGGGTTCTTCCTGACAACGACTCCTTGTAAAAATGGAACTGGTCTCTCAGCATCCCATCCTGGTGTGTTTTTAGTCATTGTGCTGTTCTTTCTAAACTGTGGTTTTGTTGAATGGAACAGGAATTTAACCATATGGCTAAGGCTTAGGCTTATGTGTTATCATCATCTCCCATGACTGGGAGTTGTGTTGGTGTTCAGTTTGGCCAGCATCAGGTCAATGTGACATTCAAATATCCATTGAACTGCATAATTTTTTTTTTTTTTTAATTTATTTTATACATTATATCTCATCCAGGGTGAACCCCCCAGCCTTGCACCCTGTGATTCCAGGGTTTGCTCCAGTCCACTGCAACCCTGATCACGACAATAATAAGATAGATGGATCAATGGACGGATATTTTAAAAATTAATAAAGTTTTTTTTTTTTTGTGTTTAATAACATCTTGCCAATTCTGAAATGTTCTTGAAATATCAAACATTCGAATTTGAGAATTCTTACTTTGAACTAAGCAGTGTACGTGTCCACAGCTATAACACACTTTACACAGTGTCAGACTAATATGCAAGCAGTGGCCAGAGAAAATGGGATTTATGTCACATTTGTTTATGTTGTTGCTTAAGCCTTCAATGTTTTAGCAGGAGGGTGGGGCAGTGGGTTGGCCTGGGTCCTGCTCTCCTGTGGGTCTGGGGTTCGAATCCCACTTGGGGTGCCTTGCGATGGACTCGCGTCTCATCCTGGGTTTGTCCCTTCCCCCCCCCCCAGCCTTATGCCCCATGTTGCCAGGTTAGGCTCCGGCTCCCCACAACACCGCATGGGACAAGTGGGTTCAGACTCTCTGTGTGTTAGCAGGAAATCACATCACTTTTTTGAAGATAGTATGAGACCACTTATATACAAAATACAGATCTACAGATGTTTCGAGAGAGAAGCCCATGGAGTAAACAGGACACGTTGAGTGTAAGCTGGCTGATATTTCAGCCGTCTCTGATCCTGAACCTCGAGTGTCTTCATGGAGCGATGCCTGGATGTTTTCAGTTGCTGAAACTGTTCTGACAATTGTGGCAAGATTTGTCACTATATCTTTGAGAAGATGAAAACTGTGGATTTATTGCATGGAGGAGCCCAGCTAGTTAAAGCGTCGACGGACAGTGGAAACGATCATCCCTGTGTAGTTCAAGCCCAGGCGTTCGCTCTCGGCTGATGACAGCCACTCTCCGGGCTACTGGGAGAATGTAACATTTGGTGCCATATGCTAGCAGCTTATTTGGGAATAGTCATGAATTCTTAATGTGGCCCTTTGTAACTTACATTTTGCCAGTTAATTACCACTGTGACATCAATAACAGGGAAAGCTTCACAGCTGCCAGGTACTTGAGACCTGTCCCTGTGAGGGAAAATAATAGAAACAAAACAAATAAATAAATAACTGGGAAAAAGTGGAATTGATCCGTTCCTCCCGTGGCGACAGGGAGGGTTTACACCTGCGCCGCGTTTGCCGTCGGGCTTTGAAAGGTTAATATGAATAATAACGACCTTCTTTTTAAAAATTGCTTCTTTTTTAGCCAGGAACACTTGAGACGAACTGTGCCAGTCTGTAGCGATGTCTTATAAACTGAACAAACACAGCTGGTGTCGCTATGCCTGAAGAAAAGGTTTAACCCCGAACCCGGTTCTGGGACAAAAATCATGCTGTTTAAAAATCAAGAATTTAAATGCATGTTAATGCACATTAACTCCCTGGTGGATAAAGGTGCAACCAAGTGTTGTGAAGTGCATTTCTAACAGTAGATGATAAAGACTGCCGGAAGCTGTTTGGGTGCACAGTTCTAGCTTCAGTTCATTTCCATAACATTACCCGATATTTCTAATATGGCATTCCAAATATGTAATTCCAAGTATTTTAATTGTCTATAAATCTGAGAGGAAACTAAAACAATATACTGACTATTTGTACAAATAGATCACTCCTAGTCTTCATGAACAAATCACAGTTTTCTGCGTTAAAATGTATTGCTATAAATACTATGTATTATTTCTGTTTTGGAAGACTGGCAACTTGTCAAGCCTTTCACCGACAGTGTTAACTTCGATCAATATAATCACTGCTTAAGCTCATTATGGACTCTAAGCCATTTGCATTTGCAGCCCCAGTCGGCGGAGACGCTCATTACATGTGCAACGTAATGGACCCCCCCATTACTGCAAAACGCCCGCAGAAATGCAGCCTCTCCCAAAAACCCTTAATGGCCGCATAACGCGCCAACAGCTGCTCGGCTGCACGGGAAGAGAAGACAGCTCGAGTGACGCTCCCTAACACTTCGATCCAGTGAGTCAGCATCACCAGCGACATCGTCCTGTGTGTGCGCTCGTGTTTCGTCGAGAGTTCATTGGTCCGGTCGCAGCTGCGGCCGAAGTCTCCGGTCACAGGACAATGAGGGTTCCGGCGGCTCCTCGATAGTTTTATACTGATAATTGGATGATGTGGGACAATGGCTAGGGGTGACATTTAATCAGTGACAGCGAGGCAAACACTGGTGCCAAAGGCGGTGGAACATGATTTATAGAGGAGCAGATGTACAACATCCTGTTTGGTTAATGCCATGAATGCCAATGTGTTTTGGAGCCCGTGTGTGTTGTGTGTCTGCGCCATCGCGAAGCCCACCTGACCAACATCGCCCACAGTCTCTGATTCATTTTGTTCCTCAATAAATGAAGGTGGTCGAATTTGGCGTGGAGGTTCATGCAAAAAGTAAACTCTCCGTAGCGTCTGGACTGTTTCAGGACCGTTCTGGGACAACAGAATTTGAGGAAGGCATCTTAAAATTCATTAAATATTCCATTTCTTTTCATAATGTACAAGAAAATGCTTTCGTCTTATAATATATACACCTGAATGATGACTGCTGTCGGTTATAGTGATAGTGCTCCGTACTCCTATGAGAAAGTCGTTGGTTGTGTTGCTGAAAATCAAAGGCACATTTGCAGTAGTAAATCAGCAACTATTATGCAGAAAATTTCTCTGAGAAGTCTGCAACTATAACATAGTAAAAATATATAACTTATCACCAGTGTCCGGTATCCTCAATACAAGCGGTATACGAGGCATCACCACATATGTACACCGTATGTGTCTGTTAATGGTAGTAGGTTAAAAACAGTTATCGCCACAAATTGCTATTTGCTTCGTGTCTGTAATAATTTTCTTCAAAGCGGCAAAAAATTAAACAAACATGCTACGTAGGGTCTGAAAAAAATCCCATTCCTAAATCTGCTTCAAAACGATCATTTGTAATAGTTCGAAAGGTGTGGAACGCAATAGGGTTAGCGTCTGGCCGGAAACGGAGGGGCGAACCGGGTTCTCTCGTGTCGGAGAAACAAAGCAAGCCATCACTCAGGAGCCCTTCAGGCTATTTATAGGAGAGAGCGGCAAAAGTGGCAGATTTCTCTTAATCAGCATGCAGCAAGAGGTAATTTAAAGACAATTCGCTGCTGACAAGAATTAAATTGTGTTTTGATTTTCTCATTAGCCTAATCTCAAGTGTGTCTCGTTATTGTGTAATTTTATGTCACTGACACAACATGTCTTTTTTTTTTCTTTTTCTTTTTTCTTTAAGCTGACAGCCGTGTGGTGTGATATGGAAAGGTAACAAAGGCTTGGGATGCTGGGTAATGCTGGCAGGTGGGGCTGCCGTCTCCCAACCTGACGGCTGATATGTGGACACGCAGGGCAGGTTGACACCCCAGGACTGGGAGACAAGCTCAGCGCAGATTAATCTTTCACACTTTTCCAGGCTGTGTCGCTTCAGAGGCCGAGGCGGAAGCTTCTCGAGGTCTCGGTGACGCTCGGCGAGAGACTCTCCGGCACCGAGACAAGGTTCTGCTTCCCCCAAGACTAGAGACAATTAGAGGTGTAACAGGCCAATTCCCTGCCACTGTTTGTCCCTTATTTGAGTGGAATTACTTGGGTGTCTCCCTTGTGTCTGATGACAGAGGGACTGGCTGCTGTGCATTGTGACAGAGAAGGATGAAAGACATTAAGGTGTGATTAAATTCGCCTTCCTCCAGTCAGGTTGCCTTGGATGGTGCCTGTTGTTTTGACAATAAAAGCTGACAAAACTGTCTCTCATGCAAAGAACAGAGTCCAAAGATAGGAAAATAAAGCTCTGAAAATATTTAATAAAATGAACAAAATCATTACTGTTATCGTTATAATAATGGAACTTTATCTATCTATCTATCTATCTATCTATCTATCTATCTATCTATCTAATTTTAAGAAGTGGTAACTTTATGTGATTACTGCTGTTTGAATCGTAAGGTTACCACTTAGTAAACATTATTGCACAGTTTTATGAATTTTGTGTATAATTTTCATTTGCAACTGTTTAATGGTCAGTCGGGATTTTCAACCGTTGCATCATTTGATATGGATTTAGAATTTTTATGTTAGTGTCATAAATTATATCATTTCAAATGACGCAATGTGAGATGCTACGGTACAGAGTGATTAATTCCATCAAATACTTCATATTGGCAAAAACAGTTCTCATGTTTATGGTACATAGAAAGTATGAAAGTCTTTTTAGTCTCATTCACAGAAACAAGAGGTTCAGGGGGCACTGTATACTCAAGACTTTTTGATGATATAGGAGTTCTTTTTCTACATTTTTTCCTGATATTTTATGCTGCCATGTCCTGTCTCTGACAGTATCATAAATCATTATTGTTAAACCCTGGATTGGAGCCTTGGACTCACTATCTCCCCAGCAGTCTTTAGCAAGCCAGATGTGAGCACCACGACCCGCCAGCGGCCCTTGACACCTGTTGTTAGGAATCGCGCTGCCGAGTCAAGGTATGGCGGCGAGGTGTAACACGAGGACGTCTGCGAGACATCAACAGATCCTTGGATGGGTCTCTGTAAAATCCATGATGGAAGAAAATGACCCACTGTCTTCCCCTTTCATTCTGATTTATCTGTGGGACCAGAGACACGGAACATTTTTCCCACTCATTCCTCATTTTTTCATTTACTTGAGCCGATAGGTTCAGATACCAAAATTGCAATTACTTCTGCAGCCAGGCCTGAAGCCATTAATCTAAGCTGATTGTAAATATTTTCAGCAAATTTTGTTTACAAAAAAATGTGAATTCTCAAACATTCTTTTGGAAAGGGCATGCAGGAGACAAGGCAATGAGTCAATCATGATGACATTGCTGTGAAGTCCAGCATCTGTAGAAGGACACATTAAAACAATAAACTGTTCGCTGCCTCTTGAAGATCTTGTTACCCATTGAAAGAGACAGAGTTTGCTTGTTTGATAATCCTTTCCTTTTTTGACAGCAGGTCAACTTTCCTCCCTCCCAACACCGTTGTCCTGGAGTTCCCACTTGAAGCAGCTGCTTGGAGCCCTGAACAGGAACACAGCTGGTCTCTCTACTCCAGCTCTGTTTATCACCTCTGCACATCCTCCTTTCTGGAGCAGCCAAGAGACATAGAAGCTAGTCATTGTTATCATTATGTCATAAATGTGATGATTTTATTAAGAGAAACCTGCAAATATAAAGCTGTGCAATAGAAGTGTCCCTCAAAGGACTTGAACCAGCAACCCTGAGGTGGCAACAATGACAGCAGGAGCCTGAAAGAACTCCTTCTGATGAGGTCAGCAACGTGGAGAGTCTTCCAGCTTATAAAACAATATTTTACGACAGATTTCAACTATCAATTTCACAGTCGATATTCACAGTCTATTAGTAATAATAAGCTTATGTACAAGTAGTCTGTTTATATAGATACGGATGTATATAGAGCATATAACATATATGTCATCGAGAAATCTCTGCCATAAATGAATTGAAATTCCTTTTCCATGGTTATAAAACTGAAGAGACCATCTGTGCCGAGCAGAATTAATTGGGGCTCATAATGTTTGTGACAGTGCTAATTCATTCAGTTAATACAAACTCAGTGAGCGGAGCTTCACATTTGGAGGTCTCTGTACGCCGCTTGTAAAAACGCGGCTCGACGTATGCGGCGGGACTCAGACGCGCGCCTTTATTTCCAATAAGATTGCCTTTCACTTCCACAGCTGCATTATTTCCATGTTGTTTCTTCATTTTACTCACATTACCTGAGTAGATCAGGAATTAAACCAAGGATTATTATGAGGAGCACTGGTTGCATTGCTGGATGATCACTGTGCTGTATGTTGTCGAGGAGGCTGGAAATCTATATTTATATGGTGCCTTACTGTAACAGCTCACATTGTCTCTAACACAGCAATGTTCTTAATTAGGTTACAGTCTTTACATTTCCATTTGAGAATGACAAGGGCTTATTATATTATTGCTTTTTTATTATTTTTATTAACTGAAATAGAGCTGGGTCTCGGCAACATAGAGACAAAACCAATATAGCAAGAAAATACAAATACATATTGAAATATATATAATTACTTTCCAAGGAGAAAAGGTCACAAAGTCAAGCTTAAGTGATCATGTAGCTACATTTATTTAATAAGTTCAAAAAATGACCACATCTTCCAAAATTCATTCAAGTATTATAATGCAGGTGGAACAATAACTTCTCCAGTTGTTGCAGTATGGACATTTGTGTCAACCATATATTTGCGGTGAGAAGGGTTTGGTGTGGAACATGGAAATTACATTGATTTTTAGCAAGTACAAAGTACACAAGTACAAATAATCCAAATATATTCGATAGCTTTGTAATTCCATAAATATTGGTTCAGTCATAAACAAAGATCAGTTTTAGACAAAGCTACAGAGCCAAATAAGAATTTTCACTAATGAGCTTTTCTGTAGTTGCACACAAACCGTTTTACAATACGTTGTGCACGGAGTGGCCTTGCGTTTGGAACACAATCTGGTAGATGATAAACTTCCTTTGCAGTGTACCTTCTTTGAAATTCTGTGAAGTAGGGTAAGCAGAGGCTAAAAAACAGGAATTTACAGTGTAAATACTCTGCTTCACTCTAGGCAGCAATCCTGCTGTGGTCCTATTGACCCTGAATTTCTCCTCAATTGTTCTTTCAAATACAAGTGTTAGTTAAGCAACATAATAATAATAATAATAATAATAATAATAATAATAATAATGTATTGATTAAGGAATGGACACAAATGACTCATGTCCTATGTTCATGTGGCACGTTTGGACAAAGAACAGGCCTCGATCTCTTTCTCTGGGACATTGTAACAGCTTTGATGAGACTATTATTACAGGTATGACTCCCTTGTGCAATAGACTTCCAGGCGTACCCTAAACCGGAATGAGGAATAAAGAAAACTCAGACACAAAGCGAAGCTGGGAAAGTACAACATGTCTGCCGTGGGCCACTTTCCCTGCAGGGGTGCAAATATGCAACTTCGCAGCCATGCGCACATTCATCTCCTTAGGCACCATCCGTGAGATTTCCATGCCATTAAGGGGTGGGAGGGGATGAGCAGAGAGCGACCAGGGAGCAGAACCATGGTGATCGCTAGCTGGGCCGGAGCCTCTTCTCGGTGGCCAGTCAGATGGATCCTGCCATTTGTATCTGACTTAATCAGTGCGGAGGAACTCGTAACAGGACTTGACTCCGGCCCACATGTGCATTAGGCAACCGCTGATCTGTAATCGTGCTCCTCCGGTGTACGCTCGCGAGTCTCCTTTACTCCGTGATCTATTGCCGCCTTAACTCCGATGATCTATTGCATGGAACTGGCAGTAACGGATGAGAATGATCTGCTGGAAAAACTCTCTCATTTGTCTCTGTCACAGCTGGTGAACTGGAGGAGACGCTAATGCGGGGAGACGGCACAGGGAGGGGATATAATTATGTCTCCGTGCTCCTCCGCGAGATCGCTCTGTATGGAGGCATATTAGATATAATAAAGCAGGGCTTTGCCCCCCCACCCAAGCCCCCACCTATCTGTCCCCTTCTCCTGCTCCCTCTATCTCGCTTTAATAACCCATCTTCAATTTCTCCCTCGCGTCTCTTCTTCTACCGCTGCTGGCGTTTTCGGTTATATTTTACACGCCATTACTTACTCGCAGGGAGAGAATGGAGGTCAAGTACACAGAGAAAAACTGCGGACCATTTTCAAACAATGCTCGCACACGCATGGTGCCATTTGCGCCGAAACCTGACACGTACCACCCAGTGACACAATTCAGTACATATTACAGGTCTCGTGCGTTTTCTGCTCTTGCCTCATTCTTTCTATGATAGATGACAGGGCACAGGAAAAAAATCATCAAGGGGCTGTTAAATGATGGTCGGAAGATGGACTTCTGCTAACGTCTATAATTTGGCAAGGAAGCATCCAAAAATTAGACTTTAATTGGTAAGACTGGCAGCTTAATTACCACAGTTGACCTGCTTTTACTTCTTCAGAGGGTAAGAACCCAAACATTGCAAGAGCATGGATGACTGAGGCAACACATGGGGCACCACAGGAATGTGGATGACTTTACTTGTTTGTTGGGCACACACAGCAGGGTGTTGACTTCTTTGTGCTGGACTGGAATGAGGTTATTTAGGTAAAGAAGGAGTGATTTCTTTGATTGGGGTGTTTCGATGTTTGCCTCTACTTGAGTTTATGACGCTTCTTGCTCATGATGGCCAGATCCAAAGAGAGCTAGACTTAGACTTGGACGATGCATCATGCTATTGTTTTTCTTGAACTTCATGCTATGGTAAGACTTGGGTCAAGTGTTTCTGATGCCAGTTCCAGAGCCCTCTTGTCATATCCTGCTCCACAGCAATGTTTGCCAGGAGCTGTGAGGAGATGATGACCAGGATGTAGCACCACGTCAGTCTAACAGATACTACTCAACCTAGACATGTTAAACCTGGGCAGCATGTGTGCACCACAAACTTCCATCACTTTTGTCCTAGTAGCTCCTATAGGTAGGTACATGACATTTATTCCTTGAGCTGATACTTTTCTTCAGAGCAGTTTACCATGTTAAGATATAATAATTTACCCATTTAGGCAGCTGGGTCATTTTTACTGGAGCAGTTTTAGGGCAAGTTCCAAGGTACTATAGCAAGAGGGGGGATTTGAACCTGGGTCCTTCAGGTCCACATGCAGATGCTCTAACCACAATAAGTGCTGCACTTCAATCCCACGCTGGGTCAGATCCCATTTCCTGTCTGCCCATCTTCAGTAGAAGGCCATGCAGTGGCAATGGAAATGTGGACTGAATTATATTCTCCACCCAGATAGTATGACTCTTCATTCTAATATGTTCCTATTGTTCTTTTTTCTCTCCCCTGGGTTCAGGAAATGATGTAGAGATCAGCTAAATTTCTGATTCCTTTTGCAGCGCTGCTTGCATCATGTTTGCGAGCTGTGCAGGGGGTTGATGGGTGGATGTAAGCTCCAGCCCATTATATACGGAGGGAGGAATTTAGCATCTTTGGTTTTCCCAATCTGTTTCCTCTCACCTACAGTGACCTCTGTTGAGAGCCTGTGACTCCACTGGGCTCCATCAGCAGGTATGATGGCACTGAGAGAAGGTAGCTGTGCCATAAAGGGCAGCAGGTGTTTAGGGTGGTGACAAGGCCACACGTTACCAGCTGTGCAGTTAAATACTTCGCTGGCCGTTTCTGTCTGTTATGGCATCTCTGAAGGAACCCAAAGCCAACGGCACATACAACCATATTAATCTCCCATTTCATTAGAATGAACACAGAAGAGTGTCAGGGCTGATTAAACCACTCCTTTGTTTCCCCCAGAGCTGAATATCTTTCTCTAAACATCCCACTTATTAAACTGGAAGTCAAGGTATTTCAACCCAGTCACAATCTAACCCCCTGACTGCTTACCCCCAACACCAACCCCATGGCATCAGATATATTGTGATACTTTATCCTTATGTGATTACATATTACTAATGGAAAAGTCCTCACACAGTCTTTTTTCACAAAATTTTCAAAGGCCAATGTGTATCATAAATTATGGGATGATACCGGGATTTTGACACTGAAACTGATCCGTAATTTTTTGTTCACTCTGGATCCTGCAGTACTCTTTGAATAGTACCTGGTCCTCCATCCCGACCACACTTTCGGGTTCATCCTGCAGCACATGGTCTTTTGTCTTCTGGACAGGGAAGGAATGAATTGGGCTAGCCACTGTTGTATAGGGGTCACAGCAGGGGGCCATGTGTGAAGAATACATTGTGGGGATCTCATGACAGAGGCTCCTGTGGAGCAGATGGAATGAACGTTTTTGCACCTCATCTGGTTTGGAATACATGCAGCACCAAAACCAGCTGGTCAGCAGACTATTACTAGGCAGTGGCATCAACTCAGCTTTTGGTCCCTTCAGAAGAAGATCCCATACACACTGGATCTCTGCAGATGGTCCTGGTTACATGGGTTTGAACGAGTTGTAGATTTTACATCTTGACTTACAAAAAATATGTGAGCCTTTAGGACCTCAGCTGGTGTGGAATGTCATGGCAGAGTATGGACACCCAGTTGGCCCTAGAAGACCTGCTGGATAGGATCTGCAACATGCTCAATTCAGTGCAGGCTGGAGAGTCGATCTGCTGAGAGACAACCTGCTGCACAGCTGTGAATTTGGCACTCTGAGACGATGTCAAGCAGACTTGTGGTCACAAATTATTACTCTTTTTCCCTCAAGTGCAATGTGGGATTTTGGGTGTCATGTTCCCTAATCCTGATGCATGTGGGCCTCAGGGACATGGCTAAGAGTGCAACACCTTTCCCTTTTTTTCAGAGACAAGCTTCTTGTAGCTCCTTAGAGTGCTCAGGTTGACAGGAGTGGAGCTTTCACATGCTTCCGAGTAAGCACTTCTTATTTGAATAATCAGATGTTTGGCCACTTTAGTATGTATTTTTAACTCAATGTGCATGTAAGTTAGAACAGCTGATTGACAGTTAATAAAATTAATTCACCCGAGTCAATAGAAGGCCATTCCCAACGTCAGAGAGAATGTTAAAATTAGCAAATCCCTGAATGACACATTGTGTGTTCATGAATCTCTGCTTTATATGATGACAATTATACATATAAATAAATAATTCCTTCAGCAATATCTTTTGTTCCTATTATTTCCTTTTTGTTGCTAAGCTGAATATCCTTTCAAAGGTACAATGGCAGAGCTCGTACGGGGACTTCAAGATCCAGTCCACATTCTTCTCCAATGTGATCAACTCAACTGTTTTTGGAATTAGCACCACTAAAGTGTGTTTCTGTAAATATTGCACTTCTGTCTTTTTTTAAATGTATCTCTCTTTTCCAGAACTTGGGGAAATGTTTGGTTGTTACTCTCCAAGGCTGGTCCCGCATGGAGCATCGATGAGGTGAGCGCTGGTCCATGGCATTTCTTAGGTGTCTTGCCCCATTTTGAACCTCAGCCTCAACCCAACCCGTGTGTGTCCTCGGAGATCAACGGTCAATTAGGCTCCCCGCTCGCCTGTTCCCTGAGAATAAAGAGAAGCTCAAGTTTTTGGCCCCCATTCTGCTGCCTGGCTAATTGGAACCAGGGTCTGTAAAAACGGGAACTTTAGTAAAACATGCCGTAAAATCCTGAAGGGTGACCATAAACTAACTGATTTCTCTCATTCCTTTGGAGGGGACTCTAACTGAAACCTCTGTGTAAACTTTTACGAGGACCCCTGGGGTCAACCGTAAACCCGTTAATATAGATGAGATATGAGTGTGGCTCCTAGGCCTCCCATTTCGTTCTTTTTTCTGCATTCTTAAAAAGGGGTCAAGTGCCTGGCTTCCAGGGGAAAATGGAGTCCAGTCAACGCAGCAGTGTGAAAAATAATATCAGAGAGACAAAAACTGCTGAAAAGCACTGGGGGGTTGTGAGGTCATGTTCATTCCCCTTCCCTGTCGGGTCACACTGTCACACTTTTTATTTCTTTGTTTTCTGTGCTATGCAAATGTATTTAAAAACATGCATCCAAGATATTCAGTAAAAAGTAATCTGTAATTTTTTAAATTTGTCTGTCTTTTAATTACTGGGTCCTCTAGGCCTCTAAGACCTTGAAGACAAGTCCTTGATGAATGTTTTGACATCATAATAATGCCAACACAAGGAGGTGCACAATACCAGTTTGTGATGCTGTAATTAAACTGTGTGAAACACACCAACCCCCTTTATGGTATCATAATCAATTCATCATCAACAGCAATATGTAGCACCGCATTTGCTATAGCTTGCCTTTACAAAGTTATCATAATCTACTTTTACAGACATTTACTATGGGGAATTAAACAACACATACACAGATCCCAGGCCAGGAAACCAAATCCCTGACCCTTTTGCTGGAGGGCAAATGAGATTAACTTCTGTAAATTTAAAAAAAAAAAACCCAAAACAGTGGTGCCATTTATTGGCTATGCTCACTGTGGCTTATTGTTCAGCAGCATACTATATCATGCATTAGGAAGAGCGTACAACCCCCAGACTAAAAGTTGACATTGCACTGAAGACTCAAGGGGAGTGATAGAAATCGACTCAGGGAAGCAATTGAATGTGCCATTCAGAGTTGTTCATTGTACAGATTCAAAGTGACTGTCAGCGGCTGATAAGCGCTGGGAAATAAAGCCAAAGTCGGGATGGTGCATGGGCTTCGACAGCTGTCGGGTGCTTTTAACCACAGCTTCATCCGGAGCACCACTGACAGGTCGCCTGTTACCTTCCCAAAGCCGTCTGCCACTGTGGATGCAGAAAAGTAAGCATTTTCTCACATGTATTAGCAGCAGACCGACATTGCACCACAGTCAGGGTTCAAGCAATCAGAGCCGCATGTGATCCGCTATCTAAAATATTTATTTATTTTCAGTGTAAACAGGTTTCCTTGATTTTGACCAGTTGAAAAGAATCATAAATATCCGGTTGTTGACAGAGCAAACATTATTGTTTTCAACGCTATTAAGGCGTTGACATGTCAGCTGCCAGATTTAATGTGCGTTTATTTTGCCTGAGAGGTTGTAAGAAGCGTAGGAAATGTACACCCTGAGTTGATCGGTTGTTGACGTCAGTTGGGGAGTAACTTTTAACTTGTTTTTGGAAAAAACAAATGCATTTAGCATCAACAGTACGACTGATTGCCACATTATCAAGTTGGCTGATTCTTTATCAGTTAAAAGTGCCAGCTGAACAGTAAGGCACTGGCATTGCCTGCCAATTAACATATCGTATTAATGATGTGTAATAATACAGCAGACCCATGTGAACTTAAGATGCACTTTGTAGAGCGGCGAACATGTTTCAAAAATAAATAGAATTATTGAATTCCTTTCAACTGGTTTAGCAGCAATCAAATGTATCAGTGGAATATATGAGTGCAGAGGGATAAGCCCAAGAGGAAAGCAATGTCCGGCACAACTGCGATGAATCTATTAGCACAGGAATTATGATGTCGCTGAAAATCCTGACAAAACAATTTGTTCATTTTACAAATGATAATGGTTTTCAGTGCAATCGCCCTGGGCGAATGCAAGACCCAGTAAAACATCCCGATGCGGAGTGTATATGTCTACGCCGGAATGGTCACGGGGCAACGGCTTGCATTTTTCAGTGAGAAGTTAGCCGTCTCAGGTTACCTTGGAAGTCCGGGCCCAGTGAAATCCACCTCCAATTAATCTTCCACTTGTGCCTCTTTATAATTTGCCATTACAAAAGCCATTAAAGACAGAGGCTGATTCCGGACCTGGGGGACCATTCTTGCTTGAACGGAGGGTGTGAGAGAGATGCGGAGAGGCCCCCAGTCGGGACGAGACCCCAGCAAACACACAGGTACTTAAAGCCGGGTGAAAAGATCACTGTAAGGAAAACAACGTGTGATTAATGGGCAAATCGAGGGCTTTTCTTTCATCTGGCCCAGTTCATGTCTTCAGTGGGCTATTAACCCGAAGGACAACTGTCCAGTCTGTACGTGAGAAATGAAATCCCTGACCGGGGTTCACACAAATGTTTAAGCTTTCCAGTGGAAAAGGGGGGAGCAGGGAAAATTCTTCATTTATGAAGAGAATTGTTCTGTAAGCAGTGAAATTCAGTGTCAAAGGGCTGCGGTTATTAGCAACACCCCTTCACTAATAGACAAAGGTGGGGTTGGAGCAGTCATAGCAAGGATAACATTAGCACACTCTTCTGATTTTTGTCAGCTTTAGAGAGCCAGCAAGCTGGTCAAATGGCCTGTCAGTGCAAAGTGTACCGAAGTGAATACTAAAAACAGAGTAAATGATGTCCTGAAAAAATCGGAAACATGCCGGATCACCGCACAGTACCAGGTAACAAACTGTGACTTATGCATAACCGTTCTTTTAAAGTGTGTTCGACATCAACACGTTCACTATGATTGTGATTAAGTCATTAAAACTGAGAATCAGCCCTGAATTTTTTTCCACTGGGTCACACATGGATATGGTTTTGATCATTTCTGGTCATTATTTCTAATATTTCAGCCAACTGAATAAATGCTATGACAGAAACTGGGTCTGACTTTTAACATAAAACATTTTCTAAATGTAACTAAATGTAATTTTATTTTTACTCCTTACAGAATATGACCAAAAAACGCCAGTATGAATAGAAGAGCCCACGAAGATGCTTGAATACCAGCTTTGCTCATTTTTCTGATAAATTGTCCATTATGTCTATGACTGAAGCCATAGACATAGACTTTAAAGAGTCAAGTCTTTGCCAGTAGGAAGTCAAGTCTTAATTGCAATGTCATAAAAATTTGTGACTCGTATCTGACTTGAGTCGCTAATTCAAATCGTTGCAACTCTGTTGCTCAATTAAGCCATAAATAAAGAACTGTCTTCCTTGAACCCAGTTCTCAACCCCTGCGTTGAAGTTTGTGTGCATCTCTTTATCGTTGTGCTCGCCTACGTGTTCTTAGTACAGAAGCCTCTCTCTGCACTGCAGAAGCACCTGCTGTCTGTGAACTGAGGTCACACACGCAGTCTGAAGCCGCTTGTCCCGACAAACCAGAGCCTAACCCGGCAACACAGGGCGCAAGGATGAAGGGGAGCGGTGACACACCCCGGATGGGACACCAGTCCACCGCAAGGCAGTCCAGGCAGGACTCAAACCCCAGACCCCACATACAGCAGGTCCTGGTCAAACCCACTGCACCACCACACCACCACACCCTCTGAACTGGGGTCAGAAATTATCAATCTTGGTATAAAACACATAGTAAACAGTGGAAGTCTTCACACCTCACCATTGAAAGGAATAAAAAATGTTTTGATATTTAATGACAGTGAAAAGTCTTTTGCAAAGTCCATGACCCCAAACACAGTCTGCAACCAATCAGTTGGCTGTCTGATCCAGCATCTGTCCATGAACTGGACCTGGTTTGGCCAAAAAGCAGAGGCTTCTGCATAACAGCTCCCTTTAGCAGCAGGTTCTCAATGATGCCAATGAACTCCTGGTTCAAGCTCTTGGAGGAGGCCGCATAGTGCGAAGTCTACCCATGATCCAGGTGCTCTGGTTTCCTCCAACAGTCCATAGACATATGTTTCAGTGAACTGATGGTGGATGGTGTATGTGAGAGTTTGGTCAGTGATGGACTAGTGTGTACATCCAAGGTGTAGCCTGCATCACAAATTATGCTTTTGATATAGGCTCTGGACCACACCAACCCTGCGCTGACAAGCAGTTATTGATAGAGAACGGTTAATGGATGAATCAAGGTCCAGTAGGTTGATTGTTTGTAATGGTTGGTTTTCTATTAACTACAATACAGTATTTAAGATTTTTCAAGTGTTTATGCCATCCAGAATAAAGAGCAGGGGTTCACTGAACAAAAAATCCATTATAACTGGTAGTAAATAACTGCGGACTCCAGTTCGTCGTAATAAAGGGATTATCAAAATAAGCCTTATTCTCATGACATACACCTTTCCTTTTTCCAATTAAACCAATCAATTCAGTTTTATAACTCATATTATTTTTAATAACTTCTGATAAAGGGCCAATAAAGCAATACTTCCCTGTAATATTCAGCAGTCCATTACAAAACCCCTAATTAAATAGCAACATGTAATCCAATTGTCCCATGCGAGGTGTAAATTTATTGCAGCAAATTGAGTTTCTTTCACGCTTTTGGCCACAGGAGGGTAGGCAGCTCCCGCCAGGATGGAGAAATAATCATTCATTAGCCTCTGACCCGAAGGAGCCTTCTGTGGAGCCGGCCGAGCGTCTTCATTGCCTGTCACTGTACCTCCAGCTGTGCCGCGTGTGTACGGCGTGTGCGCTGCAAGCCACAACTGATTAACCTGTTTTATGGTTTGACGAAGTCCCTCGAACACCCATTAACCGTCACAAAGTTCCCGGGTCCAGACTGCTCACAGAGGTAATCACTTCCCTTTGTTGTTTGTTTTTCCTAGCAATTTAAATGAAAAAGTGCATTACACGTGGAAGCAAATGAAAAATTGCCCATTCTTTGCCATAGTTGAAGGATTCCTCTATGAGTTTCATTCTCTGGATAATAAATATGCCAGTGACTTTGTATTTATCTCGGACTCGGGTACATCGAGCATCCGAGGATGGGATTTGTTTGTCTAGAACTTCAAGGAAGTGTTGAAAAGTTACACAAGTTTTGTCAATTTTCCAGAAACATCTGATAGAACACGTGTTCTCAGAATGGAAACATCGCTTCACCGGGGTAAAGTGTCCCGATTGAGAGAACTTTTGAAAATGTTTGAAAGCCTCGGGCCATTTAAAGCCAAAGAAGTTTCTCCAATGTGTTTCAAGTTAACGGGTTTCGAGCGAGAAGTTAAAGGGTTTCGAGCGGCCTGCGACACGGGCTCGTGCAGTTTCTCCGTGCCGCCGAACGTAATTACCCGAGCGCGACACGCCAGCGACACGAGCATGCAGCACTTACTCTATGATCTCTCCCGCTGACCTTATTGAGCGCTACAGTTGTGCAAAGCTCAACATAGTGTAAAAACAAACCAAATGTCATCACGGGTGCCAAAGCATTTACCCAGCGTCGCCGCAGAGCGTGGTGCCTGTAATAAACCTTCCAGGCTGTTAGTGCCGGAATGACCTTTGGCAGTTTACAGTTCTCATGACATTTCTCCAAATGGGGAAGAAAAGAAAATGGCAGAGGGGGAGAAATCACACACTTTGAGTGTGTGTGTGTGTGGGGGGGGGGGGGGGGGTATTGATTTTAACCTTTAGGACTTTATAGAGGACGTCAATACTCCATGTTTGTTAACACTAACTTAATATTGTTACATTAAAAAGCCTGATAGGGTTTTGATTATTTCTATTACAGGTTATCTGAGAATAACACTCCCAGCTGCTGTTCCCTCGCCCCTTAGGTGTGGTGGTGTGGAGCAAAGTGTTTACAGCACAAATTGACATGGTTTTGATATTGTTCAAGCTCTATGGATTTTTTTTTTTCTTTTTATAGTTTAATAAGTTTTGCAAACACAGTTACTCCTTTTGATTGAACACAGATTAAACTGAAAGACATGTAATATTATCAGCGGTAATAATAATTTTTCCCCGTCTCTGACGTTAGGTATTTAAACTATGCTTATTTGTATGACATAAACATGACATTCATAGATTTGAATTTATTTTGTATATAAGCCTTCAGCCTGCTGTGAAAATGCACCTCTGTTCACTCTGAGCTGTTCAGCTTTGGAGAAAAGCAAATGTAAATGTAATTTGTTGGGAAAGATATTGGTGAAATAGTCACTAATTTGGTGGCATTTACACTATTACCCACCCAGAAGTCCAAATATAAGTGCTTTCTATTGATACATACACAGTCCTAATTAGTATTGGTTATACAGCATGGATACTTTGCATAGTTTGTTGCTATACATATAGAGCTGTGCATTCCACATTATAAGAGATTACAGCTCTATGTGTGTGTGTGTGTGGATAGATAGATAGATAGATAGATAGATAGATAATGTGTGCTGATGTGTGTTTATACATATGTATTATTTCTCAGAACAAGTACAATATGTAAGTTGTTAACTGTCTTTGTTATATTAGGTTCAACACAACCCCCTTATTTTTGTATAATTAGACTAATTACCCAGCAGGGATCAGCGTTACAGATACAAATGTTTCGTTCTGCAATTTTTTTCTAGGCAGAGATTGGTTTTGGTTCAAAATATTATTTACCATTACAGATGATGTCTTAGGCCAAATTAAAAGGCCCTTGTTTGGGTTCATTTTTTCCTTGTCAAGACAATACGAAATATTTCACAGGGCCTGTCTGCTCTGCCTCCGTCTTCTTGAGTGACGCTGTATCCAATATTACACTGTTCAGCATTACCATAGAAATGAGATTTCATTGATTGAGCCCAAGTTCTCTTTGTTTACCTGCACAGCCACAGACACGCCCACGTTTACCTCGGCCTGTTCCCTGCTTGTTTCGATTAGGCTGGCATGCATCCGTCTCGGGCCCTGAACGGAGCAGCCCGGGAGGAAACAATTGCTTAATAATTCAGCAGTGCGAGATTAAAAAATGGATCCCAGCATTTTATTAAAAGGAAGGATAATTATTTCAGAACGCCGTGTCGACGTTTTGGTGAAAGCCGTAATGCGGTTAGAGACGACTTGCATATAATTGGGGGAAATGAAGCAAGGCGTTCCCTGGAAAAGCAGGGCCGCTGCGGCCGGCTGATCTACACTCTGCATCCTTGCTCCGATGTAATATGGGGTTGCGGAAATTGCCGCTTCAATTCAGCGGTCCAGCTCGTACACGGCGCAAGCGAATAGCACACCAATTTTCATGTATTAGGCTGCTTTATGAGGAATTCAGAATAAATAGTTATGGATGTAATGCACCCCCGTTCCCGAGAGATGATTCTGCATTATGGATAGGAACGAAGCTCCACAAATGAGAAAAAAACACGGTGCTGCGTAAGTCGCAGATGAGCACAAACAGTAGACACCCTTGATTTTAAAAAGTAAAAAAACATGGACTTGGGGGCCATGCGCTGATAATCTAGGGGTATGGCGTTGGTGTCAGAGAGAACATGAGTTTAAACAATCTAATTATATTCCATGGGTAGAGGTTACAAAAATAAATAGGAACTGTTTAACTGCTTCGGAATGTATTCTACATTTTAACATTAAGTAGCTGGTGCACTAATATTATGACACTGCAATACTCCGCTGAGGCCCTTTCCAATGTTTCATCCTCACCGTGTTTCGCTGTACATTGAACGGAATCCTTCTGTCTCTGGGTAACATCATTATATTTCATTTTCACAATTTCTGATTTGATTGTCAGTAGGCTTTGCCGTATCAATGTGCACAAACAGTTGCAAATATTTTCATATGAGCTGGGCTCTCTCTTTCCACACGCACTACATCATATGCCGAGGGAGTCGCTACCAGATGGTTAAGCAAACACATCGCCCGGCTGCCCATAAGTCAAATCCACTTAGCACGAGCATCGGCCTGTCAACATATCTTTCAGTTGTCCCACCGTGCACTCCCACCTTCTGTGTTCAGGGGGGAAAAAAAAAAAGGGGTTAAAAAAAACAAAATAAAATCAAACTGGCAATATTGTGGGTCTGGAAGAAATTGTGCAGTGACTATTTAATTTTAATCAGCATGCCCATCCATCCCTGTCTCCTTCCCCAGGTGTGTTGAATAAAGAGACACCCGGAACAGCTGGAAAGAGGATGAAAGACTGAGATGCAGCGATGTTTAATTGGAAGGGGGGTGGAGGAGCGGCTGGCGTGAGAAGGCCGCAGAGCACCAGGGCACAGGTTAAGAGTTTGGAGGTCGTTGGGGTCATTCCATTTTCCTTTCCCTCTGCCTCATCCAATACTAAAAGTCTCAACGGTGTACTTGAGGGGGTAATTTATTACCCTGTGTCCTGCCCCCGCCAGCATGGAGCAGGGGGAAATTATGCTTTCCCTGCAGAGAGCATCTAGACATTTACATCAATAAGGCTAATTTACTCCTGTGGCTCTAACTGTTTGTGTGTGTGAACCATGTGAGAGGAGTCAAGGGGGATTCCTCAAACATGTGAAAATGTAGGGCTTTGAGCTGAAGCGGTGAATTACCTGAGGAAATATGAAAAGCACCACGCTGAAATATGTTGAAATACAGAAAACAAGGGGCGGCATCTGAAGTGCTTGTGATCTGAGCTACGGTGGCAGTTACATTTACTGCATTTCATGAGCACAGAGTGTCACATTTCTTCTGCCACCTCTTCCATTCCATTCATTGTCAGCAGGAAGGGCAGCAGGTGGCAGAGTGGTTAGAGATCCTGATTTGCATTGGAAGACCCAGGTTTGAATCCCTCCTGCTGCTGCAATACCCTTGATCAAGGTGCTTGCCCTGAATTACTTCAGTAAATATTACCCTGCTTTGGAAATCACGGTTATATTAATTATCTGTCACGTCCACGCCCACAACACAAGCAACAACACCTGACTCTGCACTAGCTCCTGAGTAATCGTTCACCCTATAAAGACCCTCTTCAGCTCCCGTACCGTTGCGGAATCTCGTTTGGGACAGCCGCCCTTCCTCGCGTTACTTTGCACACACACATTTGCTCTATTCTCTATTCACTGTTCACGATCTCCGGTTTTTTGACTCCTTGCTTCGCTTTCCGACCACGTCCACGGATCCTCGTTCCTGTCCTGTTCGCCGATCGACCGACCCTTCGCCTGCGTCTGGTTTTGAGAACTTGCCTCTTCCCTCAACTTCAGCCGAACAACGCTGCACTTGGGTTCAGCCGTCCCAGCTCCCTGTGTTCCGTGTGACATTATCATTAAATAGCTTCGCATTGCCCGTTAAATGAACACATGGAAATTTAACTGCTTTGCCAAAGTCAGGGTCGTGGTGGTCTAGAGTCTATCCCAGAAGCACAGGACCAGAAATAGGGTGTCAATTCACATTGCTGGTCAACACAACCCTTGGAGGTGTAAGGTGGATTGGGAGCAGGACTAAGTGAAACAGGGACTGTGCTGGGATGGTGTTGTATTACACAGATTGGAGAGTGCGAGCTGAACACACGGGTGCCTGTTTACCTTCCTTTCCTCCAGAGCGAGGAGACCCTCAGGACTCTGCCGCCATATCTGCAGTTATTTCCCAAGTGCCGAGGCCCCAACTCCCAGACGCAGCCTGTCGTCCTGCGGGTGATAAACCAGAGGCTCTCACGGAAGAGGATGTGGTTTAAAATACCTGGTATTTATCTGCGCAATGAACAACTGGGCCTGTTTAGATAGTGCCGGCGAAGCGTTGTGATGTAATTCCCCAGCCGTTCATGATTGATACATCCTGGTTGTGCATCTGAATAGAGGCCTGCAGCCACAGCAATGGGAACTACAGCAAATATGTTCTATTGACTTGGAAAATTACCTTGAACAGGTTCGAGTTTGGCTCTGCACTCTACTGGTGGGGCATAACACAATTATGGCTACAGTCAGGAAAACCTAATTATTATTACTTATTAATTTATATGATCTTTTTCTCAGGGCAATTTACAATTTTAGGGCTGTATACTTACGTAGTTATGATTATTTACCCATTTATATAGCTGGGTAATTTTTAATGCTGCAATTCAAAGTAACTACTTTGCTCAAGGGTACTGTAGTAGGAGGTGGAATTCAAACCTAGGTCTGTCAGCTTCTCTAAGCACTATGCTACCAGCTGTTCAGGTTAATAAAGAACACTTCTGATTCATTTTTTTCAGAGATATGGATCTGTATTTTTCATTCCATTTCATTTCAAGGTTAACCTTTTTTTCTTGCTATACTTCAGCTTCTGTTGCCCTCCTCTGCTGTACTGTACCATGGATACCCCGTGCCCTTCAGAGCAATACTGAGCGAAAAATCTAATTCCCCTTTAAATGGTGTGTTTTGTAAAACCATTTTGATGCTGCATGAAAAGAATCAAATTTGTTTTGTGGCCCTTATCAGATTACAGAAGCCCAGGTGTGAACAGAGAAATCAATCACTTCTCTTAATCATCTCTGCCTGTTCAGAGCAATAGTCAGTTTGTTGAACCACTGTATGTTAGGGGGTCCTGGTTACCTTGAGAGATCATGTAGTCATCACACTGCTGTCCTCGCAAAACTCTATCTGCTGACCATCTCCACTGAGCACCCAGCTTCAAACTCACAGTGCATCTGAAATTAAATGGCAGAGGGACTCTACAATCTGTCAATATACACAGATATCAGTGCATCAAAACCTTGCATGGCATCAATACTCCCCTCATGTTTTGTCTTAATTAATTTGTATTGGATACAGTAAACAAACAAATATTGAACAGGCGTCACAAAAATCAACACTGCCCACCAAGAACAACTTGCCTTAAGGAAACACTATGTAGGCTACTAGCAATCTGACACAAATTCAGATCGCCCTTAAAGTGGAATTAGGACTTTAGAAAGTTCTTTATGCTGGCAATTTTTACAGAATATTTCTTAGTTATTACATCAGCGTTATTATGACCACAGTACTCGGCTTACTGTTGCACTAACACTATCCTTCATAACTGTCATGAGTAGAAAATGAAAGTTCAAAATATTATATGAAATACTTCATTGCTTTCTTTATACGTTATGCTTTTAAACATATGACTACTTCATATTTCCTGAATTTTTAGAATGCCGAGGAGTGGGGGGCAGCCACTGGTACCTAGACCCCCAGAGGTTAAATTTTCTCCCTTTATTTGAAATTGGCAATATTTTTTTTTCTCTTCTCGGCTGTCAGCAGGCTCCCTCTGCAGTGAACTATATGCTCTATGTTATTATGATGAGAAAAGCACTTTATGAAAATACACTGAACTGAATCTTTAAGAACATTAGTTTTCAATTTAATTCATAAAGTCAAAGAGATCCCAAGAGGTTAAATTCTCCATTCCTACAAAAACCTGGTATTTGTAGTGTCAACATTGATGTCTAATCAGGTTACCAATTGCCTTTCACTATTTAAGGAAAAACATAAATCCCTTTGGAATATCTCATATCATTATTTTTGGCCTAATCTATTTTCCTTCAGTTGCCCCTAATAGGTACTCAGTCGTATACTGTCGCTTATCATATGCAGCTGACCCTGGAGTTCAGGCACAGGCCAGTGGTGTCATAATGCAGAACTGCTCATGGTCCTTGTTGTGAAATTTACCATGCAGCTGCTCTTTTTCATGAAAGGTCCTCAGTTAAGGTGCCACAGAAGAGTAAACTACAGTAGATTTATTGATAAAAAAAAAAATGCAATACAGTCTTTGTGGTCTGTGCTGCCATGAGAATGTCTCATAATTCAGTTTGGCAAAATGTGATTTAACTTTATGTATGGTTATAGAGAAATATGCAGAGAAGTATGTAGAGTGACACACGGTAATGCCTACAGACAGGAGGCCAACAAAGGACTGCTGGGAAGTCCCATAGCTTATGTGTAAAAAATATTTAAAGTCTAATTTCATAACCGTGCAGTGACGCGTGTTCTCGGGAGGTGCCATGTATGTAGATGAATTTCGAATAACCAAAGCGCAGTGCGTGCGGTGTGTTTCTCCCGCAGTACGGCGGCCTTTGAGAAGCAGGCCTGGCAGAGGCGGCAGTGAGCAGCTCTTCCCCGCACAGCCCCAGACTGTCCACATCGCTGCCCTCATACGCACTCATAAAACTGATTCGATTTGCGGGAGAAAGCAGCTCGCCGATCCGATTTGTCGCCTTTCCGAGGGAGCGCGTACGAGAAACGCGCAGCAAAGGCTATGAAAATTTGATGTGTAATGCTATTTTATTATTTAAACAAACCGCGATTGATAAATTACCCAGAAGCCAGAAGATTTCCCTCATATATCACAATTTAAAGTGAACCTTTCTGGCCCTTCCCTTACATCGCCCCTCCCACCCTCACCCGGTCGGTCACCCTCCGACATGCCCTTTGGTGGCACCAAGAGACAAAACGCAGCCGAGCTTTAGCTTTAATTCTCCCAGCGGTCTTCCACAAAGCACAGTTGGGAAGGTTTTGTTTTTTCCCCCGTTTTTTCGATCTGGAGCCGAGAACAAGATGGGGTACAAGAGGGACACGCAAGGCCTTTTCGAGCTCAACCAGGGAGAAAGCCGAAACACGGAGCATTGTGATGGAGCGCCATCGATCCGTCTCCTGCTCTCCCTCCCCGGGTCGGAGAAATCATTAACCCCGCTGACACCGCGGCAGGAAACAACACCACATTATCTTCCAAAGGTTAATTAAAAATATACGTTGGGTGGAACGAGAGGGAGGGGAACGGGGGATGTATGTGTGTGTGTGTGTGTGTGGGGGGGGGACTGTGAGGTCCTATTCACACCTCATTCACACCCCAGGATGCTCTCCTCAGCTCACGCCTACATGGGTTGCCTGGGGCCAACAGATCATGGCCCCCACCACCCAGAAGACTGTCCTTTGACCACTTGGCCTGACACACAAGATGAAATCGCACTGAAATGACACTCAGCCAATGGAGAACAATCGGTCCAGTCGCTCAGGAGTAAGTGATACACACACCGATGACAATGAGGCACAAATATTGCTAGTTGCGGTTGACCCTCTATCGACAGAAACCTGACATTTGGCCTTTTTTCATTAGCGCTGCTGGTAAATTGTTTCTCTGTTAAGTTTTTTTATTCATGGCCACATATCACTAGGAAAAATAGAGTTCCTCAATAAAATGGGCCCCTTTCCGCCTCTTGATGTGATGGCAATTTAAAGACGCAAAAAAGGGGCTTATGTAGTGTTCAGTCACTCCTTGAGAAAAAGTATATTTTTTCCAAGCATTTTCTTCTGTATATATTGTCTTCACTTAACTGAGAAAATACAAGGCTGTTTTCCCAAGAACTTCTGAAAGATGCTGTAATGAGAGTACAGGGATTTAAAAAATGACTAAAAATTGGAGTTCAGGAGGGAATCTAGAGATTGGTTGAGTTTAATTCCAAGTCAGTTGGTAGCGTAGTGGTAGATCTGCTGCCTTTAGACCTGAACGCCATCTCGAGTACCTTTAAGAAAGGAATTTACCCTAAAAATGCTCCCGTAAAATTACCCAGCCGGGCTAAGAAGAGCCAGTAATTCAACATTCTCAGTCGCTTTGGAGAAAAGCACCAGTTAAATGAATAAGTGTACATTTTAGCATCTCTTGAGCTTTATTCCAATCAGATATGTTCGCAGCAGTAAAAATATACCAGTGAATAAATATGCTGTTGTTTTCCTCAAATGCAGTTGACAGAGTGATGCATTCAGGACGGTCTGAGTACCATAAACTGTGAAATAATTCTGTTTCATAACAACATGGGATCAGCAGTGCAGTGCCTTTTGGACAAGCGTAGTAAGCAGCATTTCTTAGAATTAGCGTTAACTCACTAACTAACCATCCACGCAGCAGAGTAACGTCACACACTCATTCACTCGCACACACAAAGGGCAGTACAAAGCAAACCACTTCACCTGCAACACACATTTTTGGACTGTGGGAGGAAACCCGTAAAAACATGGGAGTAACGTGAACTCCTCACAGACTGAGCTCGTTTAAAACCCACGTCCAAACACACAGCCCCAGACTTGTGAGGCACCAGTGCTACCCGCTGCTCCGCCCAGAACTGACTGTACCGTGAAAACATTACAGATCCCACCTGAGTGATGTTTATGACTCAGCAGTGTTTTGACCCAAAGTGACCCTGTGTCAAGCTAATGACCTCCACACCCTGCTGTCCTCCAGTGAAGGACTTACACTCCTGGTACGAACACTGGGAGGAGGTTTCATGAAAGCACATGTACAGCAGGTGATGGAGAGGAAGACTTTTTACATGCAGGTCATATACATCAGGAGGCTTCGGATCCTCCACGGCAGCCTGAGAGCTATATGTGTATTCACGTATGTAATGGGCTCATTACATCCAAATAAATGCCGCTGGAGTAGCAGGGCCTTCAGAGACGCAGAGCCACAGGAGACGGTTTTGTTACTGCAGCTATAAACCGATATTGCGTGTGAAACAGGGGACCTCGGGGCCACATCATTCGTCTCGTCGCGCTTTGCGTCGCGCTTCAGAGGTGAGAAATTTCAGCTGGGAGTGAACCTGGGGGGTGTGGAGGGGGCACATGTGTAATGAGTGCAGTGTAAAACAGGACAACTAGTTCCCTCTATGGTGCTCCCTAGTACTGTACAGGAGCACAAGAGGGCCACTCATTATCTCTCATGTACACAGAAGAAGGTGTCACATGACAAAGAAATAATAGTTATTAATCATAGCTTAACTGAGACCTTTGTCCAAAGTGATTTACTCATTACGTTTGTACTCTAAGATACAATAATTCAGCCTTTTACACAGCTGGGTGCTTTTTACTGTAATAATTCAGCATAAGTACCTCGAACGAAAGCACTGCAGCGGCTGTGAGATTCGAACCCAGGTCCTTACATTGCAAATCAATTTAACCCCCACAGAGAAACGCAGTGTTAATATTGAAAATTGTTTTCTCCCTTGCTTCACGACAACGTGTTGACAGGTGAATTACAGCATTTGACCATGTTGAGCATGATTATTATAGAGATAATGCACCTGCACCGAAGGACCCAAAGATTGTGTTGTCTGCATAACCTATTCCGACGATTGAAAAACTCCCAAAATGATAATTACTTTGAACTGCATCTACACACTGCTGCAGTTGTCACATTAAAAACACCAATGTTAATTGTTAATAAATTATATTATATTATATTATATTATATTAGGGGGTGCGGTGGTGCAGTGGGTTGGACCACAGTCCTGCTCTCTGGTGGGTCTGGGGTTCGAGTCCCGCTTGGGGTGCCTTGCGACGGACTGGTGTCCCGTCCTGGGTGTGTCCCCTCCCCCTCCGGCCTTACGCCCTGCCTTGCTGGGTTAAGCTCCGGTTCCCCGTGACCCCATATGGGACAAGCAGTTCTGAAAGTAAGTGTGTGTGTGTGTGTGTGTGTGTGTGTGTGTGTGTGTTATATTAATTTGTTGTAATAAATTGCACATTTCTCCATTCTAAGTTTTCCATTTTGCACTACACTTATTACCCATGCACCCACTCAATACCCATAGGTTCACTCACAACTAAAATTTCTCTCATTTCTGCTTCGAGACGTTTACCATCATAGTTCTGTAGTTACAAATTTAAGAGTGCACTTTCAAATTCTGCTTTAACAATGCGCATAGTGTCATTGATCTGTACCACGTCGAGAGCACGGGCCATTCTTACAGCGATATGTTCTACGCCTCTGTCATAAAGACCAGCAATTGAATTAGTTGTGATGCACATAATGAACACCGAACCTCAAAATGAAAGGAAAAGCCATTTCAGTGCTGCAGCTATATTGAGGAGTTGAGATCATCTCAGCGCTGTCGAATTTGACTCAACGGCCTGTCACACAGCGGTACCAACTTGTCACATTTAGGTCAGTCGAGGTAAGACTTAAAAAGCTTAACGCAATTACAAAAATCATAAATCTTTCTGTTGAAGAAGCGCAAAGTAAGGAAAATGCAATCTTTCTGGGCCCGAGCAATGAAATTCTTTGCCGTTGTGGTTTTATAATGAACACACATCTTAGGGATCGGTTATTGAAACACTGAAGAAATTAAAAGCTCAGCGCTCCTAATGCTTCATAAGCATTAATGCATTCCACTGGGACATGGGTGGAAGACGCAGAGGAAATGAAATTACTCTGAAGTTTTGTTGCAAGTTGCTGCATTATTTTTCAGGCCAAATAGGGTCGCCTGGGTCCGGCGTTTTGCTTTTATTGGCCTGCAGTGAGCGGTTTTATTGCTTTCTGTGGGTGTCTGCTCTCCTGGGGGGTGTGGGTCTCTGGCGTTCCTCTGGCGTTCCTCTGGCGGTCCTCTTCTCGCCGCCTCCGGCCCAACCGGACCATTGATACACCCACCGATCGCTTTCAAGCAAACGGTTGCTGCAGTTGCGCTGCGGAGACTGAGGCCCACATATGCGTATGATCAGCAGGGGATAATCTCCGATCCAGACCACCCATGAGGAGCTCCGTTTTGCCTTCCGGTGCTTGTTATGAAATACAAACTGCTAAAGCAGAAAGACAGCACCCTGTGACACCTCATGTCAGGCCATCACCTGGCAATCGAAAGGGTTTGGGGTTGAGTCTCCATTCCTGCTATAGTACTCTTGATCAAAGTAATTACCCTGAATTGATGCAGTAAAAATTACCCAGCTATGTACATGGTTACGTCATTGTAAGTAGCTTAGTATACAAAACTGACGTTATAAGTCGCTTTGAACGAAAGCATCAGGTAGTGTCACACTTAAACTGATGAAACAGGGTTTTTTTTTATACAAGGCTAAGTCAAAAAATATCCACAGCAATGTTTTTTTTTTGTTCAAATATATTAAATATATTATGAATACGTTTTAATTTTCCTTTCGATTTTGACCTCGTATTTGTTAACATTACTGTTTAACACATTGCGTTTGCTGTTCATTTGTTTTCTTTTCTACTGCCTGTGTTTATTTGTGCAACACAAATCACCCGGTTGAGTAAAAGACGTGTCGACCTGTCGGCAGCCTTCGCAATGTTCAGCGGTCCTGGTCCTCTCGCCGCATACCAGTGTACGTGAAGGAAGTCACTATGAAACCCAAAGCCTTGCATAAACACGTAACATTTGTAACATATTCAGGTTTTACGGTTCTCTTTTGCTCCTCGAACTGAGGCATCATTGCGCCAACAGCACGGGCTCTCTGTGCGTGCGACGAGTCAAAGCCCTTGTCAGAATCTCAGACGGATTTGTGTCGACTATGTTCAGATTCACTTTCCACCATATCTTCAACAAGCTCAAAGGTACTGAGCCACACCTTCCCTTCTGTTTGTCCTATATAAATGTTATGTTATTTTTACACTGGTCAGAAATTGCTTTCCGAAGTCCTACCAGTGTTGGACTACTTACACTGATTTACCCGTTTATACAGCTAGGTACATTTTACTCGATCATTTCAAGGTAAGTACCTTCATCAAGGTTCCTACAGTCAGAGTGTGACTCAAACCTCTGAGTGGAAGGCAGCAGCTCTACACAACTCTCATCACTACACTACCTGCTTCCCCCAATACCCTAGAAGTGAACCCTGCAAGCTGTACTGTATTTCTGCCATCCATAGACACAATAATTTGTGTCATTATGTAAATCAGTGTCACAGCAAACATGTTCTAGTAGCAGTAATAATTCTCGCTCCTAGAACCGGGTATGACGATGGCGGTATTGAACAAACAAGCTGTTCCTGTTTATTTTATTCTCGATTTTTTTGCATATTCCATTCAGTTTTGTTAGATTAAACATACTTTTGGTGCTAGTTCATACTATATGTCAGTTTTCAGAAAAATATTCCACATTCTTGAAATCAGTGAATTTTGGCACCGGGTTTCAAGCACTGAATAGTCGCACCTTTTAGGATCTGATGCTTTCAAGAATGTTTTGGTGTTTTCTAGAACATTCTGGTACCTTCTAGAATCTCCCAATGGCTGCAAAATTCTGTGGCTAAAACTGACACTGTAGAAGAACTAGTGGTATTTTTGTAATCTGTAAACCTTAAATAATCATAATCAACGCAAAAATCGAAATAACAGAACTTTGAAAAATTTTTCTGCATTGTCAGTTGTGTGTTTGTATCTACATGTATGCCCTTTTTTTATTCTGAAGTGTACTTTTGTTTACTCTGAGCTGTATGTCAATTTGGAGAAATACATTAGCCAAATGGAGAAATGTAAATGTGATAATTGGCCTGTTGATGGAGTCAAGGGTACCAGTAGAAATGCAAGGTCTTGATTTGTGTCTTGATCATTTGAACAGAACATCTCTACATTACAGCTCTCTACCGCTTCATCTCCACTATTTTCCACGGACAACAATAGCTACAGCCTGACGGGTTTATTATTTTTGTGTTGGTTGGACTCACATAAAACAATTAATTAATTAATAAGAAGATGAGGCCTCGAAAGATTTCGAGATGGATGTGGAAACGCTTGAGCCTCATACTCAAATCATCACGTATCTCTTTCTTCAAAGCTCCTGAGATCCTGATTTCTTTGCGTGTTTTAGTGATGTGGTAAACGCCGCCGTGTCACCAGGGCTAACAAATGGAGCAGGCCTGGCCACAAGCCCCCGTCAGGAAGGGGCCATTTCAAAGCCCCTCTATGGAGGGGAATTACCAGCTGGCCAGCGGCCTAATTGCAGCAGGAGAATGAAAACCGTTGGCAGGTTCGAGCAGCTTGCCATGTTTGCCTTGGAAAGGGAGGGATACGAAGAAAATAAATGCAGCACGGCTCCACGGTAGCAGATAGCAGTGATGAGTCTCTCCTCTGCAGGAGATTCGCTTCTCTTGGACATCAAAAAACCAGCTATTTAAAATGTTTACTTAAAATTACCAAGTGATTGCATTTCTGGGGGCTGGTCCAGGATCAAAATATCCAGGGAGAAGAGGAGGAGGTTTTCATGTCGTTAGAGACAGTGGAAAAGGCAGGTTAAGATATAAGTCTTACATTGTGTACCTGTTGGGATTCCAGAGATCTTCTGTGGAAAACAGCTGTATTTATAGAAAGTCTTTAAATGTGCTAAACGTGTCATACATCTCCTTACCTGATACTAACTCATCATTTTGTCCTATTGACCATGAGGTTAACTTTCGAAAAACTTGCGGTACTTTGGCTCTTCAGCAATTAAAAGGAGCATAAGAAATTAATCTAAAAAAACTGCATTATTGCTCCAGCTGCGTGTTGCAAGACTCATTGTGTATTAAAAATGGACATAAAACAACTGCGGATTGCTTCGTTCAAAAGCTCCAACAAGCATAATACCGCACGTTTACTTATGACTGCAGGCCCCATCAGTTATGACCGAAAAATCATTTCTCTGAAGCCCAGTTTTCCATGTGGAGAATTCACACTCCGCGCTCCTGTCTGGTACACAGCACACGGCCAGCAGAGACAGGCCAGCCGCTCCGAAAAACTAACCTCTCACAGGAGACGCTCGGGCCCCTCTGTGGAGGCATCACTTATGCTGTGGACGGAGTGTGAGCCTATTTCTAATATTTATTACACGCGGTGACAGCGTAAGTTATGGACTAGCCTGGGCGGAAACCTTCCTCTGTACTTTCATTCCCCTCAGATTCATATTTCCCAGCATTTCTTTCTCTTTTTTCTAATCTCGACATTCCTGCAACATGTTTTTTTTTTGCACGTGTGCAACTACGAGGAAATAATGGCACAGGAAAAAACCGCTGACGAGGAAACTTGTTTGCAACAAATGCGAAACTCCAGGAAAATGCAAACGGGCGGCTCGTTTCGGGGGTCGCCGCGCAACCGCTCTGAATGCAGAGGAGGTGCCTTCCGTTCGCGGCGCTGAGGAAAATCTCTCTTTCCTGCCTCGTTTTTGATTTGTGGGATTGTCCGTGACTTCCAAATATTTGGGCACGCCCCACTTCTCCTTCAGCTCCCCTCTACTTAATTCATCTAATTTCTCGACACATGTGACAATCTTCAAGGCCTCTGGGTCACGCCACCAGTATCTGGACCCGAGCGCGGTTTGGAACTCGGAGGTGAGCAAGAGTTTACACAGTCAATCACGCGATGACTCCATCATGAGGACTGAGGGAGTCACGGGCCCCTTCCACTGCAGGAAGCAGCAGTAACTCCTTTGCTTTTCTGTGTTCTGCACCTTTAATCTGAGATATAACCTGGCAACCCCACATGAACAGATGTTTACTTGACGAAATATAAGGGAAGAGACTGGGAGTCCCATTATTGCACCTCCACTGTTGGAGAAGCCTTCTCTGCTTAAGGAGAGATGTATTATGAATCATTAATATTGCTCCCACTGCTACTGACATGAGTAGAAGTTACCATGAGAAATGAAAAAATGAAACTTCTCATAATTCTGTGAATTTGATGACTTGGCATCACTCATCAGTGGGGGATTTTTTAGGCTGTCGCCATGTACTTTTGGCTTCTCTCCGCGCTGTTCTCACCTGCCTTTCGCACACACCAGGCATTACTTTTCTGCACTTAGATTGCCGCGCGGTGCTCTTGAAAGGTTACTTCTGTGTTACGTACCGTACATTTGCATGATAACTTCAGAAGGGCCCATTTGTTTGATAGGAAATGACTCAGATGGTCTTTCATAATAGGAAGGAAGGATGTAACAGCAGGGTAAACTAGTTCCCCTTAACAGGAGAGTGTCGTCCGTTGATTCCATGACAATGGTGAAATTTTTCTGTGTTATTAGTATAGGTGTAAAACAAGGACGGCCTTTAAAAAAGCCTCACCTAAAGATTTTTAACTCAAGCCATTTTTTATTGTTTGACCTGCTGATGATTCAAAAACATGAATATGCTGTTTTCGTTAATACTCCACACTCGACCACACGTCTGTCATCGAAATACCAGCACAATTACATGTAATGCTTGGCTAAGGCAATAATAGTTTCTGCAAAAAAGGAACTGATTTAAATGCCCGCTTGTGTGATTCTGTGCTTGAATTTGCGATGCGTGGGCCGGTGGAGTGGAACTCTCGAATGCTGGATATGTACTTATCCTAAGTGGAGTGTGACCTTCTCAGGGCCTTGCTATTACTCTCCTTGGGGTCCCTTGCAGATGGATTTTTCATTGCATTAATCCCCCAGATCAGGTGGGTTTTGTCAATGTGTTAAACTTTAATACTGCGGGTCATTTATCTTTACAGCGAAACCCGGGGTCTGTCAGCGGCCAGACGAGCTATTTCCTCATTGTATTTGGAGCAAAGTGGCGCAGGAACGAGGGAGAAGGCGAGCACTGATCACGGCTTAATTAAATCCTCATGTGTGGGGAGGGAAGGTATTCCAGCACCCCAGCGGCCCCCGCCACCGCAGAAACTACAACTCTCCAGGGAGGGGGGATTTGGTTATTTATTTACAAAAATAACTTGGACACTTCATGTAAATTGTTATGCTGCTGTGTTTACATTAATTTGGATTTGGGGGGAGGGGGCGTGTTCTGGAGGTTCAGGCACCCAAATGAATAAGGTTACAACTGCAGTGATTCATTCCTGCAAGGCTGAGGGCAACTCGGAACACTGTTCACGAGTGTAAATATCTGTCTTCATTCCCGCAGATATGATTCCTGAACAGGGCCCAAAAACGATCCCTCATGTACAGAAAAAGGCAACAGAACACCAAAGTGGACATGGATAACATTAGCAATAAATGAAGTCAGATATCAAGGGGAATTTTTGCCATCAGTCTTTGAAATGTCCACCTTTCGCTTATTCTCACTGTACTTCACTGGCCCAGATCTCACTCATTTTGTCATCATTTTGAGTGTTCTAGAATGTCCCCCACTAACCTACATTTAAAAAGCCCTGGAGGTTGGCAGCACTCACACTGATGCTCGGGAACAACACAGAAGAAAAACGCAGTATTTTTTCCATGATGCAGTCTTTTTAATAAGGAATATTACATGATCTCTAACCTCCAACGGAATAAAAATCCAAAGACTATTACAAATGTGTGTCACCAAAGGTCCAGCGATTCCCAGTGAAGATCCCCGTGAAAAACACAAAATTTAATAGTCATGTAGTGAAGGGACGAGGACGCAGAAGCATTTAAATGGTCCAGCAGCAGGAGCGGGGATTTACGTCCATATTCACGGGGTGGTGGTTCTTCTGGATTATTTTAAAATTATAAAATACGGTGATGAAGTCTGGTAACGTGCCCCTGTTCACTCTGCATTTTTTTACCGACAACCTCCGCCTTTATTTACTCTGTTTTCGTTATTTGGTGCCTTGAATTTGAGCTTTTATTAAAAAAATTGCGCCTCGGAAAAAAGTTTGCATGTCTGCGGAAATCATATCAGTAATTAGCAATAAATAATCCAACTGAAGCATTTGTGAGCATTTTGCGCATTTTCTCGATGCGGCAGGTCTCGCGCGCCGCCGAACCCGAGCTCATCCCCCCCCCCCGCCCCCTCCTTCTCCAGGATGATCAAAGCTTGCGCTGCGATGACGCGCTTTGATCAGCGCGAGCCCCCCGCCATCGCGGGGGTCCCCGAGGATGCTCCGAGCTGAGCTCGAGCGTCCGTGTCCCTCCGTCCGTCGCGCGCGTGCCCACCGTGTTCCTGCAAAAGTCGTGATATTTCAGTTAAAATCTTCCCTTTCTGACACAAAACCGTACAGATTTGCGGGATTAAAAAATGTAATTTAAAAAACATCAGTTAAACATCGACATACCTGCAGTTTTACTAGGAACTAAATAATTTTTCTTTTAACTGACACAAAGAGGTTTCTCATACGTGTCATTTTAAGATTTTCTGTAATTTACAGTGTCAAAAAATGCTCTTTTGGACGTAAACTAAACTGTATATCCTCAAAAGCCGAGTTTCAGCGAACAGGAAGGCAGCTCTCAGTGAAGTGAGGCGTTCTTGGGAATTAATAATTTTTAAAATCCAATAGTAATAAAAATCAGTGACTTGATGAGATCATTTGGTCAGTTTCGAAGTGTCCTCTGTAGTGGTGTTAAACGTTACGCTGCCAAAAAAACCATCCTTCCCTCATTAAATGTAAAAACCATAGTTAATCAGGCGTTAGTAAAAAATTATTTCAGTCTGGTTTGTGTAGACGTCACTTATAGCTGTAATATTTTACCCAAAAAAGTCAGATAAATATTCTCCCCACAATATGTGATTTATAATCAGAAAATCTGAAATGTCCATTGCTGGTGTGTGTTCTTCGGCGCAAACGACACTGCAAAAAAATAACGACGGATGGATTTGGTCTTCATGATGTAATTTTATATCCATATTTTTATGGCCTTCTCCGAGTGTTTTTACTGTGTGCTACTGCAAAAATATCACCGCACCTAAGTTACACTGCATCCTGCATTTAGGCCTTAATCTTTATCTTCCTTTTTGCACATTAAAAAGTGATACACTTAAAACATAACAAAAATAAATGTTTACTTTGTACTGGATAACTCGTGTGCTCCTTCACTTCCTAGAAAAGATTCGAAACAAAATACATAAAACTTGTTCTGGATTGGATTCAGTATTTCTATTCAATTTCGTTAAATGACGCACATAGAGGGCACGTTAATATTTAATTTACCCGTTCAATAAATTGCAATCAAATTGTTAGTTTAAGATAAATTACAGAGAAGGGGTCATACAAATCCGAATTCTTCTAGTGGTGTTTCTGTGTTATGAATCCTTCATTTCGCAGCCTCGAGATGTAGTGTGAGGGACTGCGGGTGAAACTGGAATTAAAAATGACTTAATTCATTGTGCTCCTTTTTGCTGTGCAGTATCAGTATGTATTCGTGCAAATATTTGACTGGAATTATTCAAAGAAGAAAGCATCCGCAACGAGGAAATGTGCAGAATTAGTCACGTTTTGGGCACAACCTGCTCATCGCTGCTGTGGTGGTGTGTATTTACGCTGCAGGGTGTTTTTACACCAGCGATCGTGTCACTACGTTGAGTCGCGCTCTTTGCCACTCGCAGGGAATTGCATTGTTTTACACTTAGAGCGAGTAACACCGAATTACGTTGTTTACAGGGGCTTTTAACGGCTGGATCACCGGAGGAATTCTAGGAGGTTGGCTCGGGATTTAAAATCTGAACCTGACAAACAATGGACTGCTGAAAATTTATGAAATTAGAATGAATGAATGAATGAATGAATGAATGAATGAATGAATGAAATCCCAATTCGGATATGAAGCTCTCAATGTCAGCCAGTTAAGTGCAAAATAATTTCCGGTAAATGAAACATTTCTTTTGTGTTCGGGCTGTTAGCTGCTGAAGGTCACGGATTATCTATCGACTTTATTAAACTTTATTACAGTAAATGAATCGTTAATTGTTGTACAGTAAAACTATGCAGCAATAGCTTACTTCCATTGAAATGTCCTCAATTAAAATAGTTAATATTTTAACTGAAAGAACCATTCTAAACATCCCAGGTGGTAAAATGGGGAAATTTCGGGCTACGATACAGTAGTAGTACGTATATATAGCTGTATTTATTCATAATTAAATGGGAAAAGATGTAGGAATATTGCTGTGCACTGTTGTCTTTCTTTGCGTCTCTAGTTGCTAAATTCAGACTTTGTTAAAAGGGGCAGCTGGTTCACCAAGCAAACGTGTCCTCTGTTTATTTTCTCTTGCAAACAAATTCTCGGGGCTGTTTAGGCACTTGCTTGCGTGGTTAAGGTAAACATCGACTAATCTCGGTTCACACGCAAATACAAGGGTGTTGGCGTGTGTTTATGCTCCTTTCTCTTTGGTGTCTTCACGCCCTCAGACCCCCCTCTTTATTATCTTAAGTGGACCCCTGAGGGACTTTAAGGGTTCAGTAACAGCGCACCCCGGGGGGGGGGGGGGGTTGAAAGTGCTGATCCGGAGGAGGGGGGGCTACAAACTCAGGTAAGAGAGCCAACAAGAGCCGTTTGGCCTCGTCCATCCAGGAATTTGTCATTCGGAGGATGGAAAGGAAATACTGAACAGGTTCTGAACAGGTAACGACGAGGTGCTAAATGGGATTTGAACAAGTACTGCGCAGGTACTGAACAGGCACAAAGGAAGTACTGAGCAGGTACTGAACAGGCACAAAGGAAGTACTGAGCAGGTACTGAAAATCACTGAGCAGATATTAAACAGGTACTGGACACGTACTATAGAGGTATTTGGCACAGCTGGTAGTGTAGTGGTTAGAATCGCTGTCTTTGGACCCAAAAGGTCATGGGTTTGAACCTTGCCTCTAGCTGTAGTATACCCTTGAGCAAGGTGCTTACTCTAAATTGCTCCAGTAAAAAAAATTACCCAGCTGTATAAATAGGTAAATAATTGTAGGTAGATTAACACTGTAAGTTGCTTTGGGAAAAAGCATCAGATAAATGAATAAATGTATTTAAAAGAGTTCTGAACAGGTATTAAATGGGTGCTATACAGGTCCTTTATGAAGGGTTCTGAAGAGGTTCTGGACAGGCACAGCATGTGTCTGCCTGGTGCAATATGGAATATAACAGCTCCTTTAATCATCTCTGAGAGGGTCCAAGGGCTGCCATTTCATATCAACAGTTTCTCCCTGATGATCCCTGAGTTCACCTACAGTATCATTCACATATGAGATATATGAGTCAGATCTTGCAGAAGATAGGAAATATCACATATTTATCACTCGCTCTCCTTATCCGCTTGTCCAAGCCAGGGTCGCTGCGGACCAGAGCCTATCCCAGAAACACAGGGCTCAAGATGGATTATCCACTAGACAATATGTATTCCTGTGGTTTTTATATGAGTGCTTTACAGATATAGAAAGAAAAACAGAAAACAGAAATTCCACGGCATAATGCTGAATGAAAACTGTAATTGACTGTAAGATGAAAATGAAGGAATCAAAAATCTTCTTCTTCTTCTTCTTCTTCTTCTTCTTCTGCATTTCTGGAAGTTTATTTCAGTAATGAGGAATAAAGCAAATTTTTGGAAAAAACAGATGAATATTGCTACTACTCTACAAAAAATAGGTGTGCTATTAAAGCTAAGGATCTAAGATCAAATATAGAGTGATCCTTTGAGAGCAGAAGCTCACTGACTCATGCAGCAATAGTCTGGATATTATTTTTTTATTTCTCTCCCCTTTCTTCCAGTGGTCCACATCTGGAAGGAGAACGTCAGAGGATAATGATTTAATTGGTGTTTTTTCCTAATTGTCAACACACTGAACATATAGGGACTCGTTGTGTTATTTGATTTAAACAAACCGACTGTTACATGCGATGCCCCTACCTTTTGTTATTAAAAATGTAAAGATACAAGTGGCTTGAGAATTCAAGCATTGTCTTTTATTATTTCTCTGGTAAGACTGCTGCATTGAATAGCATGTTTTTCCATGTTCTTCATCGTACCTTGCAGGGTCTATTCATCTTGCCGATGCTCAGACATTTATCCGAAGATGTCAATATCATGGTAATGCGACAGTACGTACAGTTGTTACAGTAAGAGAGGCTTACAACTGGGGGAGAGCCTGTTTTCTTATGCATGATTTGATTTCGGTACTTGGTTTATGGAACATTCCGGAATTGGACAAGATAAGGTTGTGTCATATGTGTATTATATGTGTCAAATACTTTGAGGATATCTTTTCAAAGTATGGATTGGAGCCAGCTGATTAGACAGCACCAAATAGGAGAAATTATTTAGAATTTTCTGGTTGTGAAAAAATAACTTTCATGTCACAGTCTCCAGTCTACTGAATGAAACAAACAGTAGTCATATTTGAAAATAATTTTATGTTAAATGCTTTTAAGCTGTAAAGATGTTTTGATCAGATTTTATCTATCTTTTCCACACACCAAAAGTATGTTCAAAGTATACAAGATTATGTACATTGACATTTATTCATTTAGCAGATGCTTTTCTCCAAAGAAGGTATGTAGGCCTGTTTAAGTAATAAATCTAATTAAAATCAAGCCCAATAAACAGACAATGAACATGAGGGTCCTATCACGGCCCTACATGTATTTTTGCATGTGACTTAATATTTTATTATTATATTACTTCAAAATCCCAGAAAAAAGAAACTGATTTTTTTAATTAAATGAAAAAAACAGTTTATTTGAATATGCATTCATCATGGAAGTGGTCTAATTTATTTATAACAATAAAATAACACATTGACTTAACTTGTATAAGTGTCTGCATCATATGAAAGATAAAAATTGAGCTTTGCAGGAATAAGAAGCGTGATAAATGAGAATCATATCTATATTAATATCTGCATTGTTCAAAAGGGACGGCTGTGATTGCTGTAAAGTTTGAATCATGGTGTATTCTAATGGCAGCCTTTTTAATCCCAAGTAAACATATGGTAAAAGCAACGATTCTGACTTCCTAAGTGATCAGATATGCACAACAAAAAGGTCACACAATGGAATAAAATATGAAAGCATCTCAATGGTAGATTTTCCTAGTTGTTTTCTTTATTATTATAGTGGTATCTTCAGAAACCCTCAGTAATACACCCAGTGCATATTGTCACCGTCAAGAACCATGCCGGACAGGATTCCGAAGGAGGAATACAAGGACCAGGTTCACAGAGACAGAGGCTGGGACAGGGACAGGGACAGGGGACAGGGACAGGGACAGGGAGAGTGGATGCTGGCTGACTGATGGAGTCAGGTGCTCTGTTTCTAATTAACGTCTAATTTAGGCCAAAGAAGACCTCTCGAATTAGCGCTGCTCCGCTGGAGACCCAAAAGATCATCCCAGACATGTTTGGAGAAGAGATATTGGCAGACTTACATCCAGCACTATTAGTGCTCACAGGATTTGTGAGATATGTCACACCATTTCTTTGGGGCCAAGAAAAGCATCACATGGCAGCTAATCTCCCCTAACACTCGTAATGAGCTTTTTATTAAAGTCCATCTCGCCTGCATGGGTTCTAGTCTTTGAGTGGATACTATTACAGCATAATTGAATGTTATTATATCATTTTTGAGTAGTCAGAAAATAGCAAAGGTGAAGCATGCCGTTTATTTCTAATAAAGAACAAGGCCTGGTGCTGGAAATTACATCCAGGCTTGGATTCAGCTTTTCATGTGTGAAAGGAGAATGAAATTAAGTAAAATGTTTATTAGATCACAGTAAAAAGAAGACATTTTAGAAGATGTACTTCTCAAAAGATACATTAGAAAGGTAAATAAATTTACTTCCAATGTCTTGTTTATTATACCAAGACAACAGGGGAACATAAGAAAAAAAATAAATACAGGTTTTATAATTATGCACAGAGCTCATTTACAATAAGAGAAATACGTACAATTAATTTCTACTCCCACTCTTTTCTGCAAATTCTTCATACACTAAGAATATATTCTGATATTCATATTCAGATACATAGCAGTATAGCAGCATAGCAATCTTCCATTTTAAGGTTTTCATTGTAAATAATATTTTTTATTAAGTGCATTTTAATTTGAAATTTGGGTAAAGCACAGGAAGTATGTTGCTAATAATATTTATTCTCTTTTTATTTATTCTTTCTATTTATTTTCTTATTGCTGTTATGTATAAAATAAACGTTGTTTATATTTTGCACGAATATATGCTCAGACCCTCCCTCCGGTGTAAATGATGTTTATTTATTTATTTTTTTTTAATAAGTCCTGTGCTATTTGGCCCCATTTTGTCCCAACATGAATGTCACCATATGGTGTTTTTGGCACAGACAATGTGATGTCTCTGTCACCATTCCATTCAGCTCTAATAGTTCCTGTAAAAAAAGGCACATCTATCACTGCAATCGATTATTAAAACGCCAGGAAGCCTGATGGATCAAACCTTTACCCGGTGCCCGTACACTGAGTGCTCTCCAGACGAACTTACTCTGATTTACAATTGAAAATAATTCACTTAGTTGAGCCGGTCTGATGCGGGCAATGGGAACAAGCACAGAAATTGCCATCCCTCATTTGTAATTCTCTATATCACTCAATTCCACCAAAATGTAATAAAAGAGATGCTGCCGATAATTAAGTGCAGATACACCAGAAATGTCCAAAGACTAACAATACCGGTTTTGTAATATCTCTGTTGTTCAGAATTAAAAAAAATAAAAATAAAGAAAAAGAATAAATCTGCAGAGGAATAAATCTGCATGTTTCATGTTTAGAATTCCAGACAGAAATGCTACACATGTTCTACTTTGTAAAGACTGCTTAAAATAAAAGCACGTTTATGTTGCTGTAATCTTCTGTCAAAGATGAGAAATGCTAATAAAATAATTTTAAAAAATACACTTTTCAAGCTTTTATTTAAAAATGAATTAATAACTTTTATTAGTAATTCATGGCCCGAAAATGCAGCTTCATTCCGTCATATGTGTGTCAGTAAGTTACCAAAAATATCTTTGCACATTAAATACAGTTAACAACACGACGGTCCTTAAACCATAAAAGTCAACGAGTGCTGCTGCAGAAAACTGAATAAAACTGAGCAATTCGAAATATAAGGAATATTGGAAGTGGAAATAAAAACAGCGAAGTCACACGTTTTATTCTGCTGTTATGAGCAGTCGAGATTGAAAGAGATTAAAAGACTTACTTTTGTATATAGAAATGTGTGTGTGTGTGTGTGTGTGTGTGTGTGTATATATATATATATATATATATATATATGTGTGTGTATGTGCGCATGTGTTTGTAGGTTTGCTATATGTGTATATATATATATATATATATATATAGACATATGCATATATATATACCAAATATTTGCTATATATATATATTTCGTATTTGCTATATACATGAATAGCAAATACTAAATATATGCTATGTATGCATATTTGGTGCCAAATGTTTGCGTATTATAGTGTTACAGTTAGGAGACGGTTGTAGAAGACAGCAGGAGGACAGTAAAGAGGACATGGACACCTACCTGCTGCCCTGAGCTCAACTGGACTCCAAAGCCCTCAGCATCCAGCACCTAGAGCCCCTGTGCACAGTGTGAGCTCTGATTTAGACGCGCACCTTTGTGAAAGTGCAAGTGATGTGTCTAAGAAGAAATGCTTTTCGTGTTCCTGCCTCACCTGCGCGTGAGTTCGGGAGAAGCCTGAGAACAAGAGTCCTTGGACACTATCGAAATATCGGAGTTATTTGTAAGACACTTTATAGCGTTTTCACTGCGGTGTAACTCAAAACCGTGCGGAGACCTCTCCTTTTTTCTCATAATCAATTCCAGATTTTTTCGTTTCTGTTGTTTTTTTTTTTTTGGAGAGGGGGAACAAAAAAAAGGATGAGCTAATAAATTTAAGCAAGCCGCCACGGATGGACGTTTCATCTGGATGACATTCTCCTTTCTTTTCCTCTCTTCCCATTTCTCAGCCCATCCACTGATGCGGAGGAAGCAGAGGAGCGCAGGAAGAATGAACTTTCAGCTGCCCTGTACTTCGCTCGAACACCAGAAAAGACACTTTATTGACTGAGCCCGGTTAAAAAGGCTACCCTGCGTTCTTACTTTTTAAAAAATTCCTAGACGCAGAATGCCAATAATTTACTGCTGAAATAATAAATACAACACTGCTGCCACGCTTCTAATTTATAATATCTGCACGGCTCTGTCTGTGAACTACAAATTCAACACGCATTTCAGTAGCGCAGAAGTTTTTATCATTCCGGAATCATAAATTAAAAACAGATATTCATTTCATGCAATGCCACTGAGCAATGGTACTGTAGTTATTACTGTACATATTTCATATTCACATATTCGCCCCATGCCATGCTTGTTATTCCTTCATAGCTCCAATTTCCCTCCCTTTTTCATATGATGCAGACACTTCTGGAAGTAAAGTCAATGTGTAAGTCGTTTTCACATCTCACACGACATGATCTAAGTTCTTATATCGGCAAATTCTACCTTACTTTTATAACATATTAATAACGAAATCAGTGGTGGAGCTGCTCTTAACCAGCCGTGACGTAACACACACAGAGGTATGTATTTATTTTTAAAGGCGTCCATACTCTCGCTTTTTCACTGAAAGACAGTGTTTACATGGAAAACACGTGGTTCCCTTAAGTAGAAAGCAGGGCAGCAGATGGATACATAAACCTTTTTCAATCCTTTAAATTTTGTAAGGCAGGGCGGGGGGCGGCGGCGGCGGCGGCGGTGGTGGCGGTGGGGAAACTCCTCCTATTCCTGCGTCCAATTAATTAAAGTGGCGTGGCCCTTTAAGACTCGGCACCCGAGGTCGGTGAACGAGTGAATGAGTGAATGGGTGAACGGTGTAGAGTTTCTCTAATTGATCCTCGCCCAATCAACAATAACACGACTAGTTAGCAGTCGCCTGCTTTTCCTTCTTCCTTGAGATCCTCAGTGTTTTTTTTTTTTTTTGGTTTTTTTTTTTTTTTTTTTTTCCCCTCGGTAGCAAATCAGCCTGAGGGCAGTGCCGTTATACTGCCTACTTTTAAAGGACCTTAATGGAGCTCCTCAGAAGAAGTCCGTCTTTCTCAAAGGGAATACAATTCTCGTGCGCGTAGGAGCACAAGCCGCAGCAGAAGATGATGGTTCTTTCGCGCGAACTTCGCAGGCAGGAGAAGAGCTGAGCGCGCGACACTGGGGAGACGAGGGGGGGGGCGAGAGCAGCGCAGAGAAGTGTGCGAGCGCGGACTGAGCCGGGGAAGTTTCGATGACCTTTTGAATGCGATATAGCGCGCTGCTTCCACAGAGACACGTTCCGCGGGACTGCGATGAGCTCCACTAGAGACATGAAGGCGGGATCCGCGTTGCAGTCCAGCGGAGAGGAGCGCAGGCGAGCGCCCCTGGATCAGCTCCCACCGCCGGCCAACTCCAACAAGCCCCTCACCCCGTTCAGCATCGAGGACATTCTGAACAAACCGTCCATCAAGAAGTCCGTCTCGGCCACGCTCTGCGCGCCCAGGGCTCTGGAGAAAGTGGCCGCATCGGGGGCCACCAGGAACGGTATAAACACCCCGTCGTCCCCGCTGTGCGCCCTGGAGGAACTGGCCAGCAAAACGTTCAAAGGTCTGGAAGTGAGCGTCATTCAGGCTGCAGAAGGTACCCGCCTCGGACCCGTCGCTCCTGAAAAAACACCCTTTCTTCGGTGTTTTGTAGCGTGCTCACCAACACGGTCTGTGTCTGTGTGTGTGTGTGTGTGTGTGTATGTGTGTGTGTGCGTGTGTGTGTGTATGCGCCTGTGATGGAATGCGTGTAAGTGTCCGACGGCATCTGCGGCGCGGGGCCCGGGCTTCACAGCGCCGTGTGTCTCCGGTGTGTTTCAACTTTTTTATACACACACATATGTGTAGAAGTATAACTATGTGTATGTATCCTTTTTTTCGAATAAACCTTTACGATCAGCGGGATCGCATCATGTAACCTAAAGAGTTTAACGCACAGATGAACAGAGGTGACACCTGCAGAGTCCGGAACGATTACATTATTATTATTATTATTATTATTATTATTATTATTACTACAGTAATAATGATTTTTAGACCGTTTCCATCGTAAAACTTTTCTTCCCTTGTAACAGCAATATAATATAATATTATAGGATGTCATAGCAGAAACAAACCTTGTTGTTTTGCGTCGTGATTTCAGTCCCGTGAGACAAAGTGCCATTTCTGTAAGAAACTGATTTTATTAGAGTGAACATGAAAGAAACTGAAATTGATGTTTTTGTTTTTTATTTCTTTCTGGAGAATTTATCGACAAAACAAAATGAAAACAAAGTAGCTGTTGCACTCTTAAATAAATGATTCAAAAGGACACTGAACGTCATCTCCCAAAAAACACTGGGACAGAAAGTGAATATTTTGTACTCATAGTCCTGTCACGATTGGCTGCCCTTGTTGGTGTTCCTCAATAAAACTGTTTCATTTTACTAGTAAGTGGAATATTTGTAGTGGCTTCATTCAAGACTATAACATTTGCAGTGCACTAGATGTACACTGATGTATGAGAAATAGTGGAAAATATGCAGACGAGTAAATGGCAACATTGTGCATCCTATATACCCGAAGGCCTCTAATAGGGTCTCCTCCTCAGTTATGGGAGTTTAATCATCCTCTTGTGTTTTTATTTAAGGTCGCGAGCACCTGAGCGCTTTCGGTCAGAGACAGGCCTCGAAAAAGAGACGGAAGTCCCGCACCGCTTTCACAAACCATCAGATCTACGAACTGGAGAAGCGCTTTTTGTACCAGAAGTACTTGTCCCCCGCAGACAGGGACCAGATAGCGCAGCAGCTGGGTCTGACCAATGCCCAGGTCATCACCTGGTTCCAGAACAGACGGGCTAAGCTCAAGAGAGACTTGGAGGAGATGAAAGCTGACGTGGAGTCGCTGAAGAAGATTCCACCGCAGGCTCTCCAGAAGCTCGTGAGCATGGATGAGGCCGACGAGCCGCAGGGCAGCTCAGGGGCAATATCCCCAAGCATCTCTCCGTCCTCCCAAGGACATGGAGTGTTCCCCCAGTCCCCTTTCTCATCCAGAGACCAAACCACCGACGAGTTCTCAGAGGAGGATGAAGAAATCGAAGTAGATGATTGAAAGCAGGCCTGGGTTGTACATGGGGGGCACTTTCCAAACTGCATGGACAGGGACTATTTTGGGAAGTTACTGTTAAATGGATGGACATTTGATTTGACACTTTTATTTATATAAAGGATTGTAAAAAGATAAGAATGACACAGCTCCAAGTTAACACCTCCGAGATGCTCCTGTATCAGCTTCTGCCAGCTAAGTGAGGAATGATAATGGAAATTACTTTTTTAGAGTACCAAATTGCTTTGAATTGTGGTACAAGATTTCAAAGTGTGTATGTACCTTTTGCGTTCCCATTACTTTTATTTGTTTGGGGGGTGGACAATTGCAGTTGGCCTTTTTTGGTAAACCATAAATCACACTCATTTCTTTTATAGCTGCTATGAAAACACTTCTGCCAAATAAGTGTTTTTTTTTTTTATCCTCAGATGTCTGTAGGGAAGGAATGCACATTTTTTAAAGAACGTGACTATTTTATTGCCTTTAAAATACACATTTAAAACAATGTATTGTGAACACAAAATCGAACAAGAGCTCAAATGCATCCCCCAGATCGGAGAGGTTTAGTTGTCTTGAAATTAAAGACCTATTTGTCATTTTTTACGTATTATCAGAGAAACCTAAAACAACCAGACTTCCATACATGGACTTCCAATCCCCACATTGATAAGTATTGTCTGTACATAATTTAATTAAAACTTTTAAAGGCACATCTTATTATGCTAATTTTATTGTAACATTCTATTTAATCGTAATATGTAAATAAAGGGACTATGGTATTTAACATTCTTGGATATGCATAATCTCTGCTCCGTGTGCATATTGGAACGTTCTCCGGCCTTGTCAAATGCGCCATTTTTATGTATAAAACGGAAATATAAGATATGCACGGCAAGGCTAAGCAATTGCAGGGTTCTGTCAGGGTGTCTGATGCGCACAAATGGAAAAAAAAAAAAGCCACGAGCGCTTGTTTCAAAGAGACAATTTTTTTTCTATTTTTTGCGTCAGAACAACGCAGTGTGTAGGGTTGCCAAAAGCTTCAATCAAATGCTCACTTTTGCGTTATGGGAATTTAGTTGAAAGGCAAAAAAAGGCTCAGACACATCTGTGGTTTGCAAGAAATAGGTAAAAACGCAAATTCCATATGGTTTATGATTTTTTTTTTTTTTCCCCTCTCTCTCTAAGCACAAACCAGTCTGGATGATTTATTGGCTTAACCCCAACCCTTTCCCCAAACTTAAACACTTTCACTTTAGTAAAAGGAGCATCTGCGCTCCTTTTAATGTGTGTGTTAAAAACGCCCATGAATAGCAATTGATTAGCAGGAGGTTCCTAATGAATAAATCTCAATAGGGGGCCAGCGGAGAAAAGGAGGTCCACCGCCTTTCTCTCCCCCTCCGCAATCTGCTGGACCCTCTTTTTTTGGTCCATTTGCAGCATTTAAGCAGATCAAGGAGGGCTGTTTGCAGGCGCGAGAATAACGGGGCTCCGCCGCGCGCACAATCGAGCCACTCGGCCGAGGAGTCGAGCGCCTTTTTATTGTGCGCTTTGTGAAGGCGCTCAAAAGAAAGCGCAAAAAGCGACTTTGCGCTGCGGCAGCGAGACATGTCAGCTCCTAAATATCTATGTCCTCTCTTCTACTGTTTGCGTCGTTATATAAATATAACTTTTTACTCCCACATGCTGCTGCTATTATTATTATTTTTATTATTATTATTATTAGTGTTTTATTCTCCCGATCTCTATGACCACGTTCACAGCGACGTGTGGCACGGGGGTATAAAGGGAAAAAATGCGTTCAAAATACAACAAAGTAACATTTTCTTTTTTTAACGAAATGATAAAAAGCGGTGTTTGAGCAGATGTGTCACTCCGTGGATTCGCACTGTCTTATTTTGTGTCATTGTATCGCAGAGAATGTCCAGGTTACCCCCCCCCCCCCCCCTCCGCAGTTACTACCTGAGCGTGCGAATTACTCAGAAATCACACTTCTAATTGTTTTTACTACTATTATTTTAATTTTGTTGCGCATCGCCTATCTCACCACATTATGTGTTGTGGCAGCTAAACAGCTCGGAGTTGAATACTAAAATGATATCTTATAGAATAACCCTATTATGGAATAACTGTGTAATTGCCCCATTGCCCATATTCAAGTTTCTGACTTTGAGAAAGACTCCGGAAACAAAATACTGCAGATAAAAAAAACATAAAAATGTTATTCGTCAATAATCCTCTCATTTAAACTGATTTCTAAAATAGTAACAATAGTAATTATTACAATAGTGATTCAATTCGGTTCAATTCAATTTATTTTTAGAGCGCTTCAACACACGTCTGTATAATTTCTTCAGGGTATTGTAACTGCAAATAAATTGGATCATATAATACGTGTGCTTCAGCATAAGTTCGGACAATTTTTGCATTAAATGCAAGTCCATTTTATCACCTGCGATCATTGTTATGAAGCGACTTTTCAGGGATCGCGCGAACAATTCGTTTCGTTCATTGTTTCGTTCATTGTTTCATTCATTGTTTCATTCAGCGGCCTGTTGAGTTTTTACTAACGAAAGCAGCGCTGACAGATTGACTGCTGACACCACCGCCTTCTACTGACATTATTGTTCCACAACTGGATACCTTTGGAACTCCGAGTAGCGCGCAGCGGGTAACGTTAAAGTAACGTCTGAGCAACGTTCAGCAACGTTCAGCACCGTTACATCTCAGCGCCGCACCGAATCGGAACCGTGTGTTTGGAAAGTCAAGTGCAGCGCAGCTACTCAGGTATTTTATTTTATTTTTTTAAATTTTTTCGTTAAAATATTAACATGATCCACTTAAAAATAGTTTGCTCTGCTGGGGACTTTCGTGAAATTTAAATGCAACGAGACCTGCTTCTTATTCTTTATTCCATATGCAGCATTCATTATTAGGAATATTCAATTATTATATAATTATAATTATAATAAATTTATTATTAGTATTCGTGTAAAAATATCTTAGTGTTGCAAACTTTGATTTTGATAGTAATATTGCATAACATATTAATATAATATAATGCTTATTACCTAACAACAACAATAATAATAAGAAACTATTATTATTATTTAAACTGAGTTTTAACAGATCCATAATATGTGTTATTTAATATTTAACACGAATACAGGTTTTTTTCGTTGTTGACGGGGTTTAATTGTTTAATTTATTTCACTTATGGGTCGAATTAAATTGCCTCAGATGAACAGACTATTGAATTAATTTATTAAGCAAATTAATTGGCATATATAGAAAATATGAAAGCATCAGACTTTTCTATGCCTTTGTTGTACCACCTGTTACCCGCGAAGACCTTTACACTGTTCCTTATACCTCAGTCTGTACCATCATCCATGAAGACCAATGTCGGTTAGCTGCGCTCTTTGTCATGAACCACAAATGGTCATTGAATTTTTCAAAGAGCGAACATGTTCCGTATATTAACTGTTACGGTCCTTCTAGTAATAACGCAGTGATTCCAGAGTGAAAACACAGTACTAACATTCCTCCTCGGCTCTCCAGACCCCAGTTTCAGCGCCTCCTCCCTCAATGAGTCCTCATTTTCTGGATGGTTAATTACACCCCCCATATTTCCTGACATCATCGCTTGTTGGCATTAATTTGGCTTAACTGGTGATTAATTATCTATCTATAAATTCGGCCCGTTCCCTTCTGCAAACGTTTTCATTATGTGCACCACTGCCTTCCCTCCCTCTTCTCGTGCCATGCATATGTATATATGTATACTGTACTGTATATCCTTCATATTCAGCCCACACCATTTCAAAACATAACTTAGATGTCCATAATAACACCACCAATGTTGCGTTTACACGTTCGTTTTATCAGTATATCACTACTGAAATTATGATTTTCATATATGTTATTTACTGAATATTTACAACTGGATCTATTTCTATTATTATTATTACCATACCGCTCAAAATGCATTACTTGAATATGTTTAAGACTGCGTTATGGAGTTTACAGCTATGTAAAAGACAAGCCAGTAGAAAACTGAACAACTACAAGGTGAATACAAATCAAAATTATGTATTTTTTAGCACTTATACCTTTTTGTAGCATTTGTAGCGTTTTGTAGCATACATACTACAGTATGGAGAGGTAGAAAAACGTCTAAATTTTGCTAATTTGTAAATATAAATTTTACAACAGTAAAAAAAGTTATAAACGAGAGCAGATCAGAACAGATCCACTGTCCATTACTTCAATGGAATTAACAACACGAAATATGTTTATAAATAGAACAAAACCAGCGCAGTAGCGGCGCGGCATATGGTTTTGAAAAATAAGTGACGGGACACGTTTATGCTCCATTTATGTAGTAAGTGCGCCACCTAGTGTTCGCATGTTACAACGCGTGTACTTCAAGATTTCCACCTGATCTCATGTGGTTAAAGAACTGCAGCTCCCTGTAAGTTTTCACCACGTTTTAGCACAACTTTCCCCACGGCGATTTACAGTGTTAGGTTTCTACACCAAGTTATGTAACAACAATATACCCATTTATACAGCAGAGGATGTTTTACTGTACCAAATTCAAAGTACCTTGATCAATGGTACTACAGCAGGTGGGATTGGAATCTGGGTTTTTGAGTGGAAGGTGGAAGCTGTAACCACTATGTCACCTGCTGACCATGTGCTGTCATGACACCAGTGAATTTAGTCAATGCTTTAATAACCAAACCAACACAGGGAATCTGGCAGTACTGGCAGAATGTCAGCCTGTCTGTCACACATCACTATTTCACTGGATCCTTGAGTAAACCTTTGAAAACTGTGCTCAGCATTGATATATTTCACTGAAATATAGAATGCTGTTGAAAATTTAAAGTGAAAAATATCTAAGGAAAATCCTAATAAACTACAAAAACATTCATGTTCATTTTACCTTAGATGCAACTAAACCTTATCCATTCATCTTTACATTGCGTCACTGAAATTAACACACAGGCACACTAAGATGTATTTCAACCAGTAAAGGTCATTCAAACTTGGCCTTAACTGGCAATACAAGGCAAAAAATATAGTATCATATAAAACATAAATATCTGTCCATAGCACCAGCAGTAATGAGGAACAATAACTCATCTATTGTCACTTATCACAAAATTTATTATTTAAAAAATACAACAAAATCTAAAGTAAACTTATATACAGATATGTACAGATCTAATTAAAATATATTATCTAAAATATAAAAGGTGTACAACCAATACCACGCCCTTAAAAATGGTTCTAATCCTATCTTGCTTGCTTGTCCTTGATTGTGTAGTGAAGAACAAGAGGCTGAGCCTGTAAGGAAAGAAGACTAAATATTACACTTCATAAAAATCAGTCAACTTTATAAAACAATGACATTCTACCGTGTCAAAGTGATTAAAACACAAAGGCTGTATGAAAATATGGGAATTCAACACAAATAAAAATGTGCCACACAAAAATACAGCCGTACATTTCAGTGGGAATCAGATGTCTACTTTTCCCCCACATATCCTTGCATGATCCTATTGAGCTATTCACTTTTGTCTACTCTAGAGGACACGTGTTTTTAAATGTACCTCCCACACTGTACATGTTACAACTCTGACACCTAATGTACTGTACAAAATTCCTTCAACCTTGTACCTTCCATGCTTTTCAATTACACCAAATTTTTAGGGGTAGGGCTTGGACAACATTCTGTAAATCCTAGTTGCTTTTTTTTGCTGGGTCTCAGAAGGATATCATGTGAATTTAGAGTATGAGTGATATTACTATTAAAATACAGATATTTGTATATTGGATACATTTACATTTATATACTTAGCAGACGCTTTTCTCCCAAGTGACGCACATCTTGGAGAAAATACAACGTGTGCATTACATCAGGAGAGAAAGAGACACAGTTGCAGACATGTGATTCTTAAGCAAATCTAGTTTGTTTTCCACTTTATGCACCGATGTTTGTCACACGAGTAGGTGCACAAAACTCAGGATAGGCTAATCCTGATCACTTTCATACATTTTTTTCCTTATTTTTAAACAGGTACACAAACATTTACATACAATACAGGAGTAGTGGCTGTGTAAAGGCTTATCTGGGCATAATCATACAGTCATGCACATTTACACCATACATGAGCCTGATAATTAGGCAAGATTGGATAATCAGGCAAGTGTCATTTTTAGACAAGACACAAACGAAGGGGAGGTTGGAGGAAAAGGTCTTTTCGATGGACGCAGCAGGAATGCGTAGCGACTTCCAGACTAGGTTTTTAGAAAGCATTACCTTGCCAAACCAGTGAGAGAGCCACAGCTGTTTCATGGTCATGTGATCCGGCAAACACTCATTGTTGAACAACATCTGGACCTGCAGCCCAAGAAAGAGAGTGCATTAAAACACAAACAGACAACATTTCAAATCCCCAGTATAGAGTACAATTCTACTCAGTTTTACATGCAGTCAGCCAAGGTTCAGCACTTCCCAATTCCATAAATATTTGTTGAGTCCCTGCTGAGCACAAATATTCCAAAAAACTGAAAACATTTTGCATGCAATGCTTTAAGAGGAATGTGCTTTGAGTAAATATCTAAATACACAAACATCTACATGGCTGGTGGGAACTCTTACATTTGTGGCTCCGCAACAAGCAGAATTGGAACTGAAAGTTTGTAACGCAATTTGTTTGCCAATCTGTCACTTTTACCACCAAGTCATAATAAATAAAAGCTTAATAATGGAGTTGTCTATGAAATTATAGGTTCTGTATAAACCTCGGTATATGTAAAAATACTTATTTACAAGCTACATTAAAATTAAAACTAATTTAGAACAAATGACAAAACAGCTTCTTTCCACACTCATTCAGTGTCGATTATAAATGCATATTTGTTGTCTTGTTATTGAACACCAACACTCAAGAACACCAGACATAAGCAGTAAATACTGTGAAAGAAAACTGAAGACCTGCTGCTTGTCCACACTGAGCCGCTGGCACAGCACCCGACGCAGGTGACGCACCTCCGCCCTGGCTGAGCACCGCACAAACTTCTGCTGTGGAGAGAAAATAGCAGAATACTGAGCAGAGGGCAGCCACAGTGCACAGACAATGGCCACAATGCAGATATTATGACTAATGTTTCACTCATTATCATTAAACAAACAGAATAGAGAAAAGGTTCCATAAAAAAAACTATAACTTATACAACCATACAACTTACAAAGTATTCAGACTAAACAAAAAATTCAGATGTTCATCATACTTATTAATTTAGGTCTTTGGTCTTTTTCAACTTTTACCTGAGAAATTTAAATTAAGTAATCTGATCGAGGATATTACATGGGAGCGGGGTCCCTTAAATGGAAAGAAACTTATCAAACCATTACACCACTTGCTGTCCCCTTTTAATTGTTTACCTCTAAACAATATATTAGGATAGAAGCTACCAAATTTCGACATGTGGTTGTAAAGAACAGAAACAGAGCAGCAGCTTGTCAGACTGTCCCTGGATGTCTTTGCTTGGTTCCAGAAGTCACCAAACCTTATCCAAACAAATAAATGGCAAAGGTATTCTCATAACCCATTTGTCTGTCCTACAACAGCAGGAAAGTAGGATTTGTGGGGCTTAATCAAAGTAAAACAGGAGTCTAAAAAGGAGATCCATGTTAATGTCATGGTGATGGATGCAGAGGGAATGGGTAGTTTTACTGTAGTGAAGGTGAACAACCCAGACCCAAGGAGAAACAAGCTTCTTTCTTGTGTCTCTTCCAAATGTAATTACCTCACTAGATCAATAAACACCCCTTATTATTCTGCTGTGAAGAGTGCATTTGATAGTTAATAATGTGGTGAAAAGTTCAGGCCAAAAAACCAAGTCAGTCTGCTCTCCACAGAAACAATAAACAGAAAGTTATTAGAAAATTACCGTAATAATGAAAAGACCTATAAAATTATGCAATGCAGATCTAACCTTTGTTCATCTCTGCCTTTCATGAATAAAATATATGGATCAGGCCACTGTGTCTAAATGACCAGAACTGAATTCCTGGACTGTTTGTTATCTGGGCCTCTGTCCTTTGTTAACATACAATAGCCCTACTGTGAAGAGAAACAATGTGGTTGTTTGGCCAACAGTGCCCCCTGCTGGTTGATTCTGGTACAGTTCGAAAAATTAGAGTTTTTCTGCACAAATTTTGTTTTAATGATATCATGCGTTCTCCGTGACCCCGTGTGGGACAAGCGGTTCTGAAAATGTGTGTGTGGGTGTGTGTGTGTGATATCATGCACTAATTTCGTAAACGTACACTCCTAGTTATGGATTTACTGTCATTATAACAGAGCTCAATAGTTAAATGGTTCCATTATTATATTTAAAAACAATTTTGTTCAGCTTGATAAAACAAGCCAATACTTGCAAAATTAAGTAACATACTTCATAAGGCAAACAAAATTAACCTGTGTATTCCACCCAATGGTAAAAGGGCCATTATAACCAAAAGCCATAATTAAATAAAAATCAGGTTTACACACTGAAAGAAACTAACAATAAACAATAACAAACGAATAATTTACAGGCCCCAACTTCCTACGGTGTACAATGTTAAACATTCAATATCTCAGTAAATTCTTAATTCCATTTATAAAATTTATACAAACCTCATGAGGTCGCAGATGAAGATAGGATATCAAAACACACATTTTGACAAATTTTAACAGTCATCTAGTAGCACTAGAATGTCTTACCTGTAAAGTTAACTTGTTTTTATCTCTGCCAGAGGATGATAATGAGCTGCAAAGATTAAAAAAAAAAAAAAAAAAAGTATATTGATTACTATGGAGACCTTTGTAACCTTGATTCCACTGTATCACATAAACTTAAATGTATCTTCAACAGACTGACATGTATTGGAGAAAAGTTTTGTAAATAAATTCTGAAGATTTCTATACACAACATAACTGCACACACATACTGTTGAGACTCAGCCATTTACTCTTGTGTGCTCTAAAGGACTTTTAAGTTCACTAACTGTAAATGCTACAATACCTAGTCCTAATTCATCTTATAGACAACATTCTATGCTTTTAATATTACACCAAATGCTTGGAGTGAGGCTTGGACAACTATACAGAAATCTTAAAATACTAAAAAAAAAAAAAAAAACCCTTAAAATCGTATGTTAATTTTGTACACCCATATTAATTTTTAATGTTAAAACAGGAAACTTCATGAGAACAAGCTCCATCGATAGTCTTTGAACAATTACATTTAATCCCAGTACACTTAAAATATCGAGAGTAACACCTTAAAGAAGGCACGCCACAAAATTCCTCTTTGGCTGCTGTCTGTACAACATTTCATGGCACAAAGAAATCAAGATTTTTTTTTTCTCTCTTCTCCAACATTATTAATCTCAATGCAACTGGGCCACCACGCACTCACAGTCCTGAGCAATGAGTTTACACGAGGTGTGTGGCAGCAAAATCAATACACAGCCAATTCTGCTCTCTGTAGCTATTGATTGCGCACCATTATCTGCTGTTGTGCAACATAATTAAGAAAGTAATCACTGGTTGGTCGATGACGCGTCGTTTGAGAATTGTCGAAAACACCCCACATGTATTGACTGCACACCAGCTTTGGAACAGTGTTTTTTTTTTATGAGTGGATAAACACAATTATAGTCACAATTAACTTCTGCAGGTAACGGCAGAGCTTGACAGCTGAAGACAGATGTGAGGGGTGTTTTCATCTTTCAGCAGAGCAGCTTCCAAGAGTACTGGAGATCCTGAGGTACAGCAGGGCTGCACAAACTACTGACCTTGTGAAAACCTGAAGGTCCAGGCTGTCCCTGCCCCACATAAAAGATGATGAAATCATGACTATATTACGAACTGCTAAACTGATCCAAGAAGCTGCATAGCTTCATACGGCTGAAGAAATATAGGGACAGCACAGTGGGTAGCACTGGTGCCTCACAACAAAATGATGACCCTGAATCGCCCATAGGGTGTGTCACGTGTAAGTGTGTCGCCATGCTGTGATGGACAAGCCTTCCATGCAGGGCAAAACTTGTTTCACATCCTAAGTTTCCAAGACAGGCTCTGGATGACCACAGCCCTGTGTTAGTAGAAATGTTTACTGATAATTGATGGATGAATTAATAAATATTTGTACACTAGAATTAGCCGTATTTCATTCATAAACTATCTACAAAGCACAAAAAGGTCTTTTTAAGTGGTGTGTAAAGTTTTTACATTTGACAATGTTTTATGCCTTAGATTTTTTTAACCAATTTGGGCACTAGGAAGCTGAAATAAAACAAAAACCTGGAGCAGGAAAATAGATTTGATTTTGGCAGTTAGTTCAACTTTAAGCTTAAAATGTTACCTCTGCCGTTCCAGACACAGCGAGACCTGTTCATCGTATCTATAGAAGTGGGCTTTGGAGTGGTCAAAGCTGGTGTAGGGTAGCCCTGTTGCATCAGGTACGGTGTCTGGAACACACACGTAGAATAAGGCCATGCAGAGAGATACCACATCTATCAATCACAACCACATCAGTCTCAATCTGGGCAGTGAACACAAGACCACGTACCATCACCAGAGGACTGAATGACTCTTTCCAGGCCTCGCGACTGATAGAACTCCTTTATCCTTTTGTCTTCACCTGTCAGAAGACATCAGGAAAATACTCAATTTTGCACCATAAAGTCAGATACAAAAAGCTTTCATGTAAAAAATATGCTGTATAATGAACTGTTCAAAAATTTACAGTACCAGTAAAAAATTAAAAAGTACACTGGCTTAATACTCGTACGGGACAAACGGGACAAAAGAGCGAAAGCAAAAAAAGCACACAAGCGTCCTACATCTTGGGGAATTTTCTGATCAAACTTGTTGACGAAATGCAGAATGTGGAAAAAACTGCTTTCCAGTAAGCGGACTCAAACTTTTCACTTTCATAAGACAACAAAAGTATTGGTGTTTCTTACACTCGTCACACACTTACTCTCCTGTAGCCCTGGAACCAGTTTGTAGACAATGTCTTGCATGACGCGGTCCAGTTTGAGGTTTAGCAGGGGCTGCGTCTCATGGATCTTTATGTTGCACATTGGACAGTACTTGCTGGTCTGCAGGTATTTCACAATGCAGCTTTTACAGACTGCAAAACAGAGGCAGAAGAAAATATTATGGTATGCGACACACTTTGGTTTGTTTCAAGAACTGAAAACAGTCAACATCCAATGCGGATAAAGCGGTGTGTCGTTCAGTGATGAAAAAACATGGATTAATGTGTGGGAATGTAATGTAGCAAAAATGACGTTTTGCTCCATAATTTACATTTATTCATGTAGCAGATGCTTTTCTCCAAAGCGACGTACATCTCAGAGAAAAATACGAGTGCATTACATCAGCAGCAGAAGAGACTTTGATGCAGACGTGATTTGTCACACGCCACCATAAGAACAAGTATAAATCACATGAGTAGCTACATAAAGGTTTATCCATTGTTCTACAATTCTAAACACAGAACTGTAAACAAACATTTACATCATTAATTCAGCAAAAACCAGCTGTTCCTCACATACAGGTAACGAACACACACCACATATAAATGCAATATGATAAAATAAACAATACTGTCTCAAGTTAGAAATTTAAAATCCAGCATGTCACTTTCTATGATTTTTCTTTGTGCAGCCCTAGTACCAAGACACAAAAAGTTTGAATACCCCTGACCTTAGCACTCTGTCTGATGCACTTTCGTTTACTGTACGTCATGGTAAAAAGTATGTAAAAAGAAGTTAGACTTACAGGTATGCAAGCACTCTGTGATGGTGGTGGCATCGATGAAGTAGCCAGCGCACAGGTAGCAGACAATGTGCTCATTGAGGTCTTTTATCTTCAGCTTCACCTCCTCCTTGAAGAAAGCAAAAGTCACATCAGTCATGGAGAAAACAGACAAAAACTAACAGACCTGTGCTTATCGTGTCACTCAGTTTTGCACATTTTTTAAAATTCTTCCTTGAGTGCCAGTATTACAGCTGGCTGAAAAATTGATCATCCATCAGTTATCAATAACTTCTTTTCTAATACAGGATTGGGATGGTCTGAAGCTTATGAGGAAGCACAGCGGGTGTGGGGCAGGGTAACCCAGGACATCACACACACACACACACACACACACACACAAAGGGCAATTCAGAGTGACCAATGTGCCTGAAACACAACTTTGGACGAGGGAGGGGGGTGTCACCCAGGGACCCCACGGAAACACGCGGAGAAACCGACGACGGGCCCGAGGAGTGAGGCACCAGCGCTCCCCGCTATGACTATGTCACCCCCAGAAAACTAGTTCTCTTTAATATGTAACGACTTTAATTTAAGGTGAATCCCTTCTGTAAACACGCCGCCCTCGGAAACACGGAACCACCGCAGACACAAACGCCGGGGTTCGGTCGCTGTTTTCGGGGAAGGGAATCGCAGGTGGAAGAACTGACGTGTGACATCGCGGGCACGAGCCGTGGGCGTTTCCTCGCGCCGAACGGGCTGCGCGACACAGCCACGTCGGTTCCCGCAGGAGCCGCTACGGAAGCGACCGTGTATAATAAGTTACAGTCAGCGTTATGACGCGTAGTGGAATCTATCAATCATGTCTCCGTACCGGCAAAACTCGTGAGAAAACGTCGACAAACAGACATGCCATGGCAATGTTGAACGAACACTGAGACAATATTGAGCAAAACGCTGAGGCAAATAAGACAACGTTGAAGAAAATGCTGAGGCAAAAAACGCTGAGGCAATAGACAACGCTGAGGAACACTGAGACAATATTGAGACAACCAACGCTGAAGAAAACTCTGAAGCAATACTCAGACAACGTTGAAGAACATGCTGAGGCAATATGAATATGAATTCAACTGAGACACAGACAGAGACACCGAGAACGCGTTCCGAGCGCGTGACCGGCCGGCAGGAAACCGCTCGTTTTCGGCTCGGTTAGTAGTTAGATGACCGATGTTCGACTTCTCTCTGGTACGATTATAAGTGTCCACGGCGGAAAGCGGGACATTAAATCGCGTACTGCGCGGGTTCGGACCCCACAACCTGTGGAAGCATCTTGTTTGTGGTCCGGCTCCCGGAATCTGCATTCGCGCCGCTCTCCCCGGGACCGTCCCGCACCACGGTCAGAGCCCTGGCTTATCACGAGAAACTAAGTCAAGTGTCTTTTTTTAACGGTTTCCTGCGACAACTATAATAACCGCAGCGGAAGTTTAGCTTTGAGTTCAGGTGCGTTGTGTCAGCGCACCGGTGTCCCCGCTCGTGCCTGTCCTCGAGCGCACGGCACGCTGGCTGCTTGCTTCGCGCCGTGCGAGTGAGTGTGTCGCCGTCCTCCCTCCCTCGCCCTCGCGACAAACCGCGCGCTTCTATAGCCCCCTTCCTCTGTTCTGTCTACACAACACCGTTGGACACCCGGGGCTGGGAAGAAGTGCCCACGCGTTCGCGCTCCCACCTCGTTCCTCAGAGGGTCGAGCTTGTAGACGGACTGCAGCTGGTTTCTCAGTCGCATCGCAATTGCGATCGGTCCCTGCGCCGCCATCTTTGGCACCACGGGCTCACTTCCGGCAGAGAAAAGCGTTGTCATGACGACTTGGGCGGTGGGACGGCGGCAGAGCGAACGAGCGCGAAGCGGACCGCGTGGCCATTGGTGCTGATTAGTACCGCCTTTTGTGTTTCTGACTGAATAATAATAATAATAATAATAATAAGAAGAAGAAGAAGAAGAAGAAAATTCGTATTTAATACTTTTATTTACTACATAGATCCTTGCATAGCATTATGTTTGTTGACTAAGTGTACTCAGCAGTCTACCTCTAAGGGAAATCTCTGGGGATCAGTATGAAAGTGTCAGCTGTAAAACTGCTGTTGAGTGTCATCTCTTGTGTATTCCAGCTCTTGGCGACAACAAAGAATGCTTTCCGAAACTTCTGTCCCCCACTTGAGTCCTTGTGCTTCAGAGGGGTGTCTCCATCATCCATGTGATTGAGTCAATCCCTCTGGCTCCCTATCATCATCTTCTCGTGTCTTTAATTTTGAAAAAAATGTATTAAACTGGAAGGGGGTGCGGTGGCGCAGTGGGTTGGACCGCAGTCCTGCTCTCCGGTAGGTCTGGGGTTCGAGTCCCGCTTGGGGTGCCTTGTGATGGACTGGCGTCCCGTCCTGGGTATGTCCCCTCCCCCTCCGGCCTTACGCCCTGTGTTGCCGGGTAGGCTCCGGTTCCCCGTGACCCCGTATGGGACAAGCGGTTCTGAAAATGTGTGTGTGTGTGTGTGTGTGTGTATTAAACTGATGCGTTTTTCCCAAGCAACTTACCTAAATAATCATTCCAGTGTCTGGTCATCTTCATTTGCTTCCAACTTGAAAATATCGGGAGTTCAAGGTGAAAACCCAACTTTTACTTTGATTTATTTATTGTACTTGAATTTCTACCAAGTGTCCTACAATTTTTATGAGGTTGCAATTATTTACTTGTTTTTAAACAGCTGAATAGTTTTCCCCCCCCTTCCTGAAGCAGTTTTTAGGGTATCTTTTTGAAGGGTACTACAGCTGGAGCTAGGATTCAAGCTTGCAACCTTTGGGGCTAAAGCCAGCTACTATTCCTACTACACTACCACCTCTGGCCTTCTGGTTCATCTTTTTTTTTGCTTTCAATTTGAAAAGATCAGGAGTCCAAGGTAAAACCTGAGTTCTACTTTAACATATGGTCTAGTCACAATTACTGACTTGTTTTGGGGTACCTTTATATTTTGAGCAGTTTTAGGGGTAACTTTTTTTATTATTTTTAGAGTTTTCTGGGTATCTTTTTAAAGGATGCTATAGCTGGAGTTGGGATGCAATGGACAGGTGTTGTGTCCAGGTTGTATCCCACCTCACACCCCATGCAGCTCTGATTGACTCCAGACCACCACGACCCTGCACTGGACAAGTGGCTATTGGTCATCAGCGGATTGTTCTTCCACATGGCTATTTTTGACCTTATTTATTCAGAGGCTTTTAATTTACATTTTATCAATACCTTTATAATTCAGTGCAACATCTGTCTGGAACAGATGCACGTAAAACTAATAATAGCAGTCACAAGGTTTTTGTTACCTCCACAGTCGCTCTGTGGAGTTTTCTGAATGGAGACATTTTTCACACATGAGTTTCTTCAGATCAAACTAAGGAGACAGACAGGCTGATGGACAGTGTGTAATAAAGAGGAACCACCCCCCCATCACCGTTCCAACAAGAAAGGGGGTATTGTAGCTGTTTTATGAAAATAACCTGGAGATAAATGTAATCCAGTCAATCCGAGCTGGCGAACGTACGCACGCACCTCCCCGGCTCTCCTGACGGCTCGAGCTGATCGTTCACGCCCCAGCGAGCCGCGACAGTGGCGGCTGTGTGTGCGGGTCGCTCGCGCTGTCGGCCCGTTTCCTCTGTGCGCACAGGCTCCGCGCACTCACTGCTCATCTGAGTGACAGCGCCACAGCGCCATGAAATATCATAATAACCCGCAGGCCAGGGAGATGCTGGAAACAGTCGGGTGGAGGGTGTGGGGGGGAGGTGTTGGAGAACACCCAGGTTTCCCATTCCTCCTCATGACCCTGCGACACACGCAGACAATGGGGGCCTTTTTTCCATCAGCCGGCCTGCGCATCCATTCACCCCCCCACCACACACTTTTTGTGATTTGAGTTAATCTGATGGAGACACCTGCCAGTTCCAGCTCCCAGGCGCACGAGGACCCCATGCGTAGACCGACAGGACAAAGCGCTGCTCCGGCTCTTATTGTAGGCCCAAGGAAGGGGCGCGAGGCTGACGGGCGCAAACAGTTCTCTGAAGGAGGTACAAATAACAGTGTGTCACCTGTCCTTCTCCACCCTCAGGGTTTTACTGAAAAATACTTCAGTTGACAAAACATTCCCACTCCAAAATCCAAAAATCAAGTGAAAAAGGCAAAAAGTACCATGTAGCCCCTTTAATAATTACCTTAATACCTGTTTTCCCAGCACAAATCATTAATGTATTCTTAGAACAATAACTGCTTGTTCGTCGTGAAATCATTTGTTTCCTTTAGAATTATTACGTGGGGTGTTAACAAAATTAAAGGTAGGAGGAGTTATATTAAAATGCTAATTAAGCAGTTGATGAGTCTTCTCAACAATAGGTTTACAAATTATTAGGGCTCCTTTTACCTTAATATTTTTATTAATCTATTAAGTGAGTAGTAATATTTTGTTTTGTGGTCTATACCGGATTGTTCCCTCTCCAAAGTCAGTATGACTCAAGGGATGAATTTCCTTCTGCTAGGAAAAATGAACTTTTACTCTGTACGAGTGTGTCTTCACATACTCGTACACACACAAAGGGCATTTTAGAGTCACCAGTTCAGCTCAAAACACACATGTCTGGACTGTGAAAGGAAACCAGAGTAGCTGGAGGAACCCCATCCAGACACGGGGAGAACCTGCAAACTCGACACAGACTGTGCCAGGATCTGTGAGGCTCTAGCGCCGCTGTTCTTCTCAAAATGATGCAATTTGTCCTTTTTTGTGCGCTCCAATAAAAGGGTCATCATCTATACCGTGTATATCTGCTGCCAGGCCTTTTTACTGTCCCGTGAAGTCCTCCCTCACATCCATCTGTGGTGCAGCAGGGGCCAGAGACGAGACAAGAGGCGCTCCTGCGTCATCCTTTGTCCCCTCCTGATGATGATTCATGCCTCCTCCTGCTCCGTGTTGGGCAGCCAGCCTTTGAAAGCACCGCATCTGGTTTGGTTTAATTTACAAAACAACCATCTCTGCTGCTGATCCCAGGTTCGTTGCTGGCCTGCAAACAGTCAATTAGAGATATATAATACAAGTAATGACCCTTATGAATGTAACAATATTAATTCTTTTCGCTGGGTATTTTGCGCGTTGGATACACATAGCAGGACCTAAGGCTTGTATGAGAACCAACTTTTCAGCACATAGTTCCACTTTACTAATATCACATTTGCATACGTGGCTGTGCAATCCAACTGGATGTTCCCTGTTAAACTGCTCACGATCTATATCAACAAGTCATATTTACGATTTTTCATTTAGCTGATTGTTTTTTCCAAAGTCGGGCACAATAATTGCTTTTAACACCTTTGTCCAAGGAGACTCACATTGCTAGCTGGGTGCACTGCAGTAAAGTCCCTACAGCTGCTCTCCTGTCTACGCACCACAGCAATGAAACACACGCATGTACATACACGCAGAGTCATCACTAGCGGGATGATCGGTGGTGACCATTCTAGGGGCCACACCTGTACAGGGGGGCCACAAGCAAATTATTTAATTCATTGGCTGTAATTTCATTCAAACCTCAATCAAATTGTTGTTGGTCGAGGTTCAGAGAGTTTTTCAGTTATATGGCTGCCTACAAGGAGGACCGCGCGCGGCAATGTTTTGACTAATTGCGACTCACCACCAGGAGGCGCTAGAAGAGAGCGCAGTCCTCTCTCTTCCACAGCCTTCTACCTGTGGTGTCCATACAGGAGTCGCAGCCAGTGACTTTTCACTCATGACTCGTGTTTGTTGCATTTAGTTTAATATGATTTCACATATTTGGCTCATTTTATTTATTTTATTAGGTTGCCGTGGTGAGGGCAAACGCCCCGTGACCCCGCTGTTCCGCGCAGGTCACAATCAGAGGGTCCAGAGACGGGATGCTCAGGGCGATCGGCGCGGCTGGGGGAGCGGAGGAACCCAGGTGGTCCTGTCAGGTGCCAGGTCGCTCTTTATCGGCTGTCAGCACAGGGCCTGTTAAGGCAGGCTGCATGGGGGACGAGCGGGAGCAGAGCGGCGCAGCGCTCGTACAGGAAGCGCCTCCCGAGGGCCACGCCTCACAGGGGACGCGTGTGCAGGAAGGAACAAGGTGAGCTCTGTTTTCACACCGGGGGTGGGAATCTGCCGGGGGCTGTATTGCTGCGGTTTATTTATCTTTTCTCTCTCTGACTGAATAGAGGGCAGCATGCAGGACCAGCAGGTGGCGTAGTGGTTAGAGCACTGTGTTCATCTCACTGCTCCTGTTGCAGCACCCTTGATCAAGCAAGTTGCCCTGGATTAATACATTAAAACATCACTTAGCTGTATACATGGGTAAATCATGGTAAGTAGCTAAGTTTCCAAAAACAACGTGGTAAGATGCTGTGGGATAAAGCAAAATTAAAATGAATGAATGATAATAATAATGATGATTACTGTAGGCTGGCACTGGAGTTTGGAAAGTATTTGCGTATTTAACCGACTCTCATCCCAAAAATGATTTATAATGTTAATTAGAGTTATTTACCTATTTATATAGTTGGGCAACATCTGCTCTTCCGGTACAAGGTCTGTACCTTAATTAATGGTACTGCACTAGGGGGTGGGGTTCAAACCAGGGACCTTCAGGTGGAAGATGGCAGCTTTAAACACTATGCCACCCACTACATTTCAAGGTAAATCCATGTAAAAGTTGTCAGGATCCGTTCATGACAAGGAGGGGGGGGGGTTACCTGCAGCAGCACTGTGTACCTTTCATCTGACCATCTTTCACTAGTCTGTTTGTTTGTTGAGGGTCTGCAACACATGGGAAACACACAGCAGGTCGACCTACGTGCCCTTTTCGCCCTGCAGCTCGGTACGCTGGCTGCCCACACCTGCCGTTGGGTGTGCGGTCACCCCATCGGGAGTCCACCGTCCCGCACCACCCGTCTTATATAGCGGGGGCCGGAGCCTGACGCGGACCCCGTTCCAAACAGCGACCCCCAACGCCAACCCGCTCTTTGGAGGGGCTTGTCTATCCCGATAGGACCCACACGAAAGCGTTAAAGAGCTTGCCAACCGCCCCGCCATTGCACCGCACCCCTCCCCCACCCCAGCCCACCACCACAGACATGCGGCAAGTGCCCTGAGAGATAGTGGCTGCACTTTGATGACCCAGCGAAGCTGGCAGCATCCTGCACTGAAGAGCAACTTTGATGGTGCCCAGAAAGGACCCCCATGGCCCGCGCAGCGCCGCCAACGCCATTGTTTTGGAGACTCCGTACTTGAGTCTGTCTCATCTCCCGCTCAGGCCCTACATGCAGGTGGCTTTTCATCTTGCTCAGCATCTCCTGGAGTAGCATGTGAGGGCCGATGGCTGTCTCGGTCCCTGCTCCAGCCCTCACCCCGCCTCCCCGCCCGGCGCTTTTTTAAAGAGGCAGTCCTTGTTTTCCCACACGGGGGTCAGAGCTAATGCCCTCTGGGGGAATAAATGTGAAGGTGTGAGTCGGTGACACCAGGGTGCAGCAGCAAAAATTTACACCAATTCACCTGGACTTATGAGTGTCCAGCCGTTGATGCCCAAGTTTTAAAAATTATTAAAATATATTTATTATTATAGTTTATTGCTGACTTCTTTGGAAGTCTTGTTGTTATTACTTACTCACTTAGTTTAGCTGATTCTTATGGATTAATACATTTTTCTGACAGTGCCTTACAGCCCTAAGGTTGTGTACCACGCTATTTTACCCATTGATACCGATGAATAAGTTTGTACTGAATAAATACTTACAAAGTCACTTTGGCGAAAAGTGTATCTAAGCAAATGAATGTAAATCTAATTTATACAGCTGGGTAATTTTTTTACTGTATAAATTCAGGGTAAGTGCCTTGACCAAGAGTGTAACAGCAGGGGGTGAGTTTCAAACCATAGCCCTTTGAGTGGAAGGTGGCGGCTACAAACTATTACACGACACGCCGCCCCATCTAAAAATGGGAATACTTCGGCAAAGAAAACATTAGAGGGCAAGAAGATGAAATACTAATTTGGTAGAATTAAAAATAACTGTTTTTAGGTTTCAGAAATGGTGTCTGTCCATAAGTGAAGCGCATTCTTTAAATATTAATATTTATTTTGTGTGCAGATTTTGTGGTTTGTGAAGAACAAGGTTGTTGAAACTCATTATCCTGCCACTGGAAATCATTGAAGAGTCAGGGAACACTCCGGAAAGCGCTCTGTGCTTAAACATTTCTTTAAATGATGATTATTATTATTATTATTATTATTATTATTGTTGTTGTTGTTGTTCTTGTGGGGGAAAGCAGTCTGCATGAACATTCATTATTATTATTTTTTCTTTTTCTTTTTATTATTGTGGAGGAAAAAGCAGTCCGGTCCATCCGTCAGGGCAGCACTTTCGAACGGAAACCCTGCATGTGTGTTTATTTGCATCGCCCCGCGTGGAAGCGACGGCCCTCGCCGATCCCGCAGCCGGCTCGAGATAAGGAGGCCTCGCTCGGCGCAATTAGGAAATCGTTACGATCATTTATCAACATGCCGGCCGAAAAAAAAACACTTGCCGGCTTAAATAATTACAGGGAATCAAAGGCTAAGTGGTAGGAGATCAAAGACTGGCATTCTTGGGTAATCCTCCGCTGTTGCAAATCTTTGCTAATCTGGGCACTGTGTCCCCACTGTTTGACATGTATTTACTGTAGTAAAGGGGACGGCGCTATCAATTACGGGCCCCGCGGTGCCGTGTTTACTTTGCCGGAGCGAAGTGCTGACTCTGCCTTGTGAAATATGGAGCACCCACCCCCCACCGCGCCCCCGCCCCTCGCGTGCTCTTCACGGCCGGAGGTGCGCGCTGCCGCCGCGCCTGGCCCTCGGCGGAGGGGGTCTTGTCGGAGTATCCGGGAGATTAGTCGAGGGTCCGGTGGTCTTGGCCACTTGTCCCGACAGGATAACCCTGAGAGACCGTGGTGTTGTGCAACAAGACCAAGTGTGGACCCACCCCACTGTAGGTCGTCCGGGAAGGTTCTGGAAGGGACAGAGGACTGCGATCACTCGGCCCACACTTTGCAGCGCTGTCTATGTACACCCTGTTGACATATATCCTCCTGAGGACCAGACACTCATTTTTGTCCTCTCTAGAGGACGCAATCCACTCTAGAGCATATGTTCTTAAGCGTAAGAAACTGCGCTCTATGTGTCTCTCAAACTGGCTACACTACAATAATGGGTCCTAATGCACCCGATAGGGGCCGTTCTGTGCTTTTAAATGGTGCCACATCTCTGGGCGCCGATCCTTGGGCAACATCCTACGAGTCCATAAGAAATATCAAAAGGAGAACATGTGTGCACCTACTGTTTTATTGCTGGAGTGATAGAAATGTTAATGGAATTAAGTCATCTAATTAGTTTAAAGGGAACTGGGGGGGGGGCGTTGATCAGGTCCTGCTCTCCAGTGGGCTTGAGGTTCGAGTCCAGCTTGGGGTGCCTTGCAACAGCCTGGCGTCCCATCGTGGGTGTGTCCCCTCCCCCTCCAGCCCCTCGCCCCGTGCTGCGAGGTTAGGCTCCGGCTCCCCGCGACCCCGTATGGGACAAGCGGTTTCAGATCTGTGTGTGTGTGTGTGTGTGTGTGTGTGGAACGGTGTGGTTTTAAAGCGATTTACCCTTATTGTCCTCACTGCAGAGTGGACACCCCAACGAGCAGTATGTGTCAGAAGGTCAGACATGAAAAAATGTATTTCAAGACTTCGGGATGTTTTGAGACGTCAGGCACAGAAGCTGCGAGCGTCACCATTATTCTTTCCTCCGGCTTCATGGTGTGGGAATGCCTGTTTACCAGCGAGGGTAGCCGGGCCCGGGTCCAAGAAATGAGCCGGCGGGCAGATCAGCTGGGCAGACTCAGCTCGGTGACGCCCTTCCACGGCCAAAATAGCGTAATCATCTTTGAGAGGCTTCATCAGAAACTATGAAACGATGCAGCTTGGAGGCGATTTGAGGCTTTGAGGCCGGAGTACGTGCTCTCGGGCATCGAGCGCGGTGCTGCCGGGAGGGGGGAGTGGGATCACGTCCACGGCCTGCTGAATTACCCCGGATCGCCGAGGCCACCGGTTTCAGCAGAACGTGGTTGCAGACATGCTGGAATGCCAGGAAGAGCGGTGATGTGACAGCGAAGGCAGCGAGCAGGCGTGTGAATTCGAGAAGGCCACATTGATTATAGAGCCACGCTCGATGGAGCCCTTTAATTTTGCTGCAGGATTTCATAAGCCGGCGCATCAAAGTTATAATTTGATTTAAGGTCAAAGACAGGTAGGCTGTTTTTCTGGAGAATAACTGCGCAGAATAATTTCCTTTCGGGAAATGTCTCGGTTCACGCCGAGCGTCACGCCACTCATCCCGTTAATGAGCACATCCAAAATGTCACGTGAAACGTACACCGAGAGAGAAATCACAAAACAACATTTACTCCGCGGTCCCGCGCTCCCCATAAACACAAGAGCTTCACATAAAATTGCATAAAAATAATGTTGCACATATTTAGCCACTTGCCGTTCTGTTTGCTTCCCATTCGTGAAGTTACCCCAGATGGAATCTCTCTGTTTCAGCTAAATCGATACTGAAATTCCTCACACAATTTTAAAGAAATACATTTAAAGCAGGGATTTAATCGTTAGTTATTATATTATTATCTACGGCTGATTTCTGTCACAATGTTTCAGGGAGGGGGGGCGCGGTGGCGCAGTGGGTTGGACCGCGGTCCTGCTCTCCGGTGGGTCTGGGGTTCAAGTCCCGCTTGGGGTGCCTTGCGACGGACTGGCGTCCCGTCCTGGGTGTGTCCCCTCCCCCTCCGGCCTTACGCCCTGTGTTGCCGGGTAGGCTCCGGTTCCCCCGTGACCCTGTATGGGACAAGCGGTTCTGAAAGTGTGTGTGTGTGTGTGTGTGTGTTTCAGGGAGAAGCTGTAGGAGACTGATGACACTCACACACAATGGCTGAAGCCACCTGTCCCAAGTGGGGTCACGGCGAGCCAGAGCCTAGTCTGGCAACACAGGGGGCGGGGCTTGGAGGGAGAGGGGACTCACCCGGGACAGGACGCCACTATGTTGTAGGGCACCCCAAGTGGGACTCGAGCCCCCGACCTGCCAGAGAGTAGTACCCAGCCAAACCCACTGCACCGCTGCACCCCCCCCCACTGATGCCTCTGACTAATGAATTTTCATTTTGGAATACTGGATCGGGGCTTAAATGATGCGCAAAAACTCGTGTTTGGCCACCTCCCCCGTCCACACACACACATACACACACACACACGTTGTCTGAACCGCAGGGAGCCAGAGCCTAACCCGGCAACACAGGGCGTAGGGATGGAGGAGGAGGGGACACACCCAGGATGGGATGCCAGTCCGCCACAAGGCACCCCAAGCGGGACTCGAACCCCAGACCCACCAGAGAGCAGGACCCGGTCCAACCCACTGTCCCACTGTGCTTTCCCTCCCTCCCTCCATTGTCTTCTTATCCGCTCTGCAGCTGAACTTTTATACGTGATGTCAAGGAAATGTCAGTGTTCTGGGACAAACATATCAAGTCTACATTTTAGAGGGTACAGTAAAAATGACCCAGTTATATGAACAGGTACATCATTGTAAGTAGCTTACTGTACAAACCTTGAACTGTAAGATGCTTTGGAGAGAAGCATCAGGTAATGAATAAATAATAATACTGCGGACTTATGTGGGTCAGAACTGGAATCTGGAAAGCAATAATTTATTTATCTGACGCGTTTCACCAAAGCACCGTAGAATATTGAGCTACGTGCAATGATTTATCCGATTACAAAGCTGAGAAATTTTTACCGGAGTAATTTTGTTTGCTCTTTTAAGGGTTAGTGCCTTGATCGGGGATGTTACAGAAGGAGGAGGAGTTTTAACCTGGATCCTTTGCGTCTGAAGGCGGGAGCTCTGGCTCCTACTCCTATACATCCCCGCTGCAGATGTTTACTCCACATGCGTGTTGGTGCGCTGCTCGGGTGACCCTGGCACTCCCGTGCGGACGGTCCCGTCCGCCATCGTGGTTGGTGGACCACGTCGACCCCGGGTCCTGGCCCTCCGCGCGGCACACATGCAGGAGCTGGCTGCAGATGAATCAGCGATGTCCGTTGGGGCTCCTTCCCTGAAGAACCTCTCTCTCATCAAAATGCACCTCTGATCTGCTCTTGGTTTCCTGCACCAATTAGGGTACAATTTATCATCAGGGAAAAAGCCCGACTCCCTACCCCCCCCCCACCCCCGCATGAAAAAAAAGAGAAACTCGAAAGGAGAACAAAGTGTTCAGTCGGGGTAGAGCCGGGACGTTTTGAAGCATGAACGCCTTCCAGCCGTTTTCCGTAATCTCCCATTAGGACTCTGTCCGTCCCGTGATTGCATCTCTCGCCCTGATTTTAAAGGCGGGGCAGCCCAGAGAGCCCCATTTCCACATGGCTGGCGTAAATGGCGCCCTGGCGGAGGTCACGACCTGACCCAACCTGGCTGCACACAGTCACACTGTCATTCCTTCTTTAATACCCTATAATATATTACGCGGTTCTCACACTTGCTTGAAGGCATATTCTATACCATGCTAGTGACTTCTTTAAATTTACTTTACCCTCATTCCTGGCAAACGGCTGAAAGTGTTTAGGGAGAGAAGAACACTTCATTAACCCCTACAGGGAAGATCACACACAGCAGCTCAGTATGATGCATTACAACAGGGTGCAGTTTTAACAACAGGGATGTGAAATAAACAATGAAAAACATTTTTAAATAGTTACCAAAAACGAGAAAATGACATTTTGTTTAACAGACACTTTTCTCCAAAGCAACTTCCAACGAACTCTATATAGTGTTACCAGCCCACACACCTTATTCACCAAGGTGACTTGCACTGCTAGATACACTACTTACAATAGGTCACTCATCCATACATCAGTGGAACACACTCTCTGTCACTCACACACTATGGAGGAACCTGAGCAGCATGTATTTGGACTGTGGGAGGAAACCAGAGCACCCAGAGAACATGCAAACTCCACAGAGACCAAGGGGGGGATCAAACCCACATCCTCTCACACCACCCAGGCACTGTGAGACAGCAGCACTACTTGCTGTACCGCTGTGCCGCTGTGCCGCCGTGCCACCCACCAACAGCATGGTGGCACAGCTCTTTTACATTTGTTCTAGTTTCCTTTACAGAAACTAAACTACTTTTTGGAGAAACTGAACTTTCTCTTTGAGTTTCTTTTTGTTGTTGCTTCTTTTACACTTTACATCTCTTTTACATCTGTTCAAGTTTAACTCATACGTGAACATTTGTATTTTACATTGGACAAATGTAAAAGAGATAAACCAGAGCAGTGACTCAAAGTACTTAACGCACGTCCTTGCAACACAGCGTTGACGTCGCTAACAGGCACTTCGCCGGCCTTACGGAGGCGGGTGGCTGTTGAAAGGACCGTCAAAAGTGCCTCTTTGTCACTGTAACTGAACAGTCCGGTGACTCGTGGCGATCGCCTTGCGGAGGGGGTGTGTGCTGTTGTCCATAATGGACTCTAACTCTTCACGTTCAAGGATTATAAATGATACACACGTTCTAAAGAGCCTCTTAAAGGCAAGAAGCACCGCATCATATGTTGTTGCCGCTCTGCGCACTCGTTCGAACGATGCCTTACAGACATCGAGGGAATCCCAGAGTACCGACCTAACTGAATAATCACCAAAATGATGCCAAATGACCAGGAACAAGATGATAACAGCTGATGTCATGCAACGAAGGGTATTACTGATTGGACAGCAGCAAAAGGTCGAGCAATCACTGCTATCTGATGCAGAACAAGTGAGACCAGCATTTCCTCCCGGCCAGATAATGAACGAATAAATGGGTAAATTGCAAACACACTTTGCGCCACCTCCGACGCCGCCAGCAAGCACAAAGACCGGCTTTGAGATGCTTTACTCTGAGCGACTCGCGACATAATTGCAGAAAGCCGCAGTCGAGCCGTGTGTTAACAATGTAGCAGTGACGCAAGAGGAGATACCCTACCCCCCACCCCCTCCGGGGTCCCGTGATGCTGACTTTCCAGCGACCTTACGGCGATGAGAAGAAAGACGAGTCGCCCACCTGCCTGTCTTTCACTTCACGCAGACGTTCGGTTGCGTGGTTCTCGGAAGTCGTCCGGGACGCACCTTTGGCGGGCCGTCCAGGTGAGGAAGGTGTGGAGAGCTGATCGTCTGTTTACAGTCATGAACTGTTAAAAAGCGTCCCGCCCGTGCGTGTCTCTGTGTGCGCGCGGAAAATCTGCAACCCAGGCCATATCTTAAGCCTCGCTCAGACTTCAACCGCCCTTTGACCCCCACCGGAGCAGATATGGCTTTCCAAGATTCCATCTCCCTTCAGCTTCACTTTTTGTCACGAAGAAGGTCTCCAGAGAGCGCAGCGTTCCTCTGGAAACCGCCGAGGCCCGAGCGTTGTCATAATCAATAACATTAGAGAGTGAAAAGCGCTTCTCGCATTGGGAAGTCTGTTTCTTCCCATGGAAGAAAAACTCGAGCGTTTACCGGTTCGTACAGCTGTCGGATTCAAAGCTGCTAAGTTTGTTCGGAATGTTGCAGAGTTCGCGGAGGTTCGGAGGAAGCGGCGGCCAAAAGCAGTCGTTCCCTAACACGTTTCGCTTTAAACATGATTAGTAACAGTGTAATTCAGGCCGTACCATGTACAACATCTCAAACACCTTTGGTCATGACTCTCATTCTGTGTTTCTGCATTTATCTGATTCTTTTTGCTGTGTTTGCACAATGAGCTATTTACCTTTACCTTAACTTTTGTTCATTTACCGTGGACTTTTCTCCAAAGCGATGCGCAGCTCAGAGGGAACGAAAGCGCATTTCAGCAACGCGCTGATAGCCGAAGATGCGGACATACTGTTCTCAGAGTACCTTCCGATCCCAGTGTGTACCCCGCATATATGACACGGGAAGCTGCATATAGAACTGTAGAGAGTAAATTTTTTAAGCAGATAATGTAATGAAAGTTTACGGAGGAGATCAGGAGAGAAGCGAGTCTGAAAAGGATGTGTTTTGAGACCCTTCCTGAAAAGTTAAGAAGGATTCAGCAGTTCTGAGGGACAGAATGAGATAATTGCTGCACAGCTGAGCCAGAATGAAATGATATACCCATTTCTGTAGCTTGGTAGTGTTTAGCAGGAGCAGAATTTGAACCCGCTGCATTTGGTTAAAAGGCACTGACTCAAACCACTTATAGCCATTACTGGCTACAGAATTCATACTTGCATCCTCTCTGTGAATGAGCTTTTAAGAAACTGAACGTCTGGACATGTTGATTATTTTAAGTGTGCTTTATGACCTGAAAACGGTGAAACCTGTTCGGTCTCTCAATGTCTGAGTGTCTGAGCATTTAAGTCAAACAGTCGTGGAAGTCAAACATTTTCGTAGGTCAGAATGACTGGGATTGAAAAGAACAATCAGAGATCTCTTTGTAAATCACCGCTTTGGCAGTCTTCTACGCTGGAAAACAAAACACATGTGTGAAAATGTACTTGAGTCCAGTGAACAGAAAAAAGTTTAACATCAGTATTTGGGAAAATAACTCCCAAGTACTGGTCTGCTTTTGAGCTTAGGCTTGTCTCACTCAGTAATACATCGTACTCCACAAGCATAGTTTTACTATGTTTTCAATATGAATCCGATATACTGTAATCATTTAGGCTCAGAACACAGCTTCAGTTTTCAGTGTATCTCCAGTAAAACTATTCTATTTCTCCAGGTAAAATCCAAATTAATGATCTTTAGATATACTCACATACACCTATGGGTGGCACAGCAAGCACCACTATGGTCTCACAGTGCCTGGGTGGTGGGAGAGGATATGGGTTTGAGCCTTGCTCCATCTGTGGAGAGTTTGCAAGTTCTCTGTATGTCTGTGTGGGTTTCCTCCCACAGTCCAAAGACAGGCTGTTCAGGTTTGGCCATAGTGTGTGAGTGACAGAGAGAGTGTGTTCCACTGATGTATGGATGAGTGACCCCTTGTAAGTCGTGTATCTAGCAGTGTAAGTCACCGCGGTGAATAAGGTGTGTGGGCTGGTAACACTACATAGAGTTTATTGGAAGCTCCTTTGGAAAAAAGTGGCTCCTAAATAAATGTAATTATACTCTTAAAATAGCAATAAGGAAGGACTCTGAACTTGGGACCAGAACGCTGACACTTCTTTCCTAGAGTCAGGCAGCCAGATGCACAGAAGTGTCAACTCAGTGGAGCATGTTATAAAAGCCAGCTACACCAACATTATGACTCAGATGCCAAAAAAGCCCAATGCACAGAAGCTGTGGCCCAGATGACCATGGTAAAAAAAAAAAAAAAAAAAATCCATCTGTACTGACACTGTAAATCTAATGACTATGGTTTAAAAAAACCAGGTGCAAGTTAGGACTCATATGACTATGGTAAAAAAGGCCAGCCGAAGCAAAGGTAGTTTTAGAAAAGTTTCAAGATAGATGGATGTGTTTATTTTTATGCAGACTACCGCAGTCCGTTTGATGGACACCCTCGGAATGTCTGTAACATGGTATCATGCTTCACGTGCAAGTAGGTACCTGCTCTCGCTGTCAATCGCTCAAGGTGTGGCTGGGTAAGGATGATAAAAAGTCTCGATTCTGGGCCGTTGGGTTTCCATAGGCTTGTGATCTCTCCGGGAGTTCAGCGCTCCTAATTCTGGACAGTAACTCATGCCGTTTAGCGTCGGCATGTCCTAATTGCCAGCGTGACTCTGAGAGTATAGCCGAGAGACCCGTGAGCTGAGTTTGGACGGGGGTCCGTACAGCTGTGGTGCAATTTGGCACAGTGTCCTCCTTAACTCATAGCACAGCTGCGCACCCGGTGGAACGTCCAGCCAGAGGACCGTCTACGGTTCAATAAAACGAAAGAGGGTCCGCAAAGGCACCCAGTGTCGGACTCTGCCAAACACCCCCGAAAGAAACAGCTCTGCATCGGCGAGGTTTTCCTGAGCTTTCATTTCACCCCTTATATTATATGGGATTATTTCAAATTATGGATAAAAGATAAGAGACATGACCTTTCCGATGAGCGCCCGGCTTCCCTTTACCTTGATCCCCAAATATTAATCTCCTTGTGAATAGATAACGTGCTTCGAAATGCGCTGATTGAAGGGCCGGGCGATACGCACTTCAGATCAGAAAGATCTCTTGGCTATAATTTGAAAAAAAAAAACACTAACATGCACACGCAATCTCTCCATCGCTTGTGCTTCCATTCATTCGAGACATCTGTTCATTCAGAATACACATTACGCCAATGTATTTCTGTACGTACACTGTAGTTTGATGCAATCTTAATAGACGCGGTATCTCAGGACTCCAGGTTCTGAATGAAATGCAAAACTAGGGGCTGTTCTGTCGGTGCGCGGAACACAATGTCACTCTTATCTGCGCCGAGAAGCACAGAAGAGAGGGCCGCTCCTGGCCGCCTATGGGAAAGTGTGCCTGGGCTCCACGGTAATCACCCTATTCAGCTCTTAGCCCTTTGTTGACTGAGGGTCCCTCATGCCGTGGAAGAACCTTTGGGGTTCGAGTTTCACCGCTCTCGCTCCAGCCAGATCGCAGCCCCCTGATAAAGCGCCACTGGGAAGTCCTTTGAATACCGTCGCTGTCGCTGGATGACAGTTTGCGCAGGTACAAATCCGCAGCGTATCAAATAGCAGCAATTATTATTATATTATCAGGAAAGCACGAAAGCGCGTGAGATGGCGAAATAGCGAGATCTTAGCAAGACTTTGATGGTTTGCCAGCAGATGGCAGTGCAAAGTAATGTCCCCGACAAGAGGTTTGATCTCTGGAGGCCCTGTCCCAGCTCCTGACAGTCTGGGCTTCTGTTTTTTTTCTTCTTTTTTTTTTTTTTGTGCCCAACAACCTGCTCTGGTCCTTCATCAGCCAAAATCACAGAGCCTTCATTCATGTGCAGCAGGTAGCGAAGCGCTTAGCGCGGCAGCCTTGGACTGGAAAAAGATGGGTTCTAATCCCTGCTCCTGCTGCAGTACCCTTGATCAAGGTACAATCCCTGAACCGGTAGAGTAAGAATACCCTGCTGTGTAAATGTGGAGATCGCTCTAAGGAGCTTCATACACAAACCTTATGCTATAAGCTGCCCTGGAAAAAACCATCACCTGCACAAATAAATAACGAAAGCTGGAGACGTAACCACAGAATGTGACATGAAATTAAAAAAAAATAAATAAACGCTGGTTACAGCTGACTGCTGTTGCTGTGTGGGATCCTGCAATTTACCATACCGGCGTGAGGCACTGAACAAACAGGGCCAGGTGGGTGTTTCAAAGAACACCCTGCAATTAAATTTATTTATTAATTAGGCTCATGCTTTCCTCCAAGGCACCTTTCAATGATTTACCCATTTATACAGCTGGGTAATTGCATGCGTGAGCAACTCAGGGGAAATACCTTGAACAAGGATACTACAGCAGTCAGTGGGATTCAAACCTACAACCTTCAAGAGACAGGGACTCCAGCCACTACGCCACCTGCTGCCCCAACTAGTCCTAATGCACCGGCCACAAAACGTGCAAACGAGTGGAAATAAATGCGGTGGACGGGGGGGGGACACGATGCATCCATTATGGATAACAATGTTCATGAGAGCAGTAACAGCCATGAACAATGATTGACTTCTCCTCCAGTGCTCTTTATGGAGCTCTTTTATGGTCACGTTATGTCATGGGAGCGAACCGGTCTCCAAGCGGCCGAGCGAGATGGGCCAGACCGCAGCTGCGGGCGGACGGGGCTCACGGCCACGGCGGGCCTCCGCGGAACGCCTCCTCCTCCCGCCGCCGCACGGCCCCCGCCTCGGGCCGCCGGAGCCGCCGCACGCTAACGTGAACCGACAGCTAGAAATGGAGACTGCTGAATTTCATTACGTTCAATATGACTGCAGCTGATCGGGCATATATTAAACGGCTCATTACGCGCGGAGCGCTCTCTGGTCCCTCGCGCTCTCCGCGACACACCCAAATTTACCAGGAAACATATACCGAGACGTGCATCTGCTGATGGGGAGTTTCAGCTGTATGTGGCTCAGATCAGAATTTCACTGTTCCACTTTCACTAACTTAAAGCACCGTAACATTACACACACACACACACACACACACACACACTGTCTGAAACCTCTTGTCCCAAGCAGGGTCGCGGCAAACCGGAGCCCAACCCGGCAATGCTGGAAGGGGAGGGGACACACCCAGGATGGGACGCCAGACCGCCACAAGGCACCCCAAGCGGGACTCGAACCCCAGACCAACCCCGGCCAATCCCGCTGCACCACTGTACCCCCTCCGGAACAGATCAGTTTGGAAATATTTACATTCAGCTAAATGAGAATATATATGCTTTAGTACACCCCTCTGTGCTGTGAGATGAAATATTAGCGTTTGACAATTAAAGTTTCACATTAATCTGATCTTTAGAAAACCGCTGCGGTAAAACTGAGACGATGTTATTGACAAGAGGTCTTTTCCATTCCCAAGTCCGCAACTTTCCGAATGATTAACTTTTTAAATTCATTCACCTCATAGTTTTCTTCTTAGTGACGTACAGTGTCAGGCAGCCTATACTTACTTAGTGACTCATTTGCATAATATGGTAATTTTTACCGTCAATATAGAGGATATGCCTTAATCGAAGGTTCTGAAGCAGGAGGTGGGGTTCGCACCTGAGTGCTTTGAGTCAAAGGGGAGGTTCTAACCACCATGCCACCTGCTGACCACACTAGCAGTGAAGAAAATTTCATAAGCAATTCTGAGCAGAAACTTTAATTAAAAATAACAAAACTAATAAATTTATATATTGTTACTTTTTCCTCTCACATATACATGAATTAATAAATACATTTCTCATATAATTTGAGAAACACTTTTCAGAGCCTTGCTGTGTATTGACAATATATTTTGCTTTATAATTCTGGTTGTGGAAAACAACACGTTGAATTTTTGAGCTCTATAACGCAATGTAGATACCTCATTTTACCTTTTGTTTTACCAGAACAGGTTTGTGCACAAAAAAAGGCTCCCTTTACAAGCACGCCACGCATGATAAAGCCAGTACATAACCCACGTTTCCCAAAAATACCGAGCGCTGCTTAAAATTAAAATGGAATGTAATGGAATGGAATTGCAGATCTAAATAGAAAAGTGTAGCGCTCAGCATTCAGCTTCTTTTTTTGCTCTTAAAAAAGACCTGTTTCCATCTGCAAAGCTCCACATTGCTGGAATTCCCGCTGCCACGCTGGAAGAAGCACAGACCCTTGTAGTGAACCCTCCTGAACTGGGACACACACATCTTCGCAAAAAAAGACCACTTTGCTGCTTAAGAGCAACGCGGAGCAGAACACAGACACCGCACGCTGTAACACACCACGGACGCACTCTGGGTCACGCGCTTTCGGCCGCCGGGCGAACGCTCGGCTCCGAACCCACGTTCCGTACAGCAGCTTGTAGCTCTGATGATTTCGCCTGGGTAGCGCTCGGTCCCAGGTGAACATCGTGCACCGTGCACCATGCAACATCAATACCATGGTCCCAGGTACACCAGCAGGATACCTCTGGAGACCCACCAGCATGTGGTCACAAGGTCAGTTCCTTAACTGCTCAGCTAATCCAAACAAGCGATCGAGTTTTTGCCGAGTAAACTGACAGACCGACCGCACCTGCTTCCGTACGACAGACTAGACACAAGGCAGCACAAGGGGAAAGCCAGGGTCATCGCTAGGCAACCATGTAATGCACCAAGGGTCATGTGATAGATTATGTCTAGCGTGTGAACCCAACAGGGATTTTCATTGCTTTTGGATAAAATATTAAAATAAACATGTAAAATTGAACTGGTAAATTGTAAAATAAACATCTAAAATTAATACGTTACTATGGTTTACACACCTGATTCTACTTACCTACTTGGCGTAACCGGTACAACTTGGGCTTTGCTTATTTTCGCACCTGCGCTACTTGCGTGTTTCTGCCACACACACGGTTTCCTCGTTAAATAAGTATTTTGTGGTAAAACTAAAGGACACAAGGGGTTCACATACTTTCGAGCAGCACTCTACTAAAGTGATTTTCCAAACCCGGTACGGTATACGCGTTTCACGTCACAATCGAGCGATTTTGTGCTTTTGCTGATTTATTCTGGACCGTTTTTGAGGATTTGCACCACCGTGGAGCTGGACCCTTATCCTTCACTCTGGTAAGGCAATTAATAACCGTGACATTTTAGCGATGGAGAAAAGAACCGCAGAGGTTCGAAGATCCAAGATTTGAAGAATATGATTGCTCTGGGTGTAAAATCAGCGATCCAGGTACATTGCTCAAGATATGTTTTCCAATCTCATATCTGAATGTTGGGATTTGGAGCAAATCCCTTTTAAAAGGCCTTCCTGAGACATCTGCCCTATCTCAGATATTGCCTCTGTTACCTGGGCAGCATGCTTTGGTTATCATATCAAAAAGTGGGTGGGAATTGAATAAATATTTTGACCTTTTCAGAAGATAATATTAACATGCTTGTCTGATGACCTAGTTTTGGCAGGCATCCTTGTTAGAAGGTTTTGGAAAACACTCGCTTTTTTACTTGTTCTCTCCCTCTCCGTCTGCGCTGGTTTGACCCGGGACCTAATCCGCAGGACCAAGAGCTCATCTTTCATGTTAATCCTCTGGTTTGGGTTTCCAGAAGCCAATCAACTGCACGGCGAAGGACTTTTTGGCATGCAGTGTGTGTGTGTGTGTGTGTGTGTGTGTGTGTGTGTGTGTGTGTGTGTGTGTGTGTGTGAGTAGTCACTAAGCAAGGAAAAAGGTGGTTTTCATATTGCACTTCGCATGAGGTACTCTTACATGTGACAAATGCTACAAATTAAAAACACACATTGGCTGAAACCGCTTGTCCTGAGTAGGGTTAGGGCGAACTGGTGTCTAACCTGGCAACACAGGGCATGGGGCTGGAGGGAACACACCCAGGATGGGACAGCAGTCTGTTGCAAGGCACCCAAAGCAGGACTCAAACCCCAGACCTACCAGAGAGCAGGACCTGGCCAAACCCGCTGCACCACCGTGCTCCCCAAATTGAAAACATTGAGACTAAATATTTCTCACTCACTCACACTCTTTGAATAACCACTCATCGCACTCAGGTCTTTCCAGAGCCAATCCTAGAGTCACTGGGGGGGGGGTTACACCCTGGATGGGACACCAGTCCATTGCAGGACTAAAAAACACACACTTTCTGAACTGCTTGTCCCATACGGGGTCACAGGGAGCCAGAGCCTAACCCAGCAACTCAGGGCATAAGGCTGGAGGGGGAGGAGACACACCCAGGATGGGACGCCAGTCCATCACAAGGCACCCCAAGCAGGGCTCGAACCGGAGAGCAGGACCCGGTCCAAGCCACTGCACCACTGCACCTCCTAGGACTAAAATATTTCTGAGGAAAAGAAAAATATGTAACACAATTTATGTTTATGAAAAATGTACTGAGAAGTACTTTTTGATCACTTGAAGACACTGAAAAAAGTGACTGAAGCCCGTTCTTCAACCATAAGCATGTTCATTAATTTTGGTGATGTTTTTTTCCGCTAAGCATCATACAGTCTTAAGCTACTTGTGATATTTTACCCTTTTACACAGCTGGGCAATTTTTCAGCATCAATTTCAGCTAATTGCTTCGCTCAAAGGCACTACAGCAGGAGGTGGGATTCAAACTTAGACCCATTAGACCCACAAGAAGTGGCTTTAACCTCTATGCCGCATACCACCCCTGCTGGCTGAATTGCTATTGGTGATCCCAAAAACAAGGTGAAAGAGTGTGGTCCTCCCATCTTCACATTGTCCCTTACTTGTCTATTTCAATGTGTTCATTGCACTGTAGCTGCTGCCTTTGCACCCAAAGGTTGAAGGTCTGAGCCTCTCTTCCAGCTGTAATACCCTTGAACAATGTACTGTTCTTGCTCTAAGTTGCTCCAGCAGAATTACCCAGCTGTATAAACAGGTAAATAATTGTAAATAGCTTAACACTGTAAGTTGCTTTGGAGAAAAGCATCAGGTAAATGATATAATGTATTGGTGGCACGGTGGAACAGCAAGTAGCACTGTGGTCTCACAGTGCCTGGGTGGTGTGAGAGGACATGGGTTCAATCCCTGCTTAGTCTGTGCGGAGTCTGCATGTTCTCTCCGTGTCTGTGTGGGTTTCCTCCAGGTGCTCTGGTTTCCTCCCACAGTCCAAAGACATGCTGTTCAGGTTCCCCCATAGTGTGTGAGTGACAGAGAGAGTGTGTTCCACTGATGTGTGGATGAGTGACCCTCTGTAAGTAGTGTATCTAGCAGTGTAAATCACTGCAGTGAATAAGGTGTGTGGGCTGATAACACTAGAGAGAGTTCACTGGAAGCTGCTTTGGAGAAAAGTGTCTGCTGAAAATGTGAATGTATTGCAGACATTTCAGTCTCATGCTTCATTTAACACATGTATAAGTGTAACAGCTGTCCTATGTAACTCCACTTGTTTTGGGAGGGTTCAGAATCTGCTCCAGTAATATTATGTCCTTACACATGTTGCAGTGGGCGCGTGATATTTCTTAGCTTATTATCTTTGATCTGCAAACCTGTCTTCACCTGGGTGGCAGGAGCAATGAGCCAAAGCCATCATCTCCCCCATGTGTGTTTCTTCTGCCCCGTGTGCCTCCGCGCTCGCTCGGCAGAGCAAGGTGCCGCACAGATTTGCAGGCGAGTACATTTAGCACTAAGACAGTACACAGTTGTTCAGGGAACCATGACGACGCGAATGCCACAGTAATTACCTGTTGTCAACAGGTGATGGCCGCTCTAGTAAACTCCGCCTACCGGGGTGCAAAATCACCGCCTTGTCGGGCCAGAGAGGATCAGCTTGCTGCTTGATGTTCGAGTAACAGGAAAAGCAGGGCTGTGCGTTGGCACACCACTCAACGGTCTGCTCACGAGGACGGCCGCGCCGATCGAAGGGTGTGGTGGGTTGGCGATGTCCTGCAGGTTCGGAGATTAGCCTCTCGCTCAGATTTGCGCCTCGACATCAGTTTACCTTGTCATGCGTTGTCGACATTACGATTCCATAACGAGTGATCATGGAAAGAATGACTGCAGCAAAATGCATGCGATGTCGAGGAAATCGCTACCATATGCTACACACACCCCTCCCTTCGTCTTCACCCAACAGTGCATCGATGTGTGTTTTCGTTCATTCGTATCTGCGTAATGGTACACAATTTATTGATACGTGTCAACAGCTAGTGTGCTGTCTTTTGGGAAAACATCCGTTCGTCCATCTGTTATTAACAACCACTTGTCCGCTGGTGAGGCGTGTTGGTCCAGACCGTATTCCGGAAGCAAAGGGTGAGGCAGGGTACACACCACCGTGGTAGGGACACTAGTCCATGGCAGGGCAGTCACAAACAGACATTCACTTACACAGGCGCACACTAAGGGCAATTTGTAGTCACCGGTTCACCAGAAACTTATGTCACTGGAGTGTGGGAGGAAACCAGAGCACTGGAAGTAAACCTACGCAAACACTGGGAAAACATCCAAACTGCACACAAACTGAGCCACGTCTGAACCTACAGCACAGGAGCTCAGAGGAACGTTGTTACCGGTTGCTCCGTGGTCCTGCCACCCCGAACAAGAAGGAATCAGTCCAAAAAAAATTATGTAAATGCTCGCTCAAGTTTAATAACTGGCATCATTATTCAATTTTGTGGCTCATAAGATTACACACACACACACACACATTTTCAGAACCGCTTGTCCCTTACGGGGTCACGGGGAACCGGAGCCAACCCGGTAACACAGGGCGTAAGGCCGGAGGGGGAAGGGGACACACCCAGGACGGGACGCCAGTCCGTCACAAGGCACCCCAAGCGGGACTCGAACCCCAGACCCACCGGAGAGTAGGACTGCGGTCCAACCCACTGCGCCACCGCACCCCCTCTCATAAGATTATTTTACCAAAAAGAAAAAAAAGCCTGTAAATGTGTTCAGTAAGAGCAGAGTAAGTGTACCATAATATAGTATTCAGAAACACACACACATTTTCAGAACCGCTTGTCCCATACGGGGTCGCAGGGAACCGGAGCCTACCCGCTAACACAGGGCATAAGGCCGGAGGGGGAGGGGACACACCCAGAACAGGACGCCAGTCCGTCGCAAGGCACCCCAAGTGGGACTCGAACCCCAGACCCACTAGAGAGCAGGACCCGGTCCAACCCACTGCGCCACTGCGCCACTGCGCCCCCCCGCTTATTCAGAAACACTGTTAATGTAAAACCATAACTTTTTCACATTCAGGCCTTGCTCTGTGTAAATCTGGATGCGTTTGCAGTTCCCAGTGAACCGTTTGCCGGCATGTTGTTGTGAACCAGTGATGTTCATAACACTGTTTTAAAAAGGAGGAAAAACTGTGAGGGTTCAATTCTGGACACTCAAAACACGGTATACTGTGATCAGCTGGAGTAAATTCCAGCACGCTAGATCAGCTAGTATCAAAGGTCTTTACAACACCCCCCCAACCCCCGGGTCAGGATTACTGCAGTCCTGAGGTGATGGACGAGCAAAGTAGTATGACGCATCCGGCCACACGGCCTCACCGGGCGCGTCAGCCGAACGTGCGGGAGGAGCCGGGGGCGAGCGGTCGGCCGATTACGCGCCGGTGAGGCTGAGCGGTGTTGCCGCCGAATGGAGAAGTTTGTTTTTACGTTACAGCCATTAGTCCGTGCCAGCCCTTCACACGATAACACGTCCGGAGGACTAAAGGAAAAAAAATTTGCTTTACGGTACAAAACGGAGTATGCTCAACGAAATCATCCGTTCCTCGCAGGATGCTTCACACCGCGCCGTACTTCGTGCCGAACAAGTTGCGATGTCAACTCGGTCTTGCCGCAACATCTTCGAAACCTCACACGCGGTTATTACGTACGAGGTCAAAGCAACGTTTTAAAGCGCAAATATGTTTATATATCTGTCTGATTTAATGAGGTTGGGTCCAGAGGGGGCACATCCTTTACTCTGCGTCCACCTGTGTGCCAGCTGCTGCACGCTCGCATCCCACCCTTCGCCTTTTTTTTTTTTTTTTTTAACGGCACATTTTTCAGAAGTAGGTCCCTTGCTGTAGAACGTAAACAACCACTTTGCGGCTGCTTGGAGCCACGGAGGAAGTTTGGAAACGCTCTTGAGCACACAGTTGGGCTGCACCGGACCATTACCATACAAAGACCTGCCGCTCCAGGTGGCGACGGCCCTGCGCTCCTATGCGCTGAGGGATCTGACTGGACCTGGACCATATCTTGGGACTATAAGGCCCCAACAGAGACCCACACCATGAATTTTAGTATCTGACCGGTGTGGTAAAGTCTCTTCGTGAAAGGACTGACAAAGACCTGCGAAGATAAGCCAAGAAAAGTGTTATTAACTGTTATTTGTCTGACCCCTTCGCCCAAGGTAACTTACAGTGTGTGAGGCTGGTACACTCAGCTACTTACAATGATTTGATAGTAAATCACCCATTTGTGCAGCTGAGTAATTTTTACTGGAGTGATTCCAGGATATGGGGGGTGTGGTGGCGCAGCGGGCTTAGCCTGTGCCTGGTCTCTGGTGGGTCTGGGGTTCGAGTCTTGCTTGAGGTGCCTTGCGATGGACTGGCATCACATCCTGGGTGTGTCCCCTCCCCCTTCAGCCTTATGCCCTGTGTTGCTGGGTTAGGCTCTGGTTTGCAGTGACCCTGCTCAGGACAAGTGGCTTCAGACTGTGTGTGTGTGTGTGTGTGTGTGTGTAATTCTGGGATCAGTAGCATGTAGTGACAGCTCTTGGCACCAAACTGAATCAAATTAATATTAATATAAGGTGCAGTGGAGAGAGAACTTCGGAAACGGGTGTTCGCAGTCGGATCTGGAGCTGAGTTTAACAGCCGAGGTCGAGCGTCCTCACCGCTCGCGTCACTCTCTGGGAGGAGCCCTGCACAACCCCCATAATATTGGCACCGTGTACGAGCGGAGTGAGGGGAAACATGGTAAATTCAGCCTCCGGATGTACATTTATGTTTATTCATTTAGCGGACGCTTTTGTCCAAAGCGATGTACAACTCAGTAAAAGTACAACTTATGCATTACGTTAAATGTACCCTCTTTCCGCTGCATATTAGCATTAAAATATTGAAGAATGATGTTTTAAAGAGAAATTCTCATCTCTGTCTACAGCACTGGAGCCAATGGTTAGTGCCTTCCACTCAAAGGGTCTGGGTTCCAGTCCAGCTGCCTCTTCTTACCCAGAATTACTCCAGTAAAAATTACACACCTGTATAAAATGGTAAATCATTCTAAGTCGCTCAGTGTACAAACCTGACACTGGCAGGCATTTTGGACAAACACATGAGATGAATAAATAATAATGTGAACCTGATCCAATACCCAAAAAGGAAGAACTCCATGGTTTGATGTGTCCATTAGAAATGCCCCGCGGTACAAATCTGCATTAGGCTGAGACTCGTGGGCCTCCGTAATGATTCACTTACACTTTGTAAACATGATGGAACACAGTTTTCTTCCTCCTCCGGCACTTCAATTTATACAACTTCAAAGCCCTCTTTGGAAATAACTGCTGTTCCACAAGCATAAGAGCGACTGGACGTAATAAGTCATGCCACCACTGAGATAGACGCTCTCTCCCGGCAGCACTAACTTCTACATTTCAGCAACAGTACATGTAGTGCATGCAAATACAGTATAGTGTGAGTACATTAATTCATTTAGCAGACGCTTTTGTCCAAAGCAATGTACATCTCAGCAAAAGTACAATTTATGCATTAATAAGAGAAAGAGACATAGCTGCAGACATGTGACTCAACTTGAGTTTCTAGTAAACCTAGTTTGTTACCTTCCACTCGCTGCACCGAGGTTCATCGTTCGAGTAGGTGCCTAAAACGCAGGATAGACAAATCCTGATACCCTCCCACCAATTTTTGTATGAATACCGTACATATATATATATATATATATATATATATATATATATATATATATATATATATATATATGTATATTTATGCATTTATAGAATGATATAATTAACTTTTATATAAGACTTTATTAGGGGGGTGCGGTGACGCAGTGGGTTAAACCAGGTCCTGCTCTCCTGTGGGTTGTGGGTTCGAGTCCCGCTTGGGGTGCCTTGCGACGGACTGGCGTCCCGTCCCGTCCCGTCCCGTCCTGGGTGTGTCCCCTCCCTCTCCGGCCTTACGCCCTGTGTTGCCGGGTTAGGCTCCGGCTCCCCGCGACCCTGTATGGGACGAGTGGTTCAGATTATGATTATGATTATGATGGTGGTGGTGATAATACTTTATTATATATACAAATTATTTATATAGTAATATAAACTAATTTTTTATATAATTTATATAAATAACTGTTATATATGTGTCTGAAGGGGGATGAGGGGGCGCAGCGGGCTTGGCCGGGTCCCACTCTCTGTCGGCCTGGGGTTCGAGTCCCTCTTGGGGTGCCTTGTGACGGACTGGCGTCCCATCCTGGGTGTGTCCCCTCCCCCTCCAGCCTTGTGCCCTGTGTTGCCAGGTTAGGTTCAAGTTCACCGCAACCCCGTTTGGGACAAGTAGTTTTAGTCAACGTGTGTGTGTGTCTATCTATCTATATATATAATAGTTATGTAATTTTAATCTCTGTGCAAGGGTTCAATTAGCGTCTGAAATGTTTAACACGTCATGGACACGGATTGACAAGTTTAAACAGAAGAATATATACAGTAGCACACTCAGTTTTCTGGAATAACACAGAAACACATTAGAGTGGTGAGAGAAAAGTACCACATGAAAAATACCCTCCTGTTCAGGAAACCATTGACTGAACCAATAAGTGTGTCTGTGAAGGACACAGGCTGTAAAATCTGGCCGCTGCGGCGGTCTGAACGAACACGTATTTGACGTTCGGCGTCGATGCCGATTTCAATTTCGAGAATTTCGACAAAATTCACAGGGAGGAGGCTTCAGCGAAGGTCGCCTCAACACGACCGTGGAGACGTGATGCTGAGAATCAGAAACGAGAGTAAAAGGGGACAGGACACGGAGCCAGTGCCACGCAAAAGGCTTGCAAGAGGTTCAGACTTCTGTCACTTTTTTTTTTTCCTGATTCCAACGAAGGTCACACTAACTTAACTGCCAAAAGTACAAACTACTTTTTATAAAGTGTCCTTTTGCTTTCATGGAAAGTCAGCAGCGAATTCAGGCAACGGTCGAGCGACTCGATGTTCGGGCCCTTTCGCCGTGTGCATAAGGGACAGTTAACCCAGCACACGGGTCACATTTTTTAATAAAAAGTCAAATAATCATTCTGAAAGAAATATTGCATGTTTTTCATCTATAGTGGCAAATTGTCACCATTAGAGAATATGACGTGAAAAACACCCACTTATTTCTTTAGCGGGTTTGTAAATCACGTTCTTGCCGCGGTGCTCCGAGGCTGCGGTTAACAAATGCTGCGGTATATGGTTACAGGCCGACCGCTATAGCGCCATGCCTCGCTGCCCCTCTGCGGGATCTCGCAACCGCTCGGTCACGAGGATTCGCAGCCGACCCCTTGCGCCTGTTCAGCCCGAAAAACCTTTGGCACGGGTTCAGAGGACCGCTGCGGATCTGACGGAGCCGCTACGGCTGCGCGGGCAGGTGGGAGTGCTTGGCTAAATAAACTTTAGACGTGCCGAAATGCCCCTCGCGCCGAGAACCCCATCATGGGCCCGAATGTTTGCGTCCTACTTGATGGGCTGAATTCCACTAAATTTTAGCAAACTGCTTCGTGTGCCGTTCTGCGTGACGGACAGGCCAGCTGACTGGTGCGCGGATCGCCTCGCCGGCACCCCCATCGGGGGCCTTTGCTCACGTCGCCCCAGAAACGCTGCAGAGGGACGGTTTATAAGCTGCTGTGTTTTTACTACCATCTCTCTCTTCCCCTTTTCTCTAGTGCAGAGGAGGGGAAGGCAGGGAGCTGGCCAGAGCTGCACGGCAAATGAGCGGCGGCAGCTGTATCCGGTCAGCGTGCGAACGGCGGTGGGGAGAGGCTCACATCCCCCGGGGGGGAGAGGAGAACGGAGAACCTGGACCTCCATTAGAAAGGAGGTTTGGATGGAAGAAAACTGTGAATTATTCATAGGGGTCAGCAGGCATGCCAGGAGACTGGCTTGCGTGGAGGGCCAAGGTGCTGAAGGGGGGGCGGGGGGGGTGAGCCTGAGGTGCTGCGTGTCAGGAGCAGTGGGTGGCCAGACACTCTCCCCCCACCCCGGCCTCCCCTCCCTCGTCCTCCCCAGTAAAGGCAAGCGTCATTACATGAAAGCTGAGAGGTTGCAACGGAGCCTCGGTGGGTGGGTTCAGGGGGGCTCTCCTCACGGGAACGACCTGCCGATGACTGCCTAACTCAAGGAACCTGTTAGGGTGCCTCAGACAGGCTTCCAGAACATTCTCCCAGACCCCCTCCTCACAGCTAGCCTGTGCTTTTGTTTATCATCTCACCGAGCGAACTGTGAGGCCGACAGCGGCCCAGCATCCGGCCCTAAGAGATGAGCAGCAGATCACCACGACAGACGCAGATCTGCGCCTCGGTCCGCGGAAGCCGGTGGGTAACGAAGGTGCTCGGCTCACACAGCACCAGCGCGGTCCTCACGTCACGCCCAGCACTTGATCGCACACCTTTCGGCAACCGATCAGGGGAACGTGGCATAGCGATAATCCCGGTCTCCGACGCCCCGCAGTGGGACCCTCCAGGAGACCTTCGCCCTCTAAGCAGCTCCCATCAGGACGATCCGGCTATGAAATCCCAGCTTCGTTTGTCACCAAGTCCCTTAGAGTGGACAGGGAGGGAAAACACACGCGTGTCGCCTGTGGTAAGTGAGTGCGGGCACGTTAAAATAACGCCGTGGAAGGAATAAAAACAAGGAGGAATAGAACACCCTCCTAAATCCTCATCATGTCCTGCAGCTGCTGGCAGATTGGGTTACAGAAGCATGGGTTTGTGAAAAGGTTACCTTTACACCCTTGATCTCCCCAGAATACGATAACAGAACACGCAACACACTGAGAACTCGCACAAGCTGTTTTCCGATGTTCTGTTTTTACTCACGTCGCAATTATTATTTATTAATTTCCCCGAGGCTTTTCTCCAGCAGGAATTGCAACGTTAGGTTTGTACAGCGGACAACTTATAGTGATTTATACATTTATGGAGCACAGTAATTTTTACTTGGGTGGTTCGAGGTACACGCTTTGACTAAGACAACTAGAGCGTGAGTGGGAATCAAATCCAGGCCTTTCAGGTACGCACCAACGGTGCCACAACCCTCCCCCCACTTTCATAATTACCATTACCATTAACACCATCGGCGCTCTATTAGTCTAATTCACACTGAGCAATCTCATAAATATTCCAGCTGAGGTGTATTTACATACGGCCTGGGGGGAGGAAGGTAGCCCAGTGCGCAGGGATGTGAGCTTATGGCCAACAGCTCGCAGGTTCGAGCTCCATGCTGAACCCTTGAGAAAAGCACTTAAACTTTATCGCTTCCATGAAATATTTAGCAGCGTAAATGAGCGAATGTGTAGAATCATAAACAACGAATCTGGCTTTGGACGTGCTGCAAGTGCCTGATAACTAAATAAATAACGCGGGGTGATAAAATGCTGCGCGCAGACGGAGCGTTCGCATGGTTTGGCTTGGGTTGCAGGAATGCATGGAGAGTCTCCGGAGCGTGACGGAGGAAAACGAAAAGAGCTCATCGTGTCAAAGAGTCGTAGTCCTTAAAGATCCTGCAAGATCCTGAAAGCAAACACTTTAAAAAAGAATATGTCAAGATTCCCCGATTTCATGCCCATGACTTCTGTAATTTTCTGAAACGTTGGGGAAAATTTGAGATAAAAAAAGTGAGAAATCTTGGAAGAGCATTTTTTTTGTGAAGTGGCAAAACTGTGAGACGCATTGTTCTGCCTTTATCGCTGCAAAACAACTTTCTGATGCCTGAGAGGATGAAAATGTCCAGGGATCTTGATACGAATTTATCATATCAGTGATATTATAATGGGAAGGTCTTGCTGTTACCCTGATGAGCCTTTGCATCCAACCGCTCAGGTAACCGCGGTGTGGCATGACCTTTGACTTCCTTCACATGCGACCCAATGGGCCGTGAAGCGGCTTCATCTTTATGAGAAGGACGGGCAGAGAAGATGGGTTTAAAAGCTTGTTTATAAAAAGATAGTGTTTGCTTTGGGCCTCTAAATGGACTCTGGGAGAAAAGGAAAAAAAGAAGAAATGCAATTGATTCCAGGGACGCCTTTCTCTAAACACTGAGCAATAATTCCGCCTGGTGCTTTTAACATGAATTAATGTAAATTCCAGGCGTTTTTAAGTGTGTCTCTGATGCTCCAACTCACCGGCGTTCTGGAATTTCGTAGGGGTGTGTGAATTTCGCAGTAATAGCATTCCAGCCTGGCTACATTACTGCTATTTCCCAGCGATCAATCATAGTCAGCAGTGGTGCTACAAGGGAAGCAGAGGAGGGGAGGGAGGTGTCAGACAGAGTGAAGTTCGGGCACATATCTGTGTTTTTAAGATCTGGTCCACCAAAACTGAATGCTTTGTTTTCAGCGTGGAAAAAAAAAAAAAAGATCTCTCGATGCCTTCACGTGCACAGAGTGTGAAGAAGACCTTCTCACAATGGATGAGAGGAATTCGTTTCCAGCAAGGTCTCCTTAGATGCCGAAATGGAGAACGGGACAGGATTCGGTCCGTGTGAAGAGCACTTTTGTACCACGACTTCTCCACGGCTGTGATATTTCGATGGGTGTGCCTGCACGAGAAACAATTTGACTCCCAGGGAGCAGAATGGACTCCGATATGCATTATCCACACACCCATTACTTAATCTCAATGAAGCTGACAGCTGAGACAGGTGGGATGCACTGTTGGTCCAGCCAGGCGTCAATCTCAGCACGTGACATCACCGCGGAGGGACACGCCTGCCTGTGGAAGCCCGTAGGGAGGGCTAAGGCTCGCATGGCTTCGCTGGGTTAATGGCGTGAGAGAAGGGCTTCAGGGCTGGGTCCACGCTTCTTGACAGTGACATTGTACATTACATATTGTATCACAAATGACAAACACATGTGCCCCAGAACAGCTTGAACTGGACAGGACAAACAGTTCCACTCAGTCTCTGATCAATAACAAATTAAAATATACTGCTGCATCTTGTAAAGCTTTGTTTTTCAGGTCAGCTTAAATGTGGATAAAAACGAATATTGTCGCCGAGGTAGTTGGGACACTCCCATTGAAGTATTTTCTTCCACACAGTCAACGCTTGTCAATAAGATTGAAAAACCATCAGTGTCTCCTTCAATTGTATTTTACAAAAGGCTATTTTGAAGGCACCAAAATCTCAATGTCGTAGAAAACCGAAACGCACCAACTTTTAATTTAAGACAGCTGGCAGAATAATGGTTAGAGCAGCTGCCTTTGGACCCAGAGGTTTGAATCCCACCTCCCACTGCAGTACCCTTGAGCAAGGTACTTAAAAAAATTGCTCTGGTAGAATTACCCAGCTCTGTAAAGGGGTAAATAGTTGTAGGTACCTCAACAGTGCAAGTCATTCGAGAGAAAAGCCTCCGATATGAATAAATACAACTGTAGTGAAAACAGCCATCAAACAGTTATAGTATATGCCTAGAGCATAAATAGACAGCACTGGAGAAGTGTTTCAATCTCGCTGCATGTTTCATGTGTGAGGAATGTTGGGTAATATTTTCACAGGTGTCATTTAGGCACATCTCAGTAGGCTGCGCCATTGTGAAGGCACTTGTTTAAAGTGGGCATGTAGTACAGAAGCCCTGCTTACGTCTATTAAATATTTACAGATTCCTATTCTCCCAGGCTTGATCGCTAGCTGGCAGGCCCACAAAAATGTCTAAAAAGATGAATGTTGAATGTGCAACTTGTAATTTGTCTGGTATTACACTGCATTAAAACAGAGGTTGTGTTATCTTCGGTACTGAAAAAGGTTAATGCCACATATCTGTTCGTGTTTTCAACAGAGTTGAACCTGTGTATATAAGATATGCACCTCAAAATCAACTCATTAAAAACATATGAGCAGCAAAAATGCTGTTAATTTTTGTTTATATTTAGACTGACATTTACACCTCTATGTTTGTGCCATTCAAATCTCATTTCCTCTTTCTCAACTCAGAGATGTTAATGGGAATATTTTCTGTGGGATGGCTGCAGCAAATCCAACTTCTGTCAGATGTTACATTGTATGGATTCTGCATCCTATCAGTCTCAGATTCCTACACACCTCAACGGATGTGAAGTCCAGCATGCAGTATTATCAATACCTCACCCATGACACCCATCAGATGCCAAGCCTTCCTCCTCAACTCTCATTGGCTTTCGAATCTAATCCCCAGAGGAACCGTAGGGTTTATTCATCTGGATCCAGAGATTCTGCAAGCAAACAATGGAACTGGAACAGGTCTGTAAGCCTTGGTTATATTCTTGAGTACCTTCTGGCCCCACAAAGGTGTTCCCTGTTCAGCTGTGACATCCAGCAGTCCCTGGAACCACAGCATTCAGTGGGTTTCATTTCCCACCACATTTTTACCCAGGTTGGCTGGCTCTCTGCATTGGATCCAACAACCAGAGAAAGATCATTTATGTTATCTCTCTGTAGACTCAGCCATCGACGCATGAAGTGATACTTAGATTTTGCGGTTTTACAAAGCTGGACATTTGATTATCAGTTCATGTTGAGTGCCTGTCCCCGTAGAAGTGATAACCAACATGTGGTTTCCGTCCCAATCCCCTAAACACTGTGCCACCTGCCTGTGAGTACTTGAGCACTTGGACACCCTGGCCACCTCGCCTTTAGCCGCAGACTAGGTGTTCCTGCCTCTCTGCAACTACATCCCTTGTTATTGTTGTGACTCGCTATTCACTTTATTGTGGTTCTCAGAATTTCATTTCCGTTTAGAATTTCAACGTCGGGAACCACAAGTTACTAAAAAGGTTTCCTAACCAAGATCAACCAGGCAACCAGATTTTTAGGGCATCCGATGCCATTGGGGTCACCGGCACGATGCAGACAATGCCTACGGACGCAAATGAGCATAGATTCGATGTCGCATTTCTCACAGAAAACCAGGCTCTGAGACGTGCGTAATCCAACATCCGCCTGCCAGATACTGTGTCACCCGGAACACACGAGCGGCCTGGTAATTAAAGCCTATTGTTCAAGGTAGCAGCTGGCAACTCATTAGCAGTTCTACTTCCACGCCTGCCGTAGGCAAGGGAACGCTGGACAGAGGTCTTATATGATGTAATCTGATGTAAGCATTTAGGAATTGGGTTTGCAGAGTTCATTGCATTACTGAGCACGGGCTAAAGAATGCCTGCCACTATTCTTTTGTTGTATACCTCTGAGCCCTTCCTATGGACTGCTCTTCTCATGGTACGGAGGCATCGGTGGGAAACTTATTCCAGACCCATCTTTATTATATTGAGAGGCAAAGACAAAAGGAGTTAGCCAGTGGTTACTATAGCAATGTGGGGTACATGTAAAGAGTGTTTGCTCTGGCACAACTGATTTTTTGAGAAACCAACATGGTGGATCATTCAATTTTTAAACCTCAAGTCATAAGGAGACTTTACAGGACGGTGCATCAAAACACAGTATATCACTAGTTTGGTTTTTCACTATAGTAAATGAACATATATTGAAGATCAGTACATCTGAACACTCGTCAGTATCTTGTGACAGCAATTCAGTGGTTCATGACTTTCAAAGGAAGGGTACACATGAATGTCAATATGTAACCAATCACAATCTAGGTCGAGATCTTCTGTTCAATATTATCATAAACCACACAATCAAATCAAATACCAAATGCAAAAAAGACTTAATATGCGATGAGATCACACATGTAAAAAGTCCCTTTCAAAACACTGAGAAAGATGTAAAACAATGAGGTGGAAGATGCTTGACTGCTTTATCACCCTCTTTTAAGGGAGAAGTACTCATTGCTTATAAAAGACAGATTTACTTGCTGTAATTCTAGAGGTTACATTTGAGGTGATGGAGAGATAGGCTGTACAGCTCAAAGCTGACCCACCCACAAAGACCACCCACACAGAGGAGTCAGCAGTTACCAAAGAAGCTATCCTTGTGTTGATGTTGGTTCAAGAGACAGGGAGCCTTCTGTTATACCCTCACGAGTGTCTTTAACCTGCTTTGGCCAAATGTCTAGTTGAATAAATGGGTACAATTCTGTTCCTTCTCAAAGTCTACTGAGTAATTGACTAAAGTAAACAAATAAATAATATCCAGTCCTGACATTTTTATTGCATTGTCACTGTCTTTTGGGTGTTTCTTTTTTGTTTTCCTTTTATCCTAGGGTTGGGGCCAGTACAGATCCCATTTATGTCGGACTGGTACAATGAGTCAGGGCAGCTACAGGCAGCAAGAAACAAACAGGGGCATGTGTGCCGACAACCGTTCAACATCCAAACCATCTGCAGCATTTAATATGTGAGACCAAACTGCAGCACCACAAAGTGATAATAGCCGCAAGAGCGAAAATGTTCTTCAATTCAGAAAATCGCCAAGAAATATGAACACGCAGTGACGTACCATCCATCTCGGAGAGCTGATGCATCGGTCCTCACCGCTCAATACGTAACAGCGCACTGACCTCCAAGTTTAATGTGACCTACACTTTCTGCCTCAGAGCAGGTGTTACTTCAGCAGGAATCTGGAAATGGGACTGATGGAGTGAGCCAGGGGAGAGTAGTCAAATGTGATTTTCTTGTAAAATTCATCCTGCCAGAAGTCTTGCAAAACTTTTTTTTTTTTCATTTCTATGGTAGAGGTTAGACATGTCACTGTCTGGCAGCTCTGTTGTCAACTTAGCAGGAAAAAGACGTTGCTGGAATTGTTTTGTGCTTCTCAGTGGACTGCGATATGCAGTCTCTCACCAGCTAGTGTGACACACTTGCTTGGTCTTGCATGGTCAACTCGTACATAACCTCCATGAGTAAGTCTGTTAAAATGGTTTATGTGTAACCAAGAATGATGTTTAATATTTTTATGTTTGAGAGAACTATGTAAATTTTGACTGTGCATAACTATCCACATGCTACAAAAGGTGCCTATTTTGTAAGTTATTGACGACGTTGTATGAACCAACCACCTTTTAGTTTAATTTGCATATGTTAAGGCTCTGAAGGAAACTGTCCAGTGTCCTGTTCCCTCTCAAGCATGCAGCATTTAAACAATTGTCTAACTTTGTCCAGCAGAATGCTCTCCTGGACCCCAACCAGTCTGGCTTCAGAGCGGGACATTCCACCCCAACGTCGCTCAGTCTCGGCCTCCCTCCATTCCTCCTGAGAGGTTTTTCTCTCCTCTGATGGTTCTTGCCATCATAAACTCATCTTACAACATTTCGGACCCGTCTGAAATGGAACGGATTCATCTGCTAGTTAAACAGTGACATTGTTAATATCTTCCTGTTGCTTAAGAATGCTGTTTCATTCCTGTCTTGGGCTGCAAAGGGCTTTGTTCTCTCCTGCTTCTTATCCCCTGTCTTACCCTAACCCTTACTCTTACCCAGAACATCACAGTTGATCCACAATGATATTGCTGACATGGTCTTCCACCTCCCCAATTATATTTCAGTATTTAGAGGTTAGAAAAAGTAACTGCTTGTTTGTGTGAATAATGTACTTTCCATCTTGGTTCAGAGTTTGCTGGAGGGTTCATACCTGCAGTCCAGCAAAGTTGATGACACCCCCCACTTTTGGGTGGTGGTGGGGGGTTTGTGGAAACCAGGTCGAGCTGGAACATAAAGGTTACTTGGTGTCTATATACATTGGATGAGATTGACAGCCGCCCGTGGACAGGGGTTTGGGCTGACATTTCCCTCTCAAAATTCGGCATCTTACACTCTCCAAGAGTTGTGATATGGCTTTGATACAACTGCAGGATTCCTGCCATGTTCTCACTAGGAACCTCAAGAGCAAATGGGAAACACAAAACTTGACAGCTCATTGATAGGCTGCTTCTTGCATTTCTGCCAGACCTTCCACCTGGGCATTACAGCTGCAGCCTACGGCACGTTTAAAACACACCGGTGCATGTCTGTAGGACTGCCAACTACACAGAATCATAATGCTCACAATCTCTCGTAACACCTACTCTCCTGCTTAAAACCGCTCTGTGCTTGGCAAGTACAATCTGCAGAGTTAAATCAATTCCAAGGGGGTTAATTTGATCCCAGCCTGTCTCAGAGTTGATTTAACTTGTAGGCCTCCTTGTGACTCCTCCAGGCCTCGACCCTTTTCATCACTTGCTTTCCCGCGGTGGAACGAGTTCCAAGGCACCACAAGAACTGCAGAGTCACCCTTAATCTCCTCATGTAAACTAAAATACATCTGTCTCGACTTTTGCCAGGTTCACAAAGTCTTAACATACATATTTAAATTCCAGCATTACTTTTCCATAGAGAATATATCACTGTGTGTACAAAAAGTTATATTTTATTTGTTTTCCAGTTCTGTGTTGTTTCCAATGCAAGCGGTCATTTAAAGTGCTGTAAATACCCTTCAGAGTTACTAAACACTTCTTTTCCATATTTTATGAAAAGAAAAATTTTCAAGTACATATACCGTATACCATCTGCAGAAGGGCAATGCTGAACTTGGTAACTACCTGTTGCTTTGGATGAGCCGCTGATCCTAACAAATAAATTGCTTTTGAAGTCAATTTTATTTTTGACAAAATTACATTAACAAACGTAACTTCTGTACAGCTACTATACCAAAGTGAATAATTTAATACATTTTCATTTACAAGCTAGCTATCAATGTTTCCAGTGCATGAAATAGTTTTTGCACTTATTTTACAGTCCATGAGACCTGGACAAATCCTGTTGTCACTGTATGGCTGGAAACAGTTCAGTGAAGGATTTTGTTACATTAAAATACGTAGTATTGTGGTACATAGAACACAATGGTATAGAAAATGAAGAAAACGGAAAAGCAGCGGGGCTTCTTGGTGTATGTCTGTTTGTTTTAGTGAAATCTCCATCGATGTACACTCTATTCCCAAGATGTCGAATGGTGCCAGACTGTTTTGTTCCCAAGCTGTATTCTTCCACAAAGGAATCGCTACCCGATCCTTGAAAAGGTTCCATACATGAGGTGGCGAGGAGAATGCTACAGAAGTAGAAAGGGACGGGAAGAAGAGAGAATAAACTTTTTTTTTTCCCTTTTTGCTCCTCTGTTCAGTGATCCAGTACAGTGCACACAAAAGGCACTGTGTACCAGCGTTATGTGCCGTGGAATCCTACCAGCCCGCTGCAACTGGGGCGAAGCTGGGGGGCATTCAGATAAAAGCACAGGTCTGTAAACAGGACTGCAGCGGAGCTGTTTTCGTGGTGTTTTCCAAAATAAAAATTCCCATTAAAAAACACAAAAGGCCTCGTTATTGCACGTTCTACATAATTCACACTCTGGATGTTCTTCTCCAGCAGAAGGATTTTGCTGCGTAATCCCGTTCCGATCAAAGGGAACTTTAAAATTTATGCTGAGGGAGGCTGGTGGCAGAATCGTTACAGTCTGCACCGTCTCTATCTTATTGGAAGAACCATGAACCAAAGATCAGAGGCCGTGATTTTTTTCAGGCAAGACTAGTCAAGTGTTTGCGATTCAGAAAGCTTTGACAATGGCTGCAATTTGCAGTGTTTGGTTTCACCTCAGCTGCTGGAAAAATCTTAAGTAGGGATTTTTACTAAGCAGTGCTATATATAGTCTCTCATTCTTACAATATTATTATTATTGTTGTTGTTGTTGTTGTTAATAATTTTGGCAGAAGCAGTAGCAATAATAACGTTATATAAGAATGAAACTTAACTATTCATAACAATAACATAAACAACTCCCATTCGTTTCATGGGATAAAGTAATAAAGCAAGGGGGCAGCAGGTGTTCTACTTTTTAGAGCTTTGCTTTGCACTTGAAAGACTCGGGTTCGAATTCCACTCTTGTTGTAGTACCCTGGAGCAAGGTACTTACCCTGAATTGCTACAGTAAATATTACCCTGCTGTATAAATGAGTAAATCATTGTGAGTTACTGCGTTCAGAAACACAGCCAGGTAAGCATCAGCTAAAAGAGTAAATAATCATAGTCTTAAAATCACTTTAAATGTGTTACAGGCAGTTTTTCTCTGCACCATTACAACTAACAATAGATTTGCTATGTGATTTAGAAACCCAAGTCTTTATTATACATTAGTATTTGTAATAGATACAAAAAGAAGAAAAAATTAAGCGCTTATATAAGATTACAGAGGCGTGGTGCCATTTTTATTGTTTGATATTTTATTTATTTACAGACATAGGGGTGTGATAATGATATGTTTCATTACCTTTAAGAGATATATATGGTTTGTATCCAGTTAAGGTGTGGGTCGACTGTGTTTTAAGGGATAATCCTAGTTTTGCTTATAGAAGTACCTGGCCATTTTCTTTTTATGCCTTTTTCTAATCAGAGTAAGAAATTACTAAATACATTGTGCACGTCTCTTCACGCAGTGAAATCACTCAAGCCTTGTGTGATTTTATTGGATCAGCTCTCCTAAGAGATGCGGGAAGAGAAAGCTTGATCCTGGGCTTTGAACTCTCGAGTTCAACACATCACTCGACATGTGCAACTTATAATCATATTTTCAAAATCCAACACGTGAATCTTTTTTAACTGTTTTCAAGAGTAATAATAACCTGTCAGTGAATCAAAACGCCATTTAGTGTTGTCATTGTTTGTGAATTCCTGAAGGCACAGCACAATTATTATGTAAAGAAAGAGGCAGCAAAGTGGAAAAAAAAAACTGTAGGTTTTTGTTTTATCAAAAGCGGAATTGTATGGGCCGGGTCTAATCGCTCCACATACCTTAAATCTGCCCCAGGAAGGTCATAGATGTAACATCAGCTCGACAATATGCCATTAATTTCATCTTCCAGGCTTTCTTATCAAAATATTTTGATCCAACTTTCATCAAAATATTTCAGTAACCTTGGAATCTGTCAAAACACTGTGGTATTTTGAGTTTACCTGATGGCGGCTGATTCTTTCTAAATAGTTCTCTAAAATATTCCGACGTCACAGATTAGAGTGCGGGGCATTTCGGTTAAACAAAGGCAGACTTGATTCAGAGCAGAGCCTCAAATTGCTCCTCTGACTGTTATATAAAGCACGGGGTTTTTTCCCTTTTGGCGTGGCCGATCGACGACAGCTTGACGAGTACATGACTGGGCGATTCGAAGCTCGCCACCTTGGACAAGGTCTCAGCCTGTGCAGTCATTCAGAAACCCCCGAAGAGCAAAGACGCTCTAAAGAAAATAAACAGGCCACACCGTCATCACAATCATCATAATTATCACTCATAATTATCAGCAGCAGCAGCAGCATCGGCATCATAGCTGTCCTGCTCCTGACAGAACTCCACGTCTGCTGTTTACATGTATGCCGAGAAAGATCAAATCGAAACAGCAAAGTTCCAAGGAAGAGACAATGATGTCATAATTTTTTCGGAGATGTTAAAAATTAGTTCCAACGTAAGTCAAATTTGCTGTGATTCACGCATTCTTACCTGGAAAGCTCAGCTGACTGTGCGGAAATTAATGGGTTTGGAGCTCGGCTCTCGTGCTCCTTAGCCTCCTCGCAGGACTGTCTGGGTTCAATCTAAGATCCCCCAGATGTCCAGTAAATACGTCCAGTGCAGAATTACTGTGGCGTAAAAGATCTCGATGTAATACAGTGTACACTCAGCGTCTGCAGCGCATTACAAGTCAGATTATGATGAGCCCTCGGCCCATTTTGGGCTTGCTCTGTCACAGGCTCATCACTGTCTGTACGGCTCCGCGAGCTGGGATTCTTTCGGTACTGAATAAACACAGGTGAGTTCACACTTTGACAGCAGTGAAATATATCTATATTGTATAAACATTACATCACCTTTTCTATAAGCTTCACCTGGCAATTGTCCATGAGCTGTTCTCCTCGATGTGGGTGGGGGACTCACACGCCACCCTCATACCCATTTTCTGGGCAGATATAAATGAAAGGAGGGAAATCACACACTCCACGTAGCATGACTCCCCACCCGTTCCGACTAGTGCCCCCCCCCCCCCCCAGCTTTTTTTATTGATATGTACTTAGTCTTTCTGGTGTGTGCTAAGCTGACACAGCGAGGGGATTTACTCAGACTTGTTCCACTTTGATTGAAGGAACGCTTGCCAGAATTCAAATGGCGATGGAGGTGTTGTGCACATTGCGGGGGGAGGGAGCGGTATGTGGAGGAATATGAAAATTCACATCCTGAGGTTATAACTCCCGAGGGAGTTCAGATTTCCCTTTACATTCTATACTTTTGTGACTGGGGGCCAGTTTTTTAACTGAAAATGTTTGTGTTTGCTGGTTACTAGTTTACCTTAATACTTTCATAGTACATGAAACTGTTAATGCGTTTTGTTTTTTGTCTTTCAAATAGATAAATGTGTGTGTGTGTGTGTGTGTGTGTGTGTGTGTGTGTGTGTGTGCGCGTGTGTCATGAGTCTGTTTTCAAAATACATAATATAAGCCACTTAGATAATGTATTATAGTCCTGGTACTCTGAACAGTGGTAACATACACTCACCGGCCACCTTATTAGGTACACCTTGCTAGTACCGGGTCGGACCTCCTTTCGCCTTCAGAACTGCCTTAATTCTTTGTGGCATAGATTCAACAAGGTGCTGGAAACATTCCTCAGAGATTTTGGTCCATACTGATATGATAGCATCACACAGTTGCTGCAGATTTGTCGGCTGCACATCCATGATGCGAATCTCTGATTTCACCACATCCCAAAGTAGCCATCAGAAGATGGGTACACTGTGGTCATAAACGGATGGACATGGTCAGCAACAACACTCAGGTAGGCTGTGGCATTTAAACGATGCTCAGCTGGTACTAAGGGGCCCAAAGTGTGCCAAGAAAATACCCCCACATCATTACACCACCACCACCAGCCTGAACCGTTGATACAAGGCAGGATGGATCCATGCTTTCATGTTGTTTACGCCAAATTCTGACCCTACCATCTGAATGTCACAGCAGAAATCGAGACTCATCAGACCAGACAACATTTTTTGAATCTTCTGTTGTCCAATTTTGGTGAGCAGGTGCGAATTGTAGCCTCAGTTTCCTGTTCTTAGCTGACAGGAGTGGCACCCGGTGTAGTCTTGTGCTGCTGTAGCCCATCTGCTTCAAGGTTCGCCATGTTGTGCGTTCAGAGATGCTCTTCTGCATACCTTGGTTGTAACGAGTGGTAATTTAAGCTACTGCTGCCTTTCTATCAGCTCGAACCAGTCTGGCCATTCTCCTCTCTCTTCTGGTATCAACAAGGCATTTTTGCCCACAGAACTGTCGCTCACTGGATATTTTCTCTTTTTTTGACCATTCTCTGTAAACCCTAGAGATGGTTGTGTGTGAAAATCCCAGTAGGTCAGCAGTTTCTGAAATACTCAGACCAGCCCGTCTGGCACCAACAACCATGCCACGTTCAAAGTCACTTACATCACCTTTCTTCCCCATTCTGATGTTCAGTTTGAACTTCAGCAGATCGTCTTGACCATGTCTACATGCCTAAATGCATTGAGATGCTGCCATATGATTGGCTGATTGGATATTTGCATTAAGGAGCAGTTGAACCGGTGTACCTAATAAAGTGGCCAGTGAGTGTAAGCAATAATAAATGTGCTATTATTACAGTCATACAGATAATTACCTACATTCCTTGACTGAGCTGACACTTTTCTCAAGTGACAATGTCATGTTTGTATATTAAAGAGGCTATAGCATTTAACCAATTCTAACGACAGACTTCTTCCTGGAACAATTCACAGTAAGTACCTTACCAATGGTGCTACAGCTGGAGGCGAAACCCTTCCCAATGCAAGATGACAACACTGCCTACCACAATACCTGCTCTATATGTGCTTTGCCGTGTTTTATAATTTACATATAGTTTATGTGCTAGGTTTTACAATAAAAGAGCCAAATACAAAAATTGTTACGCTACAGTGCTGCTTGAAAGTATCTGAACCCCTTGTGTCCCTTAATTTTACCACAAAATGGTTATTTAATGAGAATCAGTGTTTCTCATGTGACATAAAAGGTGTGTAGTGACTAATTCGTTATGTTGCTTTAGAGGAAATCATGTGTGTAGTAGAAACGCACAAGTAGTGCAGGTGCAAAAATAAGTGAAACCCAGGTTGTACTTGTCACACCAAGTAGGTAAGTAGGACCAGGTGTGTGAATCATCATCTTTTATCTTTTTAAAACGTTTATTCAAAGAATTAACATTTGGCTTTTATACAAGAAAAGTGACCATCCATATAGGATCGCATACTTTCCGGCCACACTATGCATATATAAAAGAGCAATATAATAAGCTCAAGAATAAGAAGAAGCACTCACTCACATGCTTAAAAGTACAGTATGATGAAACCTTGTAAATCAGAGAGGGCTATAAAAAGGGGTTATAGGATTCGATTCTATTTTAGGAGATGACCTGTTCACTGACTCAGATTATAGTACGTATTAGCAGCTGTGTGAATTTACAGTTGGATTACACTGCTACTCAGTGTCTGTCTTGAAAGTTTCTTTGCAGTCATTCACATTGTGGGAAACAACACCACACATGGAAAGAGGACAACGGTGTCCAAAAGACTGCACACACCATGTCCCTCACGCTGAACTGGAGCATCTTGGTAGGAGATGGTCATGTATACTACGCTTCACAGTCAGAGCTGAGAAATACTTGATAAATACCCCCGAGTGTGACCTCCCACGTCACACAACTCATCCCTGCTCAGAGTGACCAAACGGACCGAACTAACTCAGAAAGTCACAGCTTTTTTGGTATCACATTGGATCATGGGCTCCTGTCAGTCCAAACCCCACTGCTCTCTTGAAATGTGTGCATGTGTACAGCATGTCTTGTATATACATACCTTACTTTTCATTTCTTCATGAGAGGAAAAAAAAAACTATCTCTCCTTTTCATGACCTCATAAAATACTCCCACTTCTGAGCATTCCTTCTATTCCACCCTTCCATTTTCTTGTCTATTAAAGTGGGGAAAAATAACCAAGCTGCAGAATAAGTGTGAGAAAATCTGGGACGTGAACAAGGATTTTTTGGCTTATTTTGTTTATTTTCAATAGTTTTTTTTTTTTTTTTTTAAATATAAACCAGATATTGCTCGTGTGGGGTTGGGTGCGATCTGGACCAAAAGGATTAATGTTTGTGTTGTGTCTTGGTTACAAATGATGTGACTTAGCTTACGAAAGGGGACTAAGACATAAATATCGTCTTTTGCTCACCCAGACTCCCATTGCTCTGCTAGGCACATCTGCGATGCTTTTCTGACACCATTAAGTGATACTGTTTAATATTGTTATGGTTAGACTAAACTCAGTGCCAAGAAATTTAAGAAAATGGATGTTAGCTCTTCACATCTCCCGATATATAGTTTTAAAGATAGGACTTACTCCTCTGCCAGTTTCGTGTGGTTTTATATTTTCTGCATCAGTATTTCCATTTTACAGTTGACATTGCAATCATTCCTCCTTCTCAAGAGCAATATGGAACATCTTCAAAAATGCACAGTAAGGGTACAGAATAAGGGACAGAGTAAAACAAGGTTTTTCACGGGATGATCTCAGAAAGAGGCCCTTATCAATTCTCACAATATTAAAAAGAATAACGTTGCCATTTTGTCATTTTTCTGTAATAACTAATTTCAGGCCTTCAGCATTTCTTGTGAAACATGCCAAGAGTAGATCCATTTTTCTGTACAGTATTACAGCTCTCTGCTATTCCATAACCACTTATTTGCTGTTGAAAGCAGCTTATCATAATGCAGGGTACCAGCCGTCAGGAGCCTGACTAAAAGCATAGCGTGCTGGTTTAGGTAGGGTACGGCCTCGGATAGGACACCATCGATTAGAGTGCAGTTACACAGTATGGGCAATTTAGAGTCATCAATACACTTGAAATGCATGACCTTGGAGTGTGGGAGGAAACCTGAGCACCCAGAGGAAACTCATGCAAACACAGGGAAGACATGCAAACAGCACACAGACTGAGAGGGGATTGATCCCACATCCAATCAAAAAGCTGAGGTGCTGTGAAACACCTGCACTACCCGCTGTGCCACTATTCTGCCAACAAGATATGTGAACTGAATCATTAGTAGTGTAGCAAAGCGTAAAAATTGCCAGGTGACTATGAAAATGGAACACTTCCACGGTAAAGTACATCAACCAGCCGTTTCCTGCGTGAGGAAGTAGTCGCACCGTTAGACCACCTCTGTCCTCCAGTTGTGCTCCTGTGTGAGAAAGTGAGAGCTTTTCCATAAACACATGAGCAGAGGAATGAGGGCGATGAAAAGCAATGTAACTTTAGACTTGACTGTATCTTTGCATGGTTCCCTGAAAATGGCTGCAAGAAAAACAATAATGAATGCGATATCAGACGATCCATTACAACACAAAAACAGTCAGTGCCACCAGTATAATAGTATGTCACTTGAAGGAAGAAGAACTTTGAAGTGGAGCCAAATGTAAGTGTATAAACGTAAATGTAAGTGTAATGACAACAGCACAAACCATTAATGTTACTGTATTTTCCTTCATCTTCTTTATTGACTCACTATCGTGAACCACTTTTCAAATGGGTCACAGTGGTCCAGCGTCTATCTCAGAAGCATTAAAACAAGCAAGGTCAAAAATAGCCATGTGGAAAAATAATCCATCCTTTATCAGTAACCAGTACAGGGTCGTGGTTGTCTGGAGTCTATCCCAGAAGCATGGGGTGAGGCAGGGTACACCCCGGACAGGACACCAGTCCTTCATAGGGCAGTCAGACAGAGAACCTTAGATACTAAGAGCAATTTTGAGCCATCAATCCACCTAAAACACATGTCTTTTGACTGTGAGAGGAAACCAGAGCAAGCAGAGGAAACCAAAACAAACAGAGGGAGAATCCAAAAAACTCCATACAAACGGAGACAGAACTGAACCTGTGTCCACCCAACCCTATCTGCCGTACCATCACATTACTGCAGGACACTGATAAATAGAAACCCTTTGGCAAAATCAATATATTCGAATGGCTTCTTTATGTTTTTAAAAAAAAAGCAACAGTGTATTGTGAAACATTTCGAACAATGAAAACCATCACACGGCATGTTTTAATTCCGGAATATACTGCAGATTTTAACAAGTCACAGGTGTCTTATTGTTGAAATTGCGATGATAATTACATTTTCTCACGCAATGGTGCATCAGAATATAAGTTGTGACAGCTCCTTATTGTTCTTTTCAATGTCATTTGGTTTCAATTCATTTGGCGAGACATTACATGTCTTTTACGGTTTTATAATATAAAAATATAAAATATTATGTTATGGCTCCATTGTTACTGAGCCTACTGATCGACTGTGTGGAGAATATGTTGGTAAACATAACCAGAAATAATCCAGTTAGATGAAAACCTTGATCGTTTTGGCACCCTCTTCCTCTTGATAGTCTGATAAAGATCGGTATTTCATTGTTTATTTTTGCAACAGTCGAATCATCCAAGAAATTGCCTTTGCCTCTTCCCGAGCCAAACTATGCCGTGCGAGCTTGTGTTATAAAAATTCCAGAACTGACAATGTCATCACGATATCTGCTCTGAAACAAAACACCTTCAGCCGCAAGCGCATTGAGGAAACCAGTTAGATCGAAAACATTTATGGGCCTGTATTTTGGTTAAAGACCATTGACACTAATCACTAGGCAGCCTAGTAACATAATACAAATTATGAAAGAGCAGAAAATAATTTGACTGATATTAAAACATGAATGAACACTTATACTAAATGAGAGAACAAAAAAAATAGCCTGAAATTAGAAACAATATTGATCTGTAAGTTATTATGTACAAATTTATGCTCAGTGGGCAGCAGGTAGCACAGTGGTTAGGTGTGCCACCTTGCTCTGAAAGGGGACCCAGGCTTGAAGCCCACCCTCTGCAATAGCACCCTTGATCAAGGTACTAAGCCTGCTTTTCCGTCACAATAAAAAATTACTCAGGTGTAGAAATGGATAAATTATTGTATTTTGAAATTTATTTGGAGAAAAGATAAATAAATGTCAGCACAAAGACCCATATTTTTCTGCCCTGATTCCAATGGAAGACAATTAAAGTATCTCTGGCTTTTATGATTAAGGACTTGTGTGGTACTTTCATGGCAGACAGTGCCCTACTTGCTAGTTGCTACCTTAGAGAGGAGCCTCTGGACTTTGGCAGGACAAATGGACAGAGAACGGAAGACCGAAGGAGATCTGAAAAGGTGCAGGAGTCATCGGCCTCTAGGTCATCATTCCTGAACTCATGCTGCAATTGCAGTATTTTCAATAAATGTTGTTTCATGCGAAATATTTCTTTAGTGACATTCAGAATTGGCGGTGTCCTGAACACGCTGATTTTCAACACAATGCCTGAACTCTAAATGCTTAGTGCCAGAGGTTCTTCTCACTAAATAATAAATTGAAATGATCAATCAAGTCATTGCAAAACAATTAAACAGTCATCTCTGTCTAACTTTATTGAATAAAATTCACTCAGTAACGCCCTCCGCTGGATGGTCTGGGAAATACTGGAAAGATGCCTTTGCAAAGGTTCGACTCTGCAGCTCAGACCACTGTTTGTTCTTCCATTCTAGCATTTACTTTTTTGCTGTTAAGTGTATTGGATGAAGGGAAATAAACATTTTGCAGATACCGAACCAGTTACCAACAGTGACTTACAACACAATATCTTGCTATCTACTGGATCAATTTTACTTGCCAAAAACATGACTGCAGGCCTTACTTGGTCTTCTGTCACCCTGCCCTCCTCTGTGAGCTCCTACCAGTAGGAGCTGCTCAACTGCTGCAAAAAAACTCATTTAATTTCCAGTTTAATGTTCAATCTTTGAGAATAATATGAAATAGCAGTTTGAAGGCCATTGTGCTGGGTCATCTCGCTTTAGAAAGCCATTTCACAGGGGCCAGAGACCCCTCCCCCAAAACGATAGGGAACAGATCGTTTTGGAGGTTCCACTTGATTAGCGCGATGGTCCTGACACTGAAAGCCCTTGCATACTTTCCAAGCAGAGACCGCTACCTTACTGAAGCATGACCAGAAACACCAGCAGCTCAAAGGTGTCCCGCTGGCAACATAAGTCAGTGCTGCGCAGCCAGGGTCCTTGGACGAAGCCTGGCCTGTCCACCCCTGACGCCACCCAGCCTTTGTTCTCCATCACCTCCCCCAGCACAGTTGGCTGGTCACAGGGCCTCCACGGGTTGCGCTCCTGCAGGGACCACCGGCATGCTCCTGAACAGCATCAAAAATGAGCAGCTGGCAGGAACATCCTCGGCTGCCCACCAGGGCTGAGGTTCCGTCCGCAGAACTTACAATACCTAACCTCATCTCCCAGACAGACAGAGGAGGACCTGCATTTTTTTATCTTGGTTCGTATAGACACAAGGGCAAGACCGAAGGAAGACCGATCTGGTTTTAGATAAAGCCCTCAGAAGAGAAGCTCACCAATTCAAAGACGGTATCTCGACTCCCACACGAGCCCTCAGTACGCTTAATGACACGCTATGTGAATTGTGCAGAGTGAAGAAATGCAGCCCCAATACGTGTGCGGTTTGAGCAGAGGTGCATTATGGGCAAATTATCCTCAGATGGCGGGTTTGAGTGTTACCACAACTCTCTGATCATCCATGAAATTGCAATAATGATGTCAATGGTAACGCTTAGTGATATGGTTAAACAATTACACTTGTGGCCTACAAGCTGCAGGTTCAGATCTGGGTGGGGACCGTTGTACTTGGAAGCACTTTGCTGAGATTTTGCTGAACATATAAAATATTTAACTATATAAAAAGGTGAAGGAGAAAAATTTCTCAGCCATTTAAGAAATTTTCCATAATAAATAAATACAGAGGGACGCCAGGTTACTCAAAGATTACAGCTCTCATCGAAATACCCAGGTTGGAATCACAGCTCCTGTTGTTGAAAAGTAAAAATTACCCAGCTGTGTAAAATAGTAAATTGTAAGTAGCTTATTCCTCAAACCCACCATTGTAAGTCACCTTGGAAAAAATAAAGAGAGGCAAATGGATAAATCCTACAAGGAGAGACTATTCTGGCAGGAGACTGTCCTGGATGCACTGTGGCTGCGCGGTTGTTAGACAGTCAAGGCCTGGTTACTGTACACCCATAGCACGATCAGTCTCTGTTTAATACTTGAGATTTTGCAATGGTAGCGTTAGGTGATCTTTCGCCAACTGTTTGACAAAAAATGCAACTAAATTCCGTGTAAAGCGCAGTATTCGGGTGGTGGAAGTATTCCAAAGACGGTAACACTTGAGTTATTGATGGGATTCTATCTGGGAGACCAATCCCTGCTGGTAATGACCTGATAGAGATGAAAGAGCTTCAGCCAACTCCTTGAAGATGATATCAAGAGTGTGAAGGAAGGTACTTTGGAAAGGTAACAATCCCCAATACAGAGGAGCCCTCAGATGTGGAATGACAGGTATGGCCCCAAAGAATTTCAGATGACCTTTCTAAATACACCTGATGAGCTACACTACAGAACCTGAGGGAAAAAAACAAGGCTAATCCTTCCAAGGAAGCGGCAGAGAGGCAGCCACGGAGGTCTGTGTCCATCTACCCACCTTCCTGATGCCTGCAGTGGGATCCTGGCAGCTCAGGGAGATAACTGCAACCCGGTAGAGGAGCGCTTTGTCAGACTAGTCTTGATTAAATCTTGGCTCGAGACCATTTTACAATCAAGTCTGCTAGATGCAGGCCCCAAACTTAATACAGCATGGAAAAGAAAAGTGTGTACTATCTTCCCTGACATTTGGTCCTCATTGCCAATTGACTTTTTTTTCCTGGATTTCAGATAAAGAGATGCCTTGTTACTTCTCTCCGGACTTTTTGATCTTTGTTTCCTCTAAGTATTGTTTTGCAGTAAAAGGAAGGACAAGCTGGGGGATTTCGGTAAACACTTCAGAACCTCACTTACTCCGCAATGTAAGAGATCGGTGTTCTTGACAGTTGAGCACAGCCAGTTAAAGATGAAATGTTTCCACAGGCTGAATGAGGGTTTCCCAAGAGCTTGACAAGTACCCTTCCCTGGTCCTGAAACTTGGGGAACACCTCAGGAGAAGTGTAGGTAGACAGCAGGGTCTCCTCAAAGCCCTGGCCATGATGGAGCCTGTAGGTGTGCTGCGAGTCCGCAGGTTGCCTGTGCCATGGAAACCTGCCAGAGTACAGGTTTGGGAAATACCCTGACGGAGGAACTCTGGACCATTTGCTGAACACTACTGATATGACTGAAACGCACCAGGATGCTTTTCAGTAGGGTTTAGGATACCGAGTGTTGGGTAGATCTAAGACACCACCTGTCATATATGATATATCTCTGTGTTTTTAGAGAAACAAAAGCATGCATTTCATAGCGGCACTAACGGGGAGGGTGAGTGACAATCAATCCTTCGAACGCTGCCGAGTGCCAGTGAGTCCCGGTAATTCATGGCAGTGTTACCTGGGGATGGGACTACACTGGATATAATTACAGTTATGAACCTCAAAAAAGTTACAAATAACAGATTTTATTACATAAAGCGATATATTTTAGAAGGCTGCAGTTTACAAAGATCAGTTTCATGTAAACACATGAAATGTTTTTTTATTGCCAAAATTTATAGATAGCGATGAAATACAGCAATTAATGTCACCTTTGCCAAGAGTACAACAACAGAGCCCAGCCTACAACAATACCTTTTGTTCCATAAAGTTATGATCGGACCGGAGGCCCTTCATGTTATAGTAGCAATTGAATCACTCTTGTATGACCATGAAATAACGTGTTCCTATATGCTATATGCTAGTTACTTAATGCAAAGGAAAATATTTTGAACATATTTCCCGTAACACTAGTAAGATCCCTGAAATCACAAAGACAGTTAGTGCACAAGATTTGCAGCAATGGAATGTGTTAAACATTGCACTGCTTTTATATTAAACTTTATTATAATTATATGCTAATGAATGTTGTAGTCAGCCTCTCTACATGGTTGAAAGGTGACGGCACCTTTGCACTCAGCAAGTTCTCAAGGGCCCACCAGTCACAACTGTTTACCCACAATTCCTTGCTGTGTTTCACTTTGTTAACCCTGGTCCAATTTCATCATGGGTAACCTAAGCTGCAGCACCTCTGGTTGACCCAGATCAAGCCCACGGGGTCTTATTTGGGGTCTCTGCCAGGTTTGGTCCTTAGAAGAGCCCAGCTCTGTTTACTGTAAACACACACAAGCAGGCCACACGAAGACTGATCTTGTGTGTGGCCTTAACTAGAACTGTGATGCTCCAAATTGGCACACAAAATAAACTGTCAATCGATCAGATTTTTTCTTATTATTATTTTAAGTTGAATGTGATGGGCTGAGGTGCCAGCTAGGGTGTACCCTGCCTAGCCTGGTGTTGTGTATTTCCGTGATAGGCTCTGGAACTCCACAACCCAGCACCGGACAAGTGGCTATTTATAAAGAAAGACTGACCGACCGACCGACCGACCAAATGATAGGATAGGATAGGATAGGATAGGATAGGATAGAATAGGATACTGCTTTTTTGCAGTTTGTGTTTGCAATATCCTCTTAATCACAACACTGCATTTTGAAAAAGGTGTTTGTCATTCCCAGTAAGATTCCTCCTTCCACATCCTGAGGGCAGATATGGAATTGTTCTCCATGGTAATACATGCATTTCTGAAAGAGAAGGAATAACTCCTGTTAAGCAGCTTTCCCAATCCTGACAATAACTAACCTTTACTATCAAAGGCAGCATGGCCAAACAAAGTTGGCCTGTTCTGGTTGCTTACCCCTAATCTTTTGAAGGTTTTTCAACATGGTACTTGGCAAACTCTTTCAAACTGCTCAGGGAAGCTGCTTTTCAGGTCACTGGTCAGGGTTCACCTGAGCAAAGATTTATTCTGTTTGAGTAACTCCTCACCTTGACCTTCCGCCTTGTCCAAACACTTTAAGTGATCCAGCGAACACGCTCCGAGTGGCCCACGGTAGTGAAGTCGAGCGAGCCACGCCAAGATTGGCGTGTCCTGCCTCGTGTCTGTTTAGTTAGTCGGCAAGGGAGCAAGGACCTTCTCAAAGTCCAGTAGTCTGCAAATCGCAGAGGCCGCCACAGGCCTGGCCAGATGTGTTTATCGCAGCCAGTGCAAACACATTAATAATAATAGTTTACAACACCTCTGGCAAATCCCCCCAAGACATTAGCCGTGGAGCAAACAGGTTGGGTCAGTGTAGTCCTTGCCAGCCTGTTAGCTTCCTGATAAAGAATGTCCAGCATTGCTTTGTTCCTCTCAGGACGTCGATTATATAGCACTTCGGTCACAAAAAATCAATACATGAAAACCCATTCATTCAACAGGGCACAAGTGACCTGTCGCATTCAACGGAAGAAAGGTGAGTTTTGCAGAAGGGTCACTGATCGCCCCTTCTTTGATATTGCACAAGCAAAAATCCGCAGAGTGGCGTGAACTACACTGAGAATCTGGTTGACTGGCATAACCTGGCAATGGCTTAAAGTCAGTTTGTGAATCACTTCACAACATCACGATCTCAGTTTCTGATGAAGCTAGTCTGAAAAAAATTCAGTGAGTGACACGCTACACCAAGGCGAACAGCTTGGCGGGAGAGAACAGGTCAAACCACCGCACTGATAGTTCAACACGCTTTGACCTCAGCCATGTGACACAGCCCAACAGTCCACATGCTGTAAAACCTTACATTTTTCATCAGCTGTGTTCGTACAAAAGAGGAAACAGGGGACGTTCTTAGACTTCTGCTCTTGTGAACCTCCGACCAGGCCCTGCCATCAGGTGACATGAGAAACTTTGCGCCAACACCCATTGAAGAGGCTTTCCGGGACCCCCTGTAGATCGGGTGGCTGTGCGACGAGCTGCGGCGTCCTTCAGCTGCAGGCCTCGGGGTTCCCCGCTATTCCCTGCAACATGCTGAACCGTAGGGGGCTGCTTTCTGTTTGTTTAAAACTCACAGAAATCCCATTAGAGCCCTCATTCCTCTCATTTAGAAATTCCAAGGGGCACAAAGAGAAGCCCTGGGAAGCGGCTTGTTGCAAGGGACACCGATTATCCCGGCGAGGACACAGTCCGGCTTGTTTGTGCTCAGGGACATGTCAATTCGTTGGACGACCCCCTCCATCAAACCCATTCAGCGGAGCAAATGGGGAGGCATCTTAATTGGTGTTGGGCAAACAGATTTTGTCACAAAGTTGCAAAGGAAGCTAAGTAGCTGAATGTTCACATTGTCCAACCCCTGACCCAGGGGCCGGGGCCACTCGGAGACATTATTATGCTCCATTACTTTGATTAATCGTCCCTGACTCCTCTTTACCTCACCAAGGAAACCAGGACACCAATTAAAAGCAATATTCTGGCAATAACTACCAGAGTAAATAAAAAGTGAGCCCTTTTCTCTGCGTAAAATGATATGATAGTGGCAAGGGGTAGGACTTGGCAGGCAAAAAGCTGCCAGGGTTTGGGGCAGCGAACTAAGATTTGTTTTTGTTTGGCTTTCGTTTGGCCTGGTACTGTGTTCGGGCCTCCCCCCCCTACTCTAACTCAACCCTGTTACTCGCCCCCACCCTTAGCCTTTCATCCTTCCAAAAAGAGGATTATATTAGGGAATCACTTGACATCATTAGTTTTGGCGAGCAGCCACAATGACAGAATGCTTGTGCTGGATTATGAAAACATGTGTCGGACCGGCCGCCGTGGGCTCATCTCTCTCGACCCCAGGTGAAAGGTCTAGAGTCCTTGCCTGTGTTCCCTCTTGTGGGCCGGGCTCAGTCCTGGCTGCGGAGGTGTCTGTGTTCCGGCTGCTGCGCTCACTCCCATTAGGACAAGGGCTGCTTGGCAACAACAGGCCCCCGTTGTTCTCCCCCAGGCTGGACCGCTCAGCGCGGTGGTCTTTCGTGGCGTTCATAAGCCGTGCCAGGTGAAAAGTGGACTAATTGGCGAGATGATATTGACTTGATTTTGTTTGTTTCACACTTTATCAGATCCTGGTCCGAACGCCAAGATTTCTGGTGTCTCTTGTTGCTTCTGCTATGAATTTTTCCAATTTTTTACGTAGTGCGTGGATACATTCATTGCATACAGAATCATAATCATAGCACATACACTACTGTGTTTGCTTTTGCTAAAAGGTACAACAGCACACACACATTTTCTGAACCGTTTGTCCCATAGGGGGTCGCAGGGAACCGGAGCCTAACCCACCAACACAGGGCGTAAGGCCGGAGGGGGAGGGAACACACCCAGGACGGGACACCAGTCCGTCGCAAGGCACCCCAAGCGGGACTCGAACCCCAGACCCACTAGAGAGCAGGACCGGGTCCAACCCACTGCGTCACCGCGCCACCTCACCACTGTACCCCCTGGTACAACAGCAGTCACCCATCAAAATATCCCCCAGGCACCAGATCTTAGACTTGCACAAAACTTTTTACTCCAGAATACATTTACTTGAAATTTTTTTTTTTAAAAAAGTGTTTGCCGAATGCTTTGCCCTGCGACGGACTGGCGTCCCATCCTGGGTGTGTCCCCTCCTCCTCCAGCCTTGCACCCTGTGTTGCCAGGTTAGGCTCCGGTTCCCCACGACCCTGCTTGGAACAAGCAGTTTCAGACAGTGTGTGTGTGTGTGTGTGTGTGTGTGTGTGTGGGTGTGTGTGTGTGTGTGTGTGTGTGTGTGTGTGTGTGTGTGTTTGCGGAATGCATTAGAAATTTAAGTTTTAGGGATTTTTTTCCAGATCTCTGTGTGGGAGCTTTCATAAAAATATTTTTTTCTGGTAAAAACTCCAGAGTATCCTAAACCTATACATCAGTGTGCAAGCAAAGACTGTCTTTGCCATCAAGTTCTAGATGAAAGAGTAAGAGCAGAGATGATTATGAAGCAGACAAACAGTGCTCTGTTACTGCTTACCTGATGGACTGACTGTGTGCCGTTTTCTGGAGCCTCACCAGCAACGGCCGAGAGCTTTGGAGAAACAAAGATATGCTAAGTGGCCACCCTCGTTTAACAGAAAGAGGTCTGGGCGGGGGGGGTGGATCTAAACAACGTCACATTACTGGCCTTCATTTTCTTCTCATTAGTTTCAAAATTGTTTGCTCAGTTGTTACAGATGGCTAAACTCAAATGTTAATTAAGACCAGAATCTTTGCGAAGACTGAGAGAGAGACTGAGGGAGGGGGTGGGGAGCATGGGGGTGTATCAGATAATATAGAGACGAATGACTGCTGTGAGATGTAACTACAGTCAGGCAGAGTGCTTCTTGTTTAATGTTCTCAGAGTGAAGGATGATACCTGTGCTGGTACACCTGGACAACCTGTTTTCTCCACCTCCAGCTTGAAACTGAGCTTTGCTTTGAGCACAGGCTACGGTGTTGCCATAGAAACGACAACAACATCACCCCACTCATCCCATCTGCCAAAGGCAGAACTGAAGTCCCAATTAAACATAAGCCCGAACTGCACAATTGGATTTAAGCCCTAACCATCTGAAGAGAACGGGGTCACTGATGAGTAGTAACCCCTAAATCAGTATGATATGACTAATAACCTATATATAGTTAGACGGCTCTATTGTAAATACTTATCAGAACCATAAGCCGCACTAATAATTTTTAACAGACTGTGGAGCACCGGGTGCACCGGGTTTGGGTAGTGACCCGGCATGATGTGATACAAGGAGGACATACTGCATAGCACTTACTATAAAACTGACTTGCTATACAATATGCAGTACAATAAATACGAAATAACAGAAAACAGGACTTTGGAGTGATATGTGCATCCATGCCAGTATTAGCTCTGCAGGGCGAAAAAATCTTGTGCTTTTGACCCTCAACACTTTATAAGGTAATAATCCAGGAGATGGGCATGGCGACGCCCCTGCATGCTGCACAGCCACTCATGTTAAACTGTTGAATTTGTATCTTTAAATCAATATCCGCAATGGAGAAAGTCAGTATTTATGGATTTTCCATAGCTATCCTATGTGGACACGTCTTTGAGATTTTAGCAAATTCAGCAGAACTTGAGGTGAACCAGGTACTCTCACAACTGTGGGTCCAGTTGCTGAGACCGCCTGGTCAAGAACAGCCTTTCTGGCCAACAAAAGGCAAATGAGACCTTTAAAAGTAACTCTACACAAAGTACTGCACGGTGCATTAGCTCTCAGGTAGGGTACCTTCAAATTAAATAATCAGCCCATGTCAAAGGTCAGAGAGGGAGGAACCACAAAAGGTATGAAAGAATTAACCTTCTCATATTCCTTAGTGAAGGCCAGCTTTTCCACTTACGTCCTCAGAAAAGGGAACAGCAATTGGACGTATTAGTCCTGCTTGTTCTGCCTTGCAGAAGTGTGTACAGTTAGAGCACACGTCCACAGCGCGGGACTCATGTGAGTGTGTGAACACAGAACAGCTGTTTTTAAGACATTACAGGTGTCCCTCATATGTGCCAAGAACCTGTAAGATCTCACAGAATTACTCACTATCTGTGGTTTCCTTCATTAAACTGTTTTAACCCATTTAAAGAGGTTTTTTTTTGGCAAAATTTTTCACTACAGTACTTTAATATATAATTAATTACTGTACATTTACATATTTAGCTGACACTTTCCTGCAAAGAGAACTACAATATTGAACTACCTACAGTTATAAACCTGAGTAATTTTTACTGGAGCACTTTATAGTATCTTGTTCAAGGGTACAACCACAGAAGGTGAGACTTGAACCTACAACCTTTAGATGCAAAAGCAACAGTTCCGACCACTATATTATCAGCTGCCCCCTAAAAATAACACCAGTAATAGTTCTTGTTGTTGTTGTTATTATTATTATTATTATTATTATTATTACTGTTGTTGTTGTTATTAGGTTTTGCAACATTATAACGTAGCAGTTAAAAGGTAAACCTTGTATTTAAATTTGCATTCCAATTTCTATGATAGAGTAACACAATTACAACAGTTTATTATATTTGTTGTGCTTCTGTAGTCCATTCCATTCACCACTGTTCGGTGAGTTTTTTAAAACACTCTGAGATAGAGTGAGATGGTGGCAGAGGACAGTTCAGAACGAGCGCATTCGAAATAAATCCGCATTCTAAAGGTCAATGTACCGCATGTTTTCTGCATGTTTCTCAGATATTTAAAAACTATGCAAACACTTTGATGTCCCTTTATCGACAAATGCACAAACCACACGGGCAGAAAATGTACTTCAGATAAGACACGTAAGCGCCTTCTTTCCCACAATTGAAGAAATTTAACACATCAGAAGCGGTAACCTAAGCTGCAGAGGTCCACAAAGGGATAAATTTCTTTATTTCTCTAAAGAAACGCATTAGCCGCCAGCATATCGCAGAGAAATCCAACCCGCACTTCGAAAAAAACAGTGATCAAGATGATGCATGGTCATCCTTATGAGACACTTAACTTCCAGGAGGCTCCACGTTGTAAAGTATTTCTCTGTTTCATTAAAATAAGTACAACACACCTTTACTGGTAAAATGCTATGAACAATATTTATTGGTTTTCTTTTCTCTGTTCACTAGAACTGTGAACTATTCTACTGAACCGATCTTAGCTAAACCTTCAAATGAAATTAACATATAGCCCAATTCAATCAACAATCAATTTAGTAAATTTAATAAATAGGGTCCAAAGGAAGGCTTCCTTGGTTATTTGGTATCTGTTCAAATTGTAGCTCAGATAACAAATCATTTGCTGACAGCACATGACACTGGAGTATACATTTTGTCTTTATTCCTTTATAACTAATTCCTGCCACAAAAATCAAATACACAACTAGCTGAGCCTTTTAATTGTAATGAAAGCTTTTTATTAGTAAGGTATACTAATATTATGCTATAAAGAAATGTTTTCATAGTGTTTAATTTCTTGATTATTCACTTGTGGTAAAATGTTTTACATTTTAATAAGCTGTTGTCAGTTCAGAGGAAAGCTTCTTATTTTTCTTGGTGTACCGCACAGTTTACTGGATTCATGCAGATTTCTTTAATCATTTAAACATCATTTTCTTCACCGAGATCACTTTTCATGCTTAGAATTGCTCTCCCTTAAATCTTGACTAGTTGTCCTCCGAAAATGTATTCAAAGGGGTATCGGTGACATTAGTAACAAAAACAAAAACTTGGCCTTAGAATGGCACTGCTCAAATGGCTGTTCTTAAAGGCAGCTTTTGGCAGCAAAGTGGGACTTTTTTGTTTCCCGGTCTTGATCCCTCTCTTCGTGGTCAAATGGAAGCCAGTGTTGGGTAGCAGGGGGTCCTCACTGCGCCCCTTTCTGACGGAGCAGTGAGAGATGGGGTAAAGTCCACCCCCGTTCCTCCCCCGAATACGGTGACGACTCAATGCTTCTTTAACCGCCCCCCCCCCCCTCAGAACCATCATTTTCTTTGAAGGGAAAATTTGGCCCCAAAAGAGTCAAGGGGCTTTTACCATTGGTGGGAAAATGCTGATTAATTGTGTGGTGGTCCTGTGAGAAAATACGCCCTATGCAATGCACTAATTATGGGCCCTGCCTGGGGGGAAAAAAGGGGCAAAACTTTCAACAAAGGCTCATCTCATATCTCAAGACAATGAGGACTCGGGAGAAAGGCAGAAAGGGAACTAATGAGGTGTGTCACCTGGCAGCTGCAGGCACTGGGTTGTTCAGGACCGCAGAGCACCCCCAACACCCCCTCCGCCACCCCGCCCCACCCCCCCCGGACCGTTTCCGTGGAGGCGCTGTGGCCGGCTTCTGCCAAGCCTGTGAAAAGATATGCATGACGTCCCAAAGCCGGATCGCCAGCCCGATCTCGCCCAAAACGTCCGGGAATTAAAAAAAAAAAAAGATTTAAAAGGACACAAAATACCGTTAGACTTCACCTATGCGCTGGAAAACATTTACTGGCCTTTTTCACTGAGGTCTAACAAAAAACTGTTTGGACTGTTGGGTTGCTTGTAGAAGGTTTTCCATGTATGGTAGTCATATGAGCATTTTGCCGGACGAAAACAAAGCAAAAAACGTGGTGTTAAGTTTCACAATAAGAGCTCATAGCTTTTTCACAGTTTCATTTTAATTTGCTCTTTGGATCCACTTCATTGGAAAGTATGCAACACAGATGCAAAAATAATCTTTATTTGAACTCAACAGAATACTAGAATACTTTTTTAAAAAAAACTGAATATAGTATGATTAAAAACTTAAAAATTTTCTGCTCGCTGTGTCATTTGTCTGTTAATTAACGACTGTTTTTCTCAGCGAAAGCCTCGGTGCGGCTCGGTGAGGAACTTCTCGACCGCACTGCTCATGCAGCATTGGACGACATAGCAAAGAGACGGGTGCGTCGAGGGAATCTGCCCTTGCCGATGTCTTCCAAGCTGAGGACGTGATAATTCTCATCTCTGTTGATTCCCAGTCGAAAATATACCCATCTCTCAGCTGCCCCCTTTGCCATTTTCACTTAAACTGTGCCCAAGTGGCATGTCTTGCATTGATTGGTTACTATGCAATGCGCTAATGAATCTCTATGCATTTCATTGTATCATTAACCTTTGACCCCTGGTCCTATTGTCCCTTCACTTTGATTTTGTAGTTTCATACCAGCTAGACATGGCCTCACAAAAGTCTTCATACACTAGGTCTGGGATAAGTGTCTCGCAGTTTTAAACCCAAACGTAGCATCACCCTGACCTGCTCCGGCAGTTGCGCGGTGAACAATGAGACGGTTGTACTACAGGGTTGAAAACGGGGATTCTGCTGTCGGCCCTTTGTCTGCCTTCTTTGCCACTTCAGGAAACAATCAGCACACTGGACCACCCTTTCTTCCCCAAATTAAACATGAGGAAAACAGTAGCCTCAGAAACTGAAATTTCTGAAGAAAGTACACCTAGTCATTGCATCACTGCCAAATGTGTGGGTAAAATTTGTCTATTAATTTTAACAGGGCGGACTACTCTTAAATATTAAATATTGAGGATCGTTAAATATCGAGGAACCTCCTTTTCCCCTATGAGAAACTCAAAGATATTAAAATTAGGGAAGGAATAGCTTTATGTACGGTACATATTGCGTATTACTGCTAATTTTGTACCGTTACACATAATGATTAAAGTAACTTGGTTAGATGAGTCCGCTGGGTTTGTTTAGTTAAAAATTCCACGAGATTCCTTTAAAGTAACTTGGAATTCATAGTTATGCATTTTTGTTATGGGTGGCTGGGGGATGGGGTGATCCTTGTGTGAATAACTGGAAACACCTCAATGTATTTTTTTTTTTTCCCCTCAATATCATGCATGTACGTAAAGTGTTTTCTTTTCCCAGCGTAAGCCGTAGCTCGCTCTGCTCCGGCTTCACAGGAATTCACTCATCTAGCGACCGAATGGTCCAGTAACCTCATTCGTAGGTGGGACGTCTATCATCACAGGTGCCTCCCAGGTTGAAGTCAAAAAAACAGCATGAAAACAACAATATTTTTGGCATATTTTGAAAGGTCTTTAATTTCTGCCCTATAGGTTCCTATTTTAACACAAAAGTGTGGGCTTTTGATTACCTGCTAGTTAAAATAATTACACCGATAGAATGAAACGAAAGTTCTCCATTTTAACTGGTGCCTCAGATTTTTTTTTTTTTATGTGCAGAGTGAGCCCCTTTGTTAAATACCCAGCATTTTTCTTAAATGGGTGTAAAACTAATCTAGGTCCGAACACCAAAACCATCTGTTGTCAAACAGGGGTAGCAGACGATGCAGCAGTTAAAGTGTTCGCTTAGCGTGTAACAGAAGACCAGGGTTAGAATCCCATAGCCTGTTTTAGTACCCTTGATCAGGGAAGCAGATTTCAGTAAAAATACAGTAAAAATTACCCTGCGCTAAATGGGTCAATTATTGTAAGAAGCTTTGCATGCAAGCTTCATATTTTAAGTTGCTTTTAATAAAAGTGTCAGCTAAATAAGCGAATAACCTCTTTAGCGTTCGACAGCGAGCAAGACGGGACAGATGTTGTTGCACCCTTCAGGGGTGTAGGTTCAAGGACAAACGGACGTCCTTGACAAAGGAGCTCCCAGCGCGTTGCTCTGCTGTGGAAGAAGAAGCAAACTGCAGACGTATTACAGAGGAGGTTTGGATCTGGCTGCTAAATTACAGGTCGAAAACCGTCACTGTGAAAATACTCGACATCTTTGTTTGGAATTACAGTGTAGGGTGGTGTGTTTGTATTACAACTCAGCCATTATTTTCAGCGCTTTTTTTCCCCATAAATACAGGGAGCAGAGCTGCTTATAAAGAACAGCAGAGGAAAATGTTATTTGAGCAAGATTTTGGTTTCCTGCACATAGAACTAAGGGGAAATTTTATGTGGAGAGGCAAGTGCTGTTCAACATTTCACAGCGTGTGTCACCAAGTTTCAGCTGACGTGGATGTTTATTATTGCGGTGACTGACGTCTGTGTTTCCAGAGGAGTGGGCGCGCACTTTGTCTCACTTCTGCACCACCGCTAATTCTGGACAAAAACAATTTTTCTTTTTTGCTTGTTTTCTTTGAAATATAGTTTGCTTTGGACCGTTGAACGTTGTTTCGGATTTACAGCCGTCTGGGAAATTAATCTCGAGTTTGAAAAGGAAAATGTTAGTGTTCCTGTCCGGATCAATAGCTCGGGGATTCGGAAGCACCTCTCGGTGGAATGCGAGGGTGTGATGAATATGCAATTTGCCGAAAGAAAAGAAAAAAGAAAAGAAAAAGGATCTGAAGGGCTTCATCTGAAAGTTACTGGTTCTGTTCCAGGCCGATTCGCCAGTGATCAAAGGTCAGGCCAGAGAAAAGCCCGGCAGGAGGCCGACAGGAGATGAGTGCTGCCCGTCGGGGCCGAGAGCACAGAGGACAGGTGTCTGCGGGGCAGTGCAGTCGGAGCGTTGAGCGGATGCTCTGGTGGCAATTGCTTCTGTCTGATAGCGCTTCTGGGGGAACATGTGGCCATCAGGACATCACACATGCAACTCTTATGGGCGAAATCATAAACCTGTAATTATGCTCGTAAGAAAAAAACAGTGATTTTAGAAAGAGTGCCATCTCCTCATGAGAGGACGCTCTCACGGAACCCAGAGATCCTTTCCAGATCAACACCTGTTTATTTCTGCGATAATTTCAAGTGTTCTGTTGATTTCTCATAAAACAGCATTTTTTCATAAAACAACTAAATTTACATGTGGCTCATTACAGCTGCTTTTGGGAAACAGATAATAAATTAGCCGGGCATTCATCACGTGTGGTTATGCCATATGGACTGATTGTTATGAAGGCAGTGATTCTGACGGCATGCTCTTCTACGATATTATTTATAACATGAGCACAGGGTAGTTCGCCACTGAATAAGCCCATAGAAACTGTATACTTTGAATTAATATTAATAATTGGTGATATTAATAAATAAAACTAATCAAATTAATAATTAAATTAATATTCAGATAAGCCCCATAAATATTAGTGCTTAATGTGATTTTGGCCTTTGGAGATACAATATGTAGTATGGTGAGGTAAATGATAAATACGAAGGTGATTAAAAGAGAAAAAATAAGGAGAATAATTGTATTTCACTGGAAGACGAAGGTTTGTCAGCATATTCATATGTTGTGAAAGCATTTCATCCGAAGCTGCAGTTTGCTTGGACGGTATGGTTTTAGAGGAGAAAAATTGGCTTATTAAAAGGATATGATGTATGTAATGGCAACCAAAAATAACTGTTAAAGCCTAAGAATAGTCAAGAGTTGTTAAAAAGTGCATTTTCTCACTGCTTCTATTTTGGATCATGAGAACTCCCCTACAGTTACTGTCAGATGGTGCCTTTTTTGTCTGACAACGCTTCTTTTTTCCAAAAAGCTGTCAGATCGGAGACTCTTAAACACGACGACAGTGTGCGTCGCAGTCCGACGTAGGTGGCAGCGCTGGAGGGCGGTCGATAGCATCGGTGGGAATTTAAACAAAAGGCATTTTTCTCCCAAAACTGCCATCTTTCAGTCTGACGGTTCATGTAAACAATATCCTCGCACAAAACATTATATGCCCATTACAGGGGCCTTGGAATGCGGCAAAACATTCCTCATCCTCTGTCTTCTCTTAAGGCGCAAGAAAAAAGCTTCAAATTAGTGCTTGCAAACAAGAGGCGCTCGCCATTTACTATCAAAAGAAACGTGGTAATTCTGCAGCCGAGGCGTCCATTTTTCACTTGAGCTCTTCAAAGGCCCGGCGTCAAGAGCCAGCGGGTTCAGGGGAGTCTGGAGGCGGAATCCTCTAGTAACCCTTTCTTCCCCCCCGCCTGCTATTGACACTTTGAAAAAAAGCACACTTCCTTCCGAGCCCGCGGTAGGAGTCGGCTCCCGCTTTGTGTGAGGGATGTTAAGAGACGGTCTCTGACTGCGGACCGGGGTCACGGAAGGTGTGCGGGTGGGTGTGCCGAGGACACGGCACTGAACACACGCTCCCGCCCTCTGACAAAGGGGCCTCGCTCGGCTGGCCCGCGCTCTCGCGGCGGCGCGTACGGGGGCAGCCGGGTGGAAGTCGATCAAGCGCGTTGCTCGGGACGGGAAGACACCTTTAAATTTCCATTTGGAGCCTAACGTACAATGAACCGCTAAATAACTAACAACTACCTCAACTGCACACACTGGCCTTCGTTGCTAATTTAAATGTGAGACTGAAAAAAAAATAACCAGGGTAAAATATCAGTATTTATTTAGCTGACCATTTTTCCAGCACTAAGCTACTTAGCCGTTCATACACTTGGGTCATTTTTACTGGAGCAATTTAGAGTAAGTACCTTCTTCAACGGTACTTGAAAACAGCTGGAGGTGTGATTCAAACCTGCACCTTTTGTGTCTAAAGGAACCAGTTTCAACCACTATACCAACTCCTACATGCAAGACTTGGGTTCCACACATTAAATTTGGGACAGTCTTTATCAGAAATTAGACAAACAATCATTTCAGGGAAACAACTGTGACTTTTAGAAGTTTTGAATACTGTGGAGTTGAATACTGTAGAATACTGAATAATTTTTGAATACTGCACACTCATCGTGAATGAACTGTCTTGGATGAATATAGCTCTTTATATGCATGGCAGATATTATGAACATATGCAGAACTGACAGTAGTTCTTAAACTTACCAGGAAGTCTTGACCCATTTACTGCTAGTCACCCCTCCAACACTTTGCAAGTTGCATGTTGAATGTTAATACTAAAAACTACACTGAAAAGTACAATTTTACCAGAAATTTTCCTAAGCATATATAACGGAGTAAACGTAACTTGTTACTACTCACCTCTGATTAAAGTATGGGTATATCAGCACAGCATACACCCCTAATTCTCTGGTTCCTTCTGGTGTATGAAATCACAACATGGACATTTAAAGACAAGCTGTTATCTGTGCAGGTGGGTTGACTCAAAGCTTTAGTAGTGTTGTATGGGGCAGGGTAAGGAGCCAAAATTACCCTTGATCAGCTTATCCTGGGTGTTTCATGCTGCAATGGAGGCACCTGAGTGGACACAGGGATGCTGGAGCAGCCACTGAGGGGAGTTCAGCTAGGAGGTGGAATGTACCCTGGTTCCAGTAAAGTGTGGTGATGCCTCTGGAAGACCTGATCTGGGGAGTGTTTCATCAGGGCAATATGATAAGGGAGAGGGGAAGGAGAGGCATAAGGTGTTATGAAAGCAGGTGTGAAGAGCAGTAGAAGAAAAATAGACATTATAGCCATTGCACAGGAAATTAAGGACATGAGCTTGATTAGCCCCAGTTCCTGCTGTAAAACCCTAGATCAGCATACCATCCGTGAATTGCTCTGATAAAAACTAGTCACCTCTATAAATGGGTAGGGCAGTGGTTTGAGCTTCTGCCTTTGGACCTAAAGGTCATAGGTTCAAATCTCATCTCCAGCTGTTGTACTGCTGAGAAACATATTTATCCTAAATATCTCCAGTAAAAAAATAGCTAGCTGTGTAAATAGTTGTACATAACAGTCTATGATGTGATAAACAATTGTACACAATGGTCTTCTGGATTAATGTAATCCACCTTTATTTAATTAAAATGTTCATTCATTCATTGTCACTATCTCTTTGGACTGGTCAGGGTCAGGCAGTCTGGAGCCTATCCTGGAATCACTGGGTGCAAGGCTGGGGACATACAACCCTTGGATGGGGCGCCTACTCCTTGCAGGATAGCCACAACGACAACCCACACGCACATAGGCACTGCAGGCAATGTAACATTGCCACTTCACCTGAGCTGCATGTCTTTGGAATGTGGGAGGAAAACCCAGGCTTACATGAGGAGAACAAACCTCACAGGAGCTGAGCCAAATTCAAACCTACTCTCGAACAGCCCAGATGCACAACAGTGGATTTAACATATATATTTGTACTATGAGTGTATATCAGTGGGTTGGACCAGGTCCTGCTCTCCGGTGGGTCCAGGGCTCAAGTCCCACTTGGGGTGCCTTGCAATGGACTGGCGTCCCGTCCTGGGTGTGTCCCCTCCAGCCTTTCGCTCTGTGTTGCTGGGTTTGGCTCCGGCTCCCCGCGACCCCGTATGGGACAAGCGGTTCAGACAATGTGTGTATGTGAGTGTATATATATTTACACGTATACTCACACATCATTAGCTAAAACTGCATATTGCTATAGAGCTGTTAACATTACTAGACTGGTTCGTAACATTGAAAAACGAAATTTTAATCAATGTGTTAAAACCAGACTGGAGCAGGGTTTGGACACAGATTTTTTCACCTGATTCTAAATTTTATTCATACAAATTTACATTACATTTACATTTATTCGTTTAGCAGACGCTTTTCTCCAAAGCGACTTACATCTCAGCAAAAATACCATTTGTGCATTACATTAGGAGAAAGAGACAGAGTTGCAGACATGTGATTAAGTAAACCTAGTTTGTTACTTTTCCATTTGATGCCCCGATGTTTATCGCTCGAGTAGATGTATAAAACGAAGGATAGATGAATCCTGATAACCTTCCTACAGAATTTTTTGTAGAAGGTACACAAACATTTAAATACAATACAGGAGTAGCAGCTGTGTAAAGGCTTATCTGGGCATGATCATAAAGTTACTGTGCATGAACATTTACACCATACATAAGCTGGAGAGATCTTGGGCGAAGTGAGTCCACAAAAGGTGAGTTTTCAGATCCTTCTAGAATGTAGACAGAGTTTCTGCAGTTCTGAGTGAGAGGGGAAGGTCATTCCACCACAAAGGAGCCAGAACCGAGAACCTCCGTGCTTTACTTTTTGTGCGCAGGACCACCAAGCAAGCTGAAGTAGATGAGCAAAGGGTCTGGCTGGGGTGTAGCGGATGATAAAATCTTGTCAATAGCTGGGAGCAGCTCTATTGATGCATTTGTAGACAATAACCAGGGTCTTGAATTTTATCCGGGCAGCTGTAAGAAGCCAGTGCAGAGAAATGAATAGGGGAGATACATGGGAACACTTTGGCAAGTCAAACACAACATTCTGTATCAGCAGTGTTCTGTATCAGCTGTAGAGGTTTGATGGCAGTAGCAAGAAGGCCACACAGGAGAGAGTTGCAGTAGCCCAGACGGGATGCCACCATGGCCTGGACAAGTAGCTGGGCAGAGTCAGTTGTGAGGTAGGGACAGATCCTACAAATATTATGGAGGATGTATCCACAGGACGGGGTTGTGGCATCGATGTGCTGAGAGAAAGACAAACTTGAGTCAATCGTCACTCTCAGACTCTTAGCCGAGGAGGTAGGCAAAATGAATGAGTGAGTTGTCCAGTTTGATCGATGGATCGTGACAGGAGGACAGCCCAGCTGGGAGGTGAAGAATCTCTGCTTTGGAGAGGCTGAGTTGGAAGTGATCATCAGACATCCATGCAGAGATGTCCGACAGGCAGGCAGCAATGCGTGTGGAAATGTCTGACGCTCCAGGTGGAAAGGAGAGGAAAATCGGGGTATCACCAGCATAGCAGCGGTATTTGGATCCATGGGAGGCTATGATTGGGCTGAGGGAAGGGATGTAGATTGAGAAGAGAAGAGGACCCAGTACCAAGCCCTGCAGGACACCGACTGATAGAGACAGAGTAGAAGAACGAGAGCTCCACCAGACCACTTGATAGGATCTGTCAGATAGGTAGGACTCAGACCATCTTAGTGCCGCTCCTTTGATACAAAGCTAAGTTGGCTAAGAGAGGAGAGTAGAATCCTGTGGTTGACAGTGTCGAATGCTGCAGACAGATGATTTATTTTAAGTGATAGTACTTTGAGTTTTGTTTTTGATTAGCCACCTCTCAAACAACCACATTTTCTTGTATATTATTACGAACGCAGTGGTATGCCTCGTTTTAATAATTTTTGTCTTGCTGTCTGAATGGTATAAATCACGGTCCCATTTGTAGTTCGGAACTTGGACTGTAATAATAACAGAAATAAAACTCCGAAGGACAGCTGTTTCTGCCATTAAACGATTACTTAACAATGGAGACTCCTTTCTCTCCAGCCGTAGCTACAGTATATACAAGAGTGCCTAGCCGGTCCTTCTCCAAAGTAGCTTTCCAGTTCCCAGATTCAGTTTTCTTAGAAATATGGCAGTAGGCCAGGAAGGCCACTGTGTCCAATCCCTGGTTTTTATAACAGAAACTGTTTCACAATATACTCCCATTTCTCTTTTCACCCCCACTACCCCCCACCCCTCAACCACCCACCAACACACCATCCCCCAATGTGTGCTGCTCTGTGCTGTCTCGGATAGGCTCCCGGTAGCCAAAAGAGGACACCCCATGAGTCGAAGGTGTCTTTTTCCTTCTCCTTCCATTACCAAACTCGCTGGTGTGTTGTCCTTGTTGCTGATGGCTCACGATTTGACTCGAGGATCTTCCTCAATGGGATCACCTTTTGGAAGCACCACAACAAACTGCTCACTTTTCAGAATCGTTAATGTCCAACAACTTGTTTAGGGCAATCTCAGATTTCCATGGACTGACAAAAAGGCCCATATTAAGGAGGTTCATAAAACATTCAAACAATGAAGGCAAAATATGATCAAATACCCGAAGCTTTGAGCATTTATTTAGCCGACAGCATTAACCTACTTATTTTTTTGTAGCTGGACAATTAGAATAATTCGGCATATCAATAAACACTACCTGATCATTTAATGTCACCTATTACATACCACCATACTTTATTCTGCAATGACTTGTATATCGGAAATTTATCAGCTCAGTGCTACTGCTTTACATTTCTTACAGCAAGTCCAAACAGTGAAAGTTGTCAGGAGACCTTTACAGCAAGTAGGTACATTTAAAAACAAACCAATTGTTTCCCCATCCAGTTAAGACTTTTGATGTAATTAAACATGTCTGCTGATAACATGTTTTATCATACAGCATAGCAGCACTGGGTAACTTTCCCAACCTAGAATTGCACTGGTAATAAATCACATTAGTCTCATGTCTGCTCATCTGTATTGTACATTGAGTGACCAAAGGATAAATACTAAATATGTACTCATTTTAAATGTTAAACCACTACTACCGCAGCAGCTACTGTGGGTACAATTTCCTGAAGAAACCATTGATGAAACACTGATGTCTTTCCTCCCTAGATGAAGTTGCAGTTGTGCACCATTGTCAAAAATAACCATGGACACCCACGAAAACTTCTGTTTTAAATAGTCCTCACTTTATTAAGAGGCCAAATAAATTCATTGGGATGTATTTACAAAGAAAGGCAATAAATATTTTATAACAGTCATAAAAATTATTTCCGCATACATTTTAAAACCATAAATGTGACATATTGTTAGTAGCATCTCATACACAATAGAAAACCGCCCCAGTGGCAGGTAAGTATATAATCCAACGATGAACCATGAACCATCGAACATGGCTGTCTAGCTCGCAAGCCTTATCTGGACCAAATCCTCATTCTGATAACCTGTTCTGGTAAATTTACTACATAAATCCCATAAACTGGACTTGATACAAGTTCAGAGTTCAGTCATGTTACTTCTTGCCAGTTCTGAATGGGGCAGAGAAAAAAAAGGTACAGGCCATACATCTAGGCTAGTGAGCCAGAACGGGAGTAAATAGTGGTCGTAACAATGATTCCCTCCATAACCAGAAGTACAAACGCACAATTGGGGCACCATCACCATGTCCTGCCTTTAGGTACCTACATATATGAGGTAAGACAAAAAGCTCTATGTCACTGGATTTGAGCTTAAAAACTTTTGTTGCAGTACACATTGTTTGTGATTTTTAAAAATGTGTATGAATTTTATTAAACTGTAGGGGTCATACAGGACCAAAATAGTGGCTACATCAGGTGGGAATTTCCAACGGTGAATAGGTATAAAAGTCACATTTTAAATACAATTTCATGAAAAACGCAAAGGCATTCATCAGGTAGCATTGAGATGGTTGAGAACTTGTGCAGTCCTGATTACCAAGATCTTTTTCTTGCTACCGTCAACAGGTCTTTCAGGCTGAGAACATCTTGAAATGAGTCGATGACTCCAGCGGTGCCAGTCGTTTCAGATTCTGCATTTCGTTAAGACCACCATCATGACCAACGTTGCGCTAGACGTGCCATGATGTGTCGAGGTCTACGTTGCACAAACACTCCAAAAAAGTTATATATAATCACACGGTACAAAGTTCAACGCACTCCACTCGGAAAAGGCCATCGTCTCACTGCCCTGTAGGTTGGCCCCTAAAAAAAACATTGTCACCGTGAGAAGGACAGGCCTTTAGTAAAGTATTGCACTTAAAGCTAAGCAGTTACCTAATGTGTCAGTGTCACGTGCTACGGTATCTCTTCCTCCTGTTTTGGTCTCCTTGATCAACACCAGTGGGAAAACACTGCATTCATCCTGCAGGAGGGCAACTCATGAAAACCCCACAGGATCAGTTAGTCTATATCTTCTTTAAAAGAGCCACTCGCTGCCACCCCCTCGCCAGAAAAGATCCTTGCCTCTTGTTACAACGGAAGTTGCAGTAGAAAAATCACAAACCCTCCCCCATTACCGCTGCAGTGTATACAGTATAAATAAAATATGCATAATTATATTAACCCACAAATGTCCAGCAGTTTGGAGATATGTAAATGCTCCTTCGGTATAAAAATAAAATCTTTTCCTCAAACTTTGTGGTTGTCAGTGAAGTCTTTAGGGTGTAAGGCAAGAAGGTTGAGATTTTTCCCAGGAGAAGATTACAGACACATTCCTTCGCTCAGCTCACGGCGTGGTTGGGCCGCAAGCGCCGCGCTCTACGTGTCCGTTTCGTCACTGTGGTGAAGCGGAACTCCTCCAGGGGGTCCACCGTGCCCTTGGGGTTGCGCTTCATGAAGTGGACCTCCTGCTGTGTCTGAGCAGTCCGTGAGCCCTTCTTCGGTTTCCCCTTCCGGTTGAAGCCCAGGTACCAGCCCTTGTACTTGGCAGACACCAGGGCCGTGTAGTTGTTCTCCAGGAACTCCTCCACAAAGACACACTCCTCGTTCCTCCCATCGAGCTGCAATTGGGGGGAGAGACATCAGACAACTAGCACCTGCTGCTGCCTACCGCTAATGAGACCGAAACCTGGATTTGAATCAGACTCCAAAAGATCAAATGTTCTACACAGCACTACCATCATTCTTGCTTCCTGTCTCAAGATTGGGGTGAAGGATAAAAGGCATCTCTACAAAGCAAGTGGCCAAGCCCTGTTGCCAAGACCTCCCTGACAGCACCAGTCAAAATGTTGTGTACACCCAAGCAATACTTGTATGGGACCAACAGAACAAAAGTGAGAGCAAAGCGAGAAGCGTTGTGCATTTCTGGGAATCGCTGCAGAGGACATGGTGCCTCACTTCCTGATTAAACTTAGCTCCCAAATGCCTGGAGCAAAATTTCCCAACATGCAGATTAAGACTTTTCACTGGTACTATATAAATCTCGTCTGCTGAAACAACAACCAGAAAACGACTTTTGCTGAGCACAAAGACCATCTACACACACACAGTTCATCGAAACAGATTTGACATATCTGCTAATGCTAACCTTTGAAAGTCAGGTTCGTCTTGGTAGTCTGTTCTATATCTCCAAGACTAGAATGACAGAATATACTTTTGATCAGAAACAGCTGTTTTCTGCTTTTGCAGAAAAAAAAACAGCTCATGGGGGATGTCTGTCTAGGAGAGCAGAACATTATTTTTGGTGAACAAGTGGATTCTGCCAAGTTATACACCTGGTGAGCAAGTGGTATCATAGCAATAGTCAATTGGCAAGGCCGCAGACTGAGAAATAAAGCCATATCTTTGTGTAAATCATCATTAGTTTTAGATAAAACAGTTTTTAATCTGATGCCTTTAAAACAATTTTTCATACTAAATCATCACTTGATCCAATTCATTTCCCAGTTCTCATAGCACTGGTCTCCACAAAGCCGAGAGCAAAATTATGGTGCCTCTGCAAGTAAACATCTCACAGCTTCACATTACATAACAGACTTGTTGTTCCAAATGGAGCAAAAATGTACAGGTTTGTCTGCAATGCATCCTTTTAGAAAACTATGACAGCTTGTATAAATTTGTGAATTCCAGTCTTAAGTGTCATCCTAAAAACACACACGTGGTAGATGCGATGGACTCTGGCTTCACTGCTTTCACGATAATTAATAGGTGTTGACGTCACGCTTTCTCGCCGCGCTGTACGCACACTCAATTACAATGAAAAGCCTCGGCATTTATTAAGCAGTCATTTCATCCTCGGTGTGGAATCTCTGAATAGGTTCCACTGAACTTAAAAGTACTTTGGGGTCTTGCCCAAAAACCACTTTACATGAAATGCTCAGTGTCTTACTTTTAGAGGACTGTTTTAGAGCACCGAAAAAGTTACAATAATAACAACATTCTGATGTTATCAATGTTTTGTACTCTGATACTCTTCTTTTAGTACCAAAAGATCCCAGTACCCCTTTACAGTGTCTAATAATTCCAAGTTTATATAGTTCATCTGTATCATGTCTAAGTAAATCTTCAAAATATTTACACGGGAACAAACTGCATGTATGTTCTTTGTGTTTGATCTTTCTATGGGATAGATAGAATTTTACGGAATAAAAACATTGAGTTCACTAAAAAACTAAAAGGTCAAATTGTCCCTTGACAACACCGATGCATCCCACCCCCAAAACCGGTGAAAACAATACGGGTCTATCGAGGCACATACCTTCCCGATTATTTTGCCATTCTTGTTCATGCAGATGTAGTACTCGCTCTCTTTTCCTTTTATTCTGATGTGGCTCCCAAACGTCTCCGTCTCAACCACAAGTAGAGCTGAGAACCACAACAGACATAACATGTCAATGACAACAGCAAAAAAGTACACATCATATACATCACACACCTGTTGTGAAGTTGCTCAACAAGTTTAACAAAAAAGCTCAATGACTAATCAAAATTAATACAGCCCCCCCACTATTTCAGTAACTCCATTGAGTAAAGCTGTTAATACCTTTGGTCCTCCAATACACAAAGTTGCTACACCACCGTTTACCAGGCAAAAGTGAAACATATGAAGTTCATGAATTTTCATTGTGGTTATAAGCTAATGTACTACGTAAGAAGTAAACTGGTTTTTATGAAATCAAGCAAAAAAGATGGCCCTAGGCATTATTTGAAACAGTACATGTGATCAGCAGGTGGAATGAAGGGGAAGGAGGGGTATATTGCCTTCCCATTTCAGTCATGCCTTGGGGGTTCTTCACCACCACTACCTACATTGATGAAGAAGAGAGGAGATCTGCTTTAACTTAGATAGCTCAAGTGCTCCAATTGCAAACTTTCCTCGGATTGCATTTATTCATTGTGACAGTTAAAGGAATCCAACAAGTTTAATACACTAGGTTCCTCTGCACATACTTCCAGGGACCGGCGAGGGGTCATGCAGGTAAAACAAATGAAACCAATGAAGATAAGGCCAAAGGCCATAAAAAAGATAGGACTGACTCAGCTTCAAGCAGATGCCCCCCAAGACTAGACAAACTACCGTGACTCCAAGACAACCAGACATATTCAGAGCTTCCCTTCCCTCAGCAAAAAAAAAAAAAAAAAGTCCACCTGAGGGGGAGTTTCATGACACCTGCCGATCATACGATCCAAACCCGTTCTCTAAAAACATCCGAGAGGTCCTCAGATTAGACTTGTCCATTGTACATAACTCAAATATTGATGTATAAATGACCTCCATAGTTTCAAATTCTTAACAGAAAATATCACCTAATCTCTTAAATGAAAACTTCATTTTGCATCCAGAATACATAAGCAGTCAAAAAAAAAAAAAAAAACACTGCAAGTAACCAAGTCACATTAGGTAAACCATGTAACAGCTGATGCCAACTCCTCTACACAGCTAAAATGTATGCAACTAATCTGATCAGTTGAGGTCTCGCATTCATAGGCGATGGAAGCAGAAGTGGGATTACATTATGGCTACAGTAGTGCTGGCACCAGCAAGTGTTACAATTCAGCAATACGACCCTCACAGTAACTTGTTCTAAAAGGAACTCATTTATAGTTAAGATTCAAGTATGTCAAAAAGACACCTAGCAATTAAAAAGTAGTAATTAGTAAAAACTACTGAAAGCTTGCTCACAGCTGCAGACCCCCCCCCCCTTTCTTTTTTTTTTTTTTAGTGTGCGCTTGTTTGGACTGATTTTCCAAAAACTGAGTTTGAGACACTGGTTGGATTATTGCAGGGATGACAGGAGATGTATGTTAATTGTTTAATTGGGAGGTCCCAGAGCAGAAGGCAGAATGGCGTTGCCATGTGTTATGCTAGTGCTCCACTCAAGCACAAGGACGGACAATTCCCAGCCGTGCTTTGCCACCTTTCAAACCCCTTCCCACAGGAAGACTGCACATACTGAGCACACCTGTTTACACCTGCAGTCTGCCTGTAAGAGCAGATTTTACTGAACACGCAATCAGACTGCACACCTGCACTAGTAAAACACACAGCTGACGACACCAGTAGGTTGAAAAACCTGCACTTAGTGAACACCAACAGCATAACCAGCTTTTACAGCTCATATAAAGGAGAAAAAATATCTGCACCAACTGAAGACAAGATTTCTACAGTAAAACCGTTCATCCAAGTGACAGGTAACAAAATATAATACTGTTAATACCAAGTCTTAACGCCAGTTATAAGTTACTTGAAAGTTATGGTGAAATCTAAGTAAAATATTTATTCACATATGATATTCATAACGCTCACATGGCTCAGCCTACTACTGTCAGGTTGTTCCATGATTTAAAGAAGTCTGATTCGGACAAAATTTCTGAAGTCGTTCATAATTCAGCACAGCACATGCATGCTTTAATGCACAAAACACTACTCATGTATAATCAAAGATTTAAGAAAATTAGTTGCAGCTATGGCGGCTATAATTTGTCAGCACCAAAGCATACTTTACCGATCTGGCATAAATATTCAGTACTCCGGACTTCGGAAGGTGGCCTCGCTGGCTTTTGGGAAACCAGGCGTTCTCTGAATTTATTGCCCAGAACTTCTCTGCAGTATTTTGTTTACCATCACCATCAGGTTTGAAGTGATACAGATTTGATCAGAAAAAGTCTGGCAATGCTATTTCTGCAGGAATTTAAGCTGGACCTTTTTTAAACCTCCAATTCTGCTATATTTCACCAGTGGTTTGTAATTAGTCTTTCTTGACATGAGTGCCTTGAGAAAATGCTCTGGCATCACTAATGATTAAAGCAAGGTAATTGCACTGTACAATTTGTACTGGAGATTTTTTCCTCTTACAGGCAAACCGCAGATGAATAATGGTTAGAGATGAGAAATTTGTCGTCTCAATCTTGCAAGAAAAATCAGTTTCGCTGACAGCCATGCATTTTCGTTATGCATTTTTTGTGTTATTCATAAGTGCAACCACTTGCTTCTTATTTTCAGTCTTCTCTTATGCTACAAATATTCACTTAATGCTACAAAACAGCAAGGCCTGAAATAAAACATATTAGAAGAAGGCACAGCACTACGAATTGGTTGACAACTGCTGAGAGGCATCCCTGCTGTACGTGCGGTGGCTCGAACCCCCAGGACTGCTGCGGTGCTCCCGGCAGGCCAGCGCCAACCCAGCTGTTCCCAGGGCTGTAGTGTTAGCGTGTTAGCTGAAGCATTAGAGATTGCTCCGCTCTCCTACGCTCGTACCATACTTGCCCCCATCGTCCCCGTTGGCGTTGATCTTCTTGCCCAGGATCTGCACGTGCTTGCCCGTTGTGCGGCTGTACAGCTGGTAGATGCGCACCTGCTTCCGGCTCAGGTCATCGGGGTTCCTCGTGTGGTTCTCGATGTAGAACCGGAAGTCGGTCGAGCTCTGCTGAGACTCCTGAAGATCAAACCAAGACTTGAGCCATGTGACTGAGGGACATTTGCACTGAAAGGGCTCATCGTGTGTGCTTGCATCTTCAGCCCTTATATGTTTCTCCTCACTGTACATAGAAATTTCTGCATTAATTGTATTTCTGTGACAAAGTATAGGACAGAAAAAACACTACTAGCACTATTTTAGTGGAACTTTTTTTTTTTTTTTTTACAAGGTGCATCTACGTGGTGGCCTGGAAATAAGTGGATGCAGCAGCCCGTTGGGGTTATAAAATCGAGGAGACGACAGCAGTACAGTACCATATTTACCAAAACAGCTGAATCACACCTGCCTTAAGCCATGCTCTCAAAGCAGAGCTACTCCTGCACTGCCAGACTACCAGACACTGCACACCTGAAGTAGCCAGACCTGTAATACTATCATTAAACAAATATCTGCCCGGGGTGAACATCTACTGGAGAGCGTGCGGTACAAGCCATAAATCAGGGCCGCGCTCGCCTCCGTACAGCGGCTGGAAAGGACTCGCCACAAAGGAGCCCACAGGAACATCCTCTCTGAGAAGTGCTCATTAAAACACCTGCGAGTCAGTTATCTCGAGGGCACTTTGCTTCCTCAGCTTGATCCAGCCCTGAAGAAAGGGCACCGATGAGAAGACCCCAGAACTCGGGCGGCATCCAAAGAAAGCCGTTTTCACACGTCAGCACCTTTGCTGGCTCAAGTTCTGCACAGATGAGAGTGAAAATGTACATTTTTCAACCTTTGGATCCTGGCCTGCGTTGAGTTTCTCTTCCCCAGAGGAGCTGCGCTGTAATTGCATAGTAATGGCCTTTTATATGGCTGTTCTCGGGTGGCTAATTAAATACACATTACATACTCATACTCCATGTTATTTTAACCTCAGCAAATTAATGACATTTACCAAATGAGAAGGGAAACACTCCCGCTATGACGAGCTTTGACGTTAAGCCTGCCAGTACTAAAGACGAGCATCTCCATCCAGCTCCTCAAAGTCAGCTCAAGCCACCATGCAGGACGTATGTCTGAAATAACTGACGCGTTCCGCATTTTCTCACAGCGTTCAGAATAAGCTCCGAAACGGACCCCAAACCTCCTTCCCTCCTACAATGTGAGGGCTAAACAAAGGGCTGTCAAAAATACAGCGCAGGAAAACGTACGGCTGGTATGACAAGCTTAAGTTAACTGTTAGGACAAAAAGCAATGCATGAGGACGTTTCGTAAGTCTACAAATTTAAATTTAAGTACCGTTCATTAATGAATAACCCCTGATTCGCAACATTTCATTAACATGTTCATCACCTAAACGGTGTGCTTGAAAGCCATTTCGGCAACCCCTAGAAATACAGCCACACGTGTACTAGAGTAAAATTTTAGTGTGCACATTTCAGTCTGAACATGTTAAGACTTTAAAACACTACTATTACAGTAAAGAGTAAGACAAAGGGGGCCACAGCAGACTGGTCCCACTAAGTCCTTGTTTGTGCCAAACCTTTCAGAATAAACAGAGCACAGACAAGTTATATAACCTAGTTTTGTCTTCTAGTCTTCATCCCCAGCTGGGCTGGTTGTAGGGGTGTCTCTTCATTATGAAACGCGTAGGAAACACAGCCCTGCGAGCATATTTGCTTCACCAGTTTGTCTGGAAAAAGCATTTCGTTCAAAGTGTCGCCACGGCTAAATAGAAGATCACACCTGCTGGCTCACAGTCTTGGGAGATATTCCTTGAGATACAGCAGGATGTTTGCGTTTGTACCTGGGACACCGTTGCGGTTAAACACACAAACAACTTGAAACACTGCCTTTTCGAACATTTTAAATTTAATTTCAGATAGCCATCCCTATTTTGCCACACGTTCTGCCCGTAAAGATGCTGGATTTTCTATTCCAGCTACTCATGTGAGTGTTATGTGGTATAGGAAGAGCCAGAAAATAGCAAGGCAACATGAGGTGAACAACAGAGGACGGGAGGGAGTTACCACAGTCTTACTGTGCATACTAAAAATTAAAGGCAGAAAAGACTCAAACCCAAAATTTTCACTGGCATATACCAAAACATAAACCTCCGCAATGCATCTGTAAGCAAGGGCATGTTTTACGCAACCAACCCCAGATGAGCTATACACACAATACACACTTGTGTGTAACAGGTGCATTGGATATACATTACAAATTGTAGCAATTACCAAATTTACTTAAGGCTTGTTATAATCTAAGGAATTCATAAAGCATTATATTGGTACTGTATATTCTAACCATTCAGGGCATTGGTTTTCGTTGAAATTAAAGGGAAACGTTAAGGAAAAGCCCTCTGAGCTTCATTTAACACTTTGGATGTTTAAATGGTACTGATGATGATGGCACTGATCTAATATAAAATCTGGTAACCGCAGTGTTTCGGGTTCTCTTTACAGTCGCTCTCCATTCACTTTCTTCCACGAGACGGTAAAACTTACACCGTTCTCCCGTTTCGGAAGTCACCCCCACCTCTCGACATCTTTCGCAACTCATTGTGCGCACACAGCAAATTCGCTTGTGTGTGAGAGACAATTAATTCCCATAAGGGCATTTTTACGCAGCCGCGCACTGCTGAGGAGCAGAACGAACTACTAGGATTCATGGCGCACAAGTAGAAAGTAACCCGAATCCAACCGGATAAACCTTGTAATTTCCCAAAGTGTCAATGTGGTGTTTAAATATTGAATAAATATCAATTAAACATGTTGCGTGGCCACGATTAAGCCGTTTTCTGCAGCATAGCAGTCTTCCCACCCGTAACAGGACAGTGAAATTATACGTTTATAAATGCTCCGCTTTTCACGGAGTTTTTCCATTCATTCCCAGCAGTGGAAAGTTATCATTTAATAATTCTATTTTAATAACTATAAGCACCCGAACGCGCAAGTTTACAGCAATTATCAGCGCGTGCGGCTACGTCAATTGCCCCCCCTGCAAATTCAACTTAAATATGTTTATAGTATATTACACAGATAAGCGCTATAAATTTTCAGCATGACATGCATGTTCAGTTTATCTGCAACCCGGTGTGTAACTGTTACAACTGAATTGCAATGTAAGCTTTTAATTCTCAACAGAATGTGTCACAAAATTCGCTATATATGCATTTTTATGCTTTTCAAGGCAAATCCGACTTGTGCGGAGGAAGTGATAAAGCCGCTCAGTCATTTATAAGACATTCAAGATAATAATGTAATTCTATTATATATAGCATAATAATAATTAGGCGCGCGCCTTAATCACCGTTCGACCGAAACAGCAAAGCTGAACTTAGGATATCGAAATAAAACATGTGTCTCGGTAAGCATGCTGTCGCGGAAAAGTGTGGAGACATGAAGAAAGGCATAAATATCCTTACCTGGAGCTGGAAATAAAGGACCAGGAATTGTAAACACCTGGAGGAGAAAGGGGGAGGGAGGGAAAATCGAGATGAACACAGTGGATGCATTGCTGCATCCTACCTGGACAGGGTGTAAAACATGGTTTTAGCGACTTCTATAGGCAAGAATGTAAGTCCCTGAGAGATGGAAAAGGAATAAAAGACGGGCTCCTTACACGTAGAGGAACCTTGAAGGTAGAAGACACATCTTGAGCTCTTCAAATACACCTGTTTCCAGAGATTTAAAAAAAAAGAAAAAAAAAAAAAAAAAAAAAAAACACCCCACAGGTGGGGGAGTGGAAGTGGACCCCTGCGGCGTCCTCACACACACAATCCACCGGGAGCCCTGCAGCCCCACCGTGATGATGAGAGACTGATGAAGAGCAACGAGAAACTCTGTATTTGCAACATTTGGTGCGTCCTGGTGCAAAAAAAAAAAAGAAGCCCTCCAAAAAGACCTTTTCTCTAGACCGGCTTCTCACTCCTTTCGCACGGACTCCATGAAGTGGAGGGGACAGGGCTTTTGCTTGCAGCGCATGGGCTGGAAACGATGTGTGTTCGTACTGATCGATAACGCCCGGCAGTGCAATCCAGTGCGCGCGGGCTGCGGGAGCGCGCCTCCAAAGATCCGAACAGCTTTAACTCCGAATGAACCTGCGGGGCACCTGGGAGCGCGCGCACCTTGCGGGAGTCATGGCCGGCCTTCGCGTCTATTCGTTAAAGAGCGGCATGAGGAAAAAAAATAAATAAAAAAAAAAAAAAAAAAAAAGGGAAAAAAACAGGACACAGTAAGTGAACGGGAGCGGTGGCGCCGGTTCGCGGAAAGAAAGCCGCGTGTCATCCAGTGTGTGGAAGGTGGAGTGAAGGTGCGCCAGGTCGCCGTCGTCCTCCGCCAGCGCCACCTCCTCCGCCTCCTCCTCCCCGTCGTCCTCGCTCTCGTGCGCGCGCTGTCCGTCAGTGGAGGGGCCCCGCGCGCCCGCGGCCTTTTCTCATGTCGGTGGGTGGAAACCTGTCAGCAGTTTGCACCTCATAGGGCGATCTGCGGAGCACCATCACTTCTCAGCTTTTTTTTTTTTTCCTCCCTTCTTTTTTTTTTTTTTTCTTTTTTTACCCCCTCCTGGGGGTAATTGCGCTAGGGGCAGGAGGGGGGGGTTACAAATTGGAGGATTTGCTCTGTCTTAAAAACATTTGCTCGTTCATGTTTTGCATGCGGATTGCTTTCAGTTTTGTGAGATATTAATTAGCATATAGACTCATCGAGATAAAAACAGCTCCATTCTTATCCATGGCACAGTAATACTATGTATAATAGTGCAATTTCTATATCTCTGGTTAATTCTTAAGCGACAACGACGCATGATAAAATTGCTGCTTTTCGGCAAATTAAATGGATGGTAATGACAGAAATTGCAAAGTTTATTTCTCATTTTAAAAGGACTGAAACACCATGCATGCGTAAAAAGCCCATAATAATAACCAGAGCGCACTTTTTCTGTTTTTTTTTTTTTTTTTTTTGCATTCTTTCTTTGCATTTGAGATTCTTGCTTTTGCGTCAGTGGTTTGGGAGTCGTGTCTTTAGTGGATTCCACAGGACTGTAATAAAATGCAGGCTGTTATCAGTCTTGTTTTTGCGATGATGCTCAATAACTGAACCGGTATTTACTTAAAGTGGGGGTGTGAATGTGTTTACAAGAACTTCTGGACTCACATGGTCACAGGCTGGGTACCAGGCTGGGTTTCAGTTTTTGCTCAGTTCACAATGTATTCCTGTATGCACAAATAAAAATAAATAAATTTGACCGAATTCAACGTGTGTGAAATTCACAAGGCAATGTTAAAACAGCCAATAATTCCATGGTAACCATTAAGTAAACACATATTTAAACCAAAACCATAACTTAGAAGTAGGTTATGTCAGCTTGCAACCTGTTATCCTCAGGAAACTTCAGTGACTCCAAAAGACATTTATAAGAGGACGGAATTTTTCCTATTTTAACAAACATTTCCGCTACACTTAGTCAAAGATCCAGTTTTATGAATAAAAAAAAATGAATTTATGAAAAACCATGAAATGTTTGAAGAATTGTCTGAAAGGCCAAACTGCTGAAGACACAACTGACTACACACGCATATGTATATATATATAATAAACAGCAATTATACCACCCACAAACAGTGCCAGGATTGTGATGTCAGTCATCACTTTCGCAGCTTCACATGATGAATTTTGTTTGGAATAAAGATATGAAACAATACCTGTGACACAGAATGAGGTGAAATTGCTTTGAAGTGTCCATCCTTTTTTACACTTGTGGCAAGCTTAGAGTAAGCTTTGAAGATCAGGCAAAACAAAAACAAATATACCTCTCTTCAGAGCCCAAAAGCAATATTCATTCATAGATGCTTTGATAAGTGCTGAGGTATGAAATTTTCCAGAACTCCTAAAAAAGGCCAGTCTTCACCCATGAGGAGCTAGCTCACGAAAAGCACTGAGCGCTACACTGCTTGACCTGCAGTCGCTTTCTATACTTTAGAGCAGATGGTAATACAATTGCTGTGATACTGATGGAGAAGAAGAGAAACTAATTTCACACCCAAGCTTCTGATCATACTGAACCAGAATGCTCGGCAACACAGACTCCCGGCCAGCTTCTTTGTCAGATCGGGGGGGGGGGACCATGGCAAGGGCCACATCCGGTCACTGCAAATTAATTGGTTTCTTCTTGGACACCAACCAATGGCTGCCACAACTGAAACAGCACAGTGGGTCCCATTGAAGCGAAAGTGTCCTTTATAGAGTGCTGGTGAGGCTGGACCAGAGCCGGACCTCCTGGCTGACAGAGGATGGCCTCATGACGCCTCCAGTTGCCTCCAGGATTGATGCAGTGGTGGAGCAGCGATGGCGCTGGGCACAGTGGCAGAGGTCATCCTCCAGGCTTCAGGGTCATCCTGCTGCCATTGTTAAGTATTAAAGACCCACATCACCTTCCAGCTAATGTTAACCAGTGAAGAGTTTCAAGATCTAATCTGGCTGGTACTTTTTCCATAGCTCCAACATGCTTCAACACAACTATCCAAAGTTCTCCATACTGTTACCTTAAACATGAGCAATGAAGTTACACGATTCCTCAGAACGTTCACATTTACGGTTTCAAATGGTGATACATGGGAAAAAACCTAGTGGATGCATAGAGATAACCCAGAAACATCTGGCGTCAACGGTGTACTGTGGAGCATGCATAGACTCTACATTTGCTACCAGAAACACTTTAGAACCCAAAGAACATGACTAATGTGCCCAAAGACAGGAATGTGCTGGGATCTTACCTCAAGAAGCATGACAATGACCCCTCCATCCATGCCCCTCCATCCAATCATGTAGTTGTTCAAAGGCTTATAAGGCTTTCAAACCTGACAAAAGTCCTTAGCAGTTGCTTAAGAAAAGACCTCCGCCCCCAAGTACTACCTCAGTGTCAGAGACCCCCACGCTTCTCTCAATTTCTGCTTTCATCTCAACATAGTCACATTAGCTCAGGGGGCAGGGCTTCTGCCTTCCATTCTGAGCAGTAGGTGTGGGATGGGAAGACCAGTGCACTCATACACAGTGCAACCTTCACAAGTCAAGGGCTCCACAACTGTGTGAAGGCACCTGGAGCTCTCCATCATTGCACAGGAATCATCCCCACCCCATTTGTTTGTGCCACGTTTTACCGTGCTGCCTGAGCCACATCCAGGCTTTGTGTCAGATGGTCAGGCTAGGTCACAATGAGGTCGCCATACCCTTGGGTTGGAAGAAGGTGCTGGAGAGAGTGCACAGAGGTGACACTGAGAACCTTGATCCCGAACCTGTTGCCAGAAGTAATTTGTACCCATCACGCATAGGTTGCCTGGAACCACTTTACGTAGGAAATTTATCCTTGGGTCTCTCTCCTTGGTTTTTGAGAGGTTAAAAGGTGATAAAGACAATCAAGCAATCTTTAAGTTGTATGTTGATATTGGAATCATTGTATAGGAATCAATCAGGTATTGTTCACGGGTATTACAGTTTTCCCTCAGCAATAATTTTTTTCAAATTTTTTTTCTTCTAAGTTTATTTTGGAAAAAGAGTGACAGTAAAGGGACTGTTGTTCTCTGGCCTCCTTGGCTCTTCCAGCATTCTTGAGAATTCGGAATTTTGCGTGGACGTCCCGGCTTGTCGTCGGAAACTAATTCAGCTCTTTGCATCCGTACTGGAAAATGGGAATTCTGTTCGTCTTGGAGCCCTTGACTGGAACTGAATGAGCAGATCAATGCCAGCGCTGAGCTAATGTAAGCATCTCTTTTGTCATCTTCAGATATTAGTACATTAAAAGGACCCTCATTATTGTACTTTGATTGCCGCAGTTATCAAATGAGGGAACTAGTTGTTTTAATGTGGCAGAAAATAGTTGCAGGAGTTAGGGAAGCCCGCCAAATCTATGACTCTTTCGGTATTTCTTTAATGACTCAACCTTTGATTTCAGTTTCAACATTGACTTTTTCATGCTGTGTTCAAAATGTGCTGAACTGGTTTACTGAAGTCGCTATTGGCTAAAAAGAGGTGCTGTCAGTTTCTGTATGTTAATTTTTCTCCTGCAAACTGTCATGAGTAGAAACTAATGTGATGGGTAAAACTGTTCACGCACTCACCCCAGTCATTCAAAATGAACGTTTAAGAAGAGAATTGCTACAAGCAATATCCTTGACTCTGACAAATTGGCTCCCCGTAACCCAAACTGAACACAGTTACCGATGACGTGTTGAACCAGGTGGGGTCAAATTTGAGGTTATGTTCCGAAGATGGCTTAGACAAGGTGAGAGGGTCTGAATACACTGAGACATAACCAAAACGTTTAATCAACCAAGGAAGTCGTGAGCCTTTTAATCAACGGTACCACTCGACATGCAAGTCCTCTTTACCGAGATGTTCCAGGAATTTCGGAAGGGGGTCAACAGCGGTGTTCATGTTTTCCATTATGGCAGCCCCTTCATTGACAGATAATGGGCCTGTACACCCCTCACCCCCACACATCCACCTACCCGAGCCCCCGCACTTGCAACGTTCCAGCACGGGTACAGTACAGATGGATTGTGGGACAAAGTTCCGAGGTACTGGGAGGGGCCTGATGTTTTGCATGCCCCCGCAGCTAGCCTCAACCTGTAGCTCCACTCAGCCTAATGGTTGAGTCCAATCCATTCCCTTGTCTAACACCTCTTTAGAGGAGGTTTGGCCCTTTGTTCTGACAATACACAAACGGCCATTCACACAGGGACCCTGTAATCAGTGAAATACTAACCCCTGGGCTTTTTTCAAAGGGGGGAGAGAAGCAAGAGAGAAAGAAAAAAAATCCACGCATGACCAATCTGCTTCTTAACTACCTGTCTGGCTTTTTAGCTGCAGATGTTATTATTTTTCACCCCCCCCTACATTTGGGCAGACTCCAGATGGAAACCAAATTGAGGCTTGAAAAGGGACACTGTGGAACCTCTTCATACAGTAAAATCCTCAGGTGCTCATGCATGTGTTTTTTTCCCCTTCACCTTCGCAGGCACTTCATGGGGAGTTATGTCTTTGCAACAAAAAGAAGAAAGTAAACCTGTGAAGCACCAGCTCACCTCTCTTGTCGCGCTTGTCGCTAGTTATTTAGGATGTTATAAAATATGTACACTAGTAATTGCTACACATACATTAGAGTCCAGGCTGCATTAAGCGGATGGACCCTGCAGAGCATCGGCAAACTGCAAGCAACACCTGGGCTGTGCCAACAAAGTGCGTCAAGGTCTTCCTAGTCCTGTCAGCTCTTGCCATGCACATATTGACTAAAATGGCCAAACTGATGGAAACGGTGTGGAGCTCTGTGCTTCCTCACTATCTCATCGAAGCGAGCAGGGTTTGACAGGGCTCTGGGAGTGGTGGTAAAGAGGGGGGCTGCCGGTGAACTGGAGCCGTACGAGAAAAGGTGAGCCACAAAAGCGTCACCTGATCCTTTTCCTCGGAACAGTCAATCCGTTACGGAGGGATAATTGCTTTTCGTTAGTGCCAAAAAAACGGTATCAGGAAGTTTCGGGACCTTAGTCCTGAAGTGCCATGTGTCTACTGGCTCATTTATTTAATCTCTCACAAACTGCAAAACGATCTGGTTTCAATTTTCAAAATACATCAGTTTGGTGCGACCAGCTATATACACTAGTTATGTGTTTCTTTTTTGAGCTGCACACATTATCTTTGTGCAAGAGGAATACATTAATAAATAGCCCTTCATTTTTAAAGGCCTTGTGTTTGGGTAAAATACCACAAACGTATTAGCTTGATTGATACTGCTTATATACTGACCTTGTAATTTAAGGCTAGGCTTGTTAGTCGGTGCCTATAAACCAGTCACTGGTTTAGAGAACAACCAGAGCACGTCACAGTGGCCTGGATGGGGTAAAATCAAAGTGCTTGTCACAGGACACTTGAATGAAGCTGGGATTGACAGATTTTGTAAAAAGTTCCCACTGTACAAATAATAGCACGTTAAAAAGTTTCCATCCAGACAAAGCAAGCGCTCACAGGAGGTACGTTAGAGAAATCCATATAACATCTAATCGGATGAAAATTTTCGCAAAACAGGACGTTTTCTTTATGATTCAGTTTCCAATCGGTGCGGAACAGAGTGTCCCGTGTTGTCAGAGTTAATCCAAATTTTTACACTTAATGAGCTAACAACAACAACATTATTATTATTATTATTAGTATGAGAATGTGCGCCGCACTAGATGTCGCAGAGGAGTAAGTGCTTAGGGGTCTTGGCCCTAATCCAGGTTGCTTGTGGTTATGCTCGGCAGCACTGATGGCCCGCCAGTGTCTAGCCATTGGAGAGCAGATGATGGGCAGGAGACCTTCACTAAGTGCTGATCAGGGTTAGGCGTACTTCCAAGGGCGGGGGTGCGGATGGGTTGGGAATGGGGGTAAATTATAAGTGATTCAGAACCAGTAGAAAGGTAGAGGTTTTAGGATTCTGCATGGACTGGGGGTGTGTTTGCATTACCTTGGCTTTCAGTGGATGAGAACTGGAAATGGTAGAGTGGTTTGTGGCATCGCCATGCAATTAAAGGACCTGGGTTTGATCCCCGGTGCTACCATAGTACCCTCCATCAAGGTACTTGCCCTGAATTGTTCTGTAGAAATTACCCAGCTGTATAAATGAGTAAATAACTGTACAAACCCAACACTGGAAGTCATTTAGTAGAAAGGCTAAAGGAATCGCTAATAATTCCGAAATGCTGCAAACCACTGAATGCTTTAACCGCGCATCATTGCTTCACTCACAGACCTACAAACCGTAAGTACACTGAGTACTAAACCGGCAATGAAACTCTGGTAAAGAATGGTAGACTAATGAAATGTATTCACACTTGGCTGTGTTTGGGAGCAAAAATTAAAACAATAAATCGATATCAAGGGTGGCATCACACTTTGCTCCTGTAAACCGCTGCTGTCCTGAGCTCCTCTCACCTTGAATCGAATCCTCAGCCGGTCTCGGTGGTGCTCCTGCAAAAAGTTTTGTTTGTGGGCAGAAATATGCGCCTCGCATCCTTGCCATAGCTAGCCAGGAAGGTAATGCACTCGCATGTTGGCGCATGTCGACGAAGGGTGCACCTCGTCTCTCCGCGGCGCTGCCCTCCGCAGGATGCTTACAGGAAGGTATGACTAACCCTTTCCCACCTGAACGCTTGTATCAGATGTCGGCGTCGGCGAGGCTATTAAAAGATGCCTTCAGTCCTTCTCCACACCACACTCAGAGAAATCCCTTTGATGCTGGAAATAATAAATTCCTTAAATTGTTTACTGTCTATGTTTTTGCAGATGAGGCATGTTTAAGACCAAATAAGCGCCGTGAACCTGACAAATCGAAAGACGTAATGCATTAGGGAGGGCAACGAGTGTTACCTGTGAATTATTTGCTGACAAATGACAACTTGGCTTCCTCTGTGTGTAATATAAGCATACCAATATGATCACTTTTTCCCCCTTGGGCTACCTTTTTGGTCCAGACTCAGTTCGGAGGCTTTCCACGAATGCCTGAAATTGCTCTTTGATTTGGGGAATCTGACTGTATATGGGCAACATGTGCTTGTTTCCCTGGAACATAAAACATGGCCTTCATGCTGCCGCCTGCTTCGCCGCTCATCGGTGAGTGACAAAACGGGGGGCCTTCCCCGCGTTCGAGGCCGAGACGGGAGCCTTGACGAAGGACAGACCAGCTACCGAGGAAAGTAACCTCGGTTGGCTATTTTTAGAAAATTTCACCTGGACCGCTTGCCAGATCTGTGCAGAAGCCACAGGCAAGGGGCCGAGAACGTTCTGACGGCATCGCGTTCGTGTTGCGGAATCACGCCCCAGCTAGAGGAGCGCTATAAGAAAATGTCACATGTTTCATGAAGACACAGATACTGTAAACCGTGCACTTTCATCCAAGATATAACCCTTGCAGGGTAGACGATATGGAGGAAACTGGCACAATCCCCTGTTCGCGAGTGCAAAAAACAGACTCGCAAACACATGACTAATATAGCGATTATTCTGTAAAGACACGATAGGAATTTGACAGGAACAAAGGAAGCAGCTGCTTGAGGTTCTGCGAAAGAACGAAGAATCATAAGTATGTTCAAGGCACTTTGAGGAGGTATGCTCATAAAGCCGGGGAGATCTGCCTCTCATCAGAAGACCAGAGTCACAGACATACGGTCCATTATTGATTATTGTCAATCTTCGTTGTGGTGGACCGGTGCATCGGAGACAGATGAATGTATGTCGTGCATCCAGTCACCCATCTATCTGTGCATACTGAAAATTTTATTGTCCATTTAATCCTAACCATAACCCCAACCCTAACGCTAACCCCAATCCCAGTCTTAATCCCAATCCTAACCCTAACCCTAAAACGCATTGCAGCCTACTGAGAAACCACTCTGAGTACTCATACCCTCTGACACACACACACACACAGGACAACAGTCACTTTATCACTGGCTGAAAACAGAGGGAAAAGCACACAAGGGAGGAACATAAACAGTGCAGGATTCAAACCCACAACCCGGTGGGTCAGCAATAAGAGCACTCCCATGGGAGCCACCCTGTTGTAACTGATCATTAAAAACGATACAATTATTATAAATTCATCTCATTCGGGTGTCAAATGCCACTCAAACGAGTCGTGCACAGGAGTCTGAAGGACGGCTAGAGACAGAGCACCAGGTGTCCTCTGAACACAGCAACCCGCTCTGTAACAGGTTGGCACGGGGTCCTGGCAGGACCTTCACACCGTGGGCGAACGCAGACGTGAGACTGCTGACCAATCCGCCACTTGAGCAAGGCATTTATCTCCAGCTCTGCAATAAAACTTAAGATGCCCATACGGGCATTAAGGCTCTGTGTGACGTAAAACGGTAAACATTGTAAAGCATCCCTGATAAGGGCGTCTGGTAGGCAAATAAATAATAGTCGTGCACGATAAATACATATCGTCCCAGTAAGTGATATTTGCCCAGACTGAGCAATGCAATAAATAGGATAGGTAGTGTATGATTTGAAGAATAACAATAACACATGTGGGACTTGCTCTCAGACGCAGGTTTGCAGTTGCGGGATCCCCACATTGACTCAACGGCGCTTTAAAGTGCCTCCAATTCCGTGGCACTCGGAGCAGGAGCTTTCAGCAGATTTGGGCTTTGCTCTCAAGGCAGTCCAGCTGAAGCACAGGGCAGCCATCAGCGATGACAAAGCAGCGAGTGCCTTCGATGTTTCTCTTCCTCAGTTGCTCCTGTCAAAGCTCCAGGACAACGGCCTTGAGAGCAGAGAAAACTCTTCAATTTCTGTATTTCACAAACCCAAGGTGCAGGGCTAGAGCAGCGCTGTCGAAGAGCACGACCATAACAAGGAAATTGGATTTCCACCATTCTCAGCACCTTTTTCAAGGAGTCACAAATCACACTGTCATAAGTAGTTAAACTCTAAAATGAGTCTTTATGGCCAGGTGCTCAGACTTCATTGAGCATGACTCCTTGTTCATGGACTTCAAGCGTTTAAAATTAACAAAAAAACTTGAAAGGATTGTTTAGCTTCTAGGAGCTGACAGTAGGAGGTTATACAAGAAAATGTGCTGATAATTACTGCCACCAAGTGGTAACCCAATAAGTGTCATCAACCAAAGGTTTTCGATTGCTTTTAAAACAAACTGTGAATAGAAAGTTAATACCATCTAACTAGAAGAAGCAGATATTGTGCTTCATCCGCTGTCCAAATTCGCTTTCATAATGTGGTACAAATACTATTTGCCTGCATATCAGACGTCTTGCTGGCATAGTTATTATTGCTTATGGTGCTAAATTAAGGGAGTGTCTCATGGCTCAGTCTTTGGTCCTCACCAAAATCCTCTCTGAATAGGACAGCATGGCAACATTTAGTGACCCCCACCAACTACCAAAGAACCTCACCTCTTTGTCTCAACTCCCAGCGGTAAAATATGTTATGTACTGCCTAGTAGTAAATAGGTTTACTAACCTTTTATCCCAAAAAATGAACCCAAAGAAAAAATTACTGATAATTTGACATGGCTTCTTCATAAACTCTTCCCTGTCCCTCAACTACAGATTTCCATGTTTTCCCTTCAATCAAGCAACAGTTTAATTCTGCCACATTGTGTAAAATTGCCCTTTTTTTTAAAAAAAAAAAAATAAAAAAATAAATGACTGTCGTGTGTTATTGTACCTCTGGGTACCCTTCAGGCTAATCCATCACCTATCCTTATGCAACAATAAAATTATACGTCCAAAGACTCCCGAGACTCGTCTGCATCCCTCGGACCAAGCTAATGTCTCTCCACAATTATAAAAGTGGCAGTGGCATCGCTCAAGTGTCCAGAACCCTGAAATTACACTGCCAATGTTGAATTCCCACCGTACAGTAAATAGATGTTGCAGCAGACATAGAAAGGCCTGATGTCAGCTCAATAAATGCATACATAAACATGTGGCTGATTTAAGGCGTAATAGAGGGGGTTGATTACACTCATATATTACTTCAAAGTAAGATGAATTATGAATACACAAACACTACGCTCAAGTGGCTGGCTGCAAATAGTTTCTTTGGTGTATCTCGTGTGCGTTTACTTCTTGAGGGCTGTGTGTAATGTATGACTGTAATTACCAACTCGGTTACAATCCATCATAACCTGGTTTGACCGAGGCACCGCTTTCTCTGTTGTCCCATTAGCAGCAAGTGAACACAAGTTTAGATTAACATATCAAATTGTGACAAGCAAGGGAAGGACACACAGGCTGGAGGAAATGACGACGGCGCTGAAAATAACAGTTTATTCGTTTTCGGTCAACAAAGGTAAAGACAGACTAGATGGATTGTTTTCTGCCCCCCAAGTCTTCAGTGAACCTACCATTAGTTCAGAAGATTCAAGTATGAAAACACAAGATTGTAACTATGTTTCATGGTATCAGAAGAGGCAATAAATCTCTGGGTAGCTACAGCACCCTACCTTACAAAATACCACTGTATTTTGTAGTACACTGCAGTACAGCAAGTAATTCGATCACATTTAACTGAATGAGGAGAGAATAAGTGCATTTTATACAAATGTTTTCCTTAACAGCAAAACTAACTTGCCACAAAAAAATGTAACCTGAACATCTGTGTTCATAATAGCCTAAGCATCAAAAGGGTTTTAATGGATTCCAGGACAAGATATTAGGAACAGATGATTTGATTATGGTGACTGCTGTTCTGTTTTACCAGTTTCCAGTACTTTCTCTCGCACCAGGTGTATAAAAACTAAACAGAAATGAAATACAATGTTTTACAAGCGCAATAATGCTTGTGATTGGAAACAAAGGAAATCCCCTTAACAACATGGAGGATGGGGCACAATGCTTTTTTACAAAAGCAATCTTCCTTAACAAAATGCAAAACAGTTTAAGCAATAAGGCAAAGAAGATTTCTTGTGTTCACATTTTAACTTTGCATAAACATTAAAACTTCAATGACTTTTGAGGGAAAAAGATATAGAGCAATAGGGGAAATAGAATATATTGTTCCCTAATCAAAAATACATGACGTTAGGATGGATATCAAAGGCAACACTATAAAGTAGACATATGAAGCTTTTTTTTTTTTGTAGCCATAGCTGAACTCCCTAACACCCTCTATGTTTTTACTTCTAAACTATTAAAACACTGACCAAGATTCCATCAGTTCCTATTCTTGGCCAGTCATACGATTCGGCCATGTTCATTATAAAACACAAAACATCACAGTCTTACACTATTAGAAGTTAAAGGCTAGCATTAGAGAACATATTGAAATTAAAGAATAATGCAACTGAATTCAAAATATTAGAGAGGAGCCTCTGGCATTTAAAATGCATCGACACTCCACACGTAGTGGGAGCTGCCACAGCAGTGTTTTAACAGAAGGTCGCAAACAAAACCCTACAAACAGAAGAGAAAGTGTGTATAACAATACTATGAAAAACCACCACTTTACTGTAGTGTGTTAAAATCGTTGGACGCAAAAACAAAAGATCTTTAATACCTGGTCACTAAAGGCCAGGGGAATCTGATCTAGGATCATCGGTCACATGCTGCATGGACGGCTGATGCTTTGGTAAAAAGGGACTTGGTAAGTTGGGCACACTTCTTACTTAGCATCTCACATATTCGGGCAGAAATTTTTTAACTCCTAATGAATTTAACGGTCCAAGGATCATGCATACGTTTTTTTTTTTATAAATAAAACTAATAAGGAAAGGAAAGAACAGCGAAGGGTTAACAGGAAGGCAAGGGCAACAAACCATCCTCCAACTCCGAACATCTGCCTCTCGGGGCAAACAGAAAAGTTAAAAGAACGTTTAAAAAAAAAAAAAAAAAAAAAAAAAAGACTCTGGATCTCAACCGGAACCAATAAGGTCGATCATTTTTTCTCAGACTTCAGTGTCTGTACAAAGGTCCAAAGTTCTTTGATTACCTAAATGAGAGGGAGGGAGGGAGAGGAAGACAGAGAGACTAATTATAAAGCAGTCTTAATAAGCAGTTGCGTAGTCATGAAGCATGACTTGGGTGACTCACTACAAAGGGCACTGCCCCACACACACACACACACATTCAAGATGGTGACGGGGGGGGGCGTTAATGGCACATACCAAAACACATGACTACCAGGTAGGGTGGCTTGACAGAAACATCTGACATCTGAGCTCAGCATCCGAGCCAAAGCAATTTGCAGATGTTTCCGCACATTACCATCCGCAAAGTGTTTACCTCCTAAAGCGGTTTACGCAAGAAAACCACGAGTGACAATAAAAGAAATGTTTTCAGGGCGGGCTGGGGGGGGGGGGGGGTGATCTATCTAAAGAGAATCTTCATTAAAGGCCAAACGTATTCGCATGAGAAGCTCTTTATGTAGATTCTTTCAGAAAATGATGAATCAGTTCGTCCAAAACAGAAAATACATTTTGTCACACAACCTCCTTAACAAAACAGTTCACAGTAAATCACAATGACACTTGTGTGAATTTACATAACCTACTCAAACTTTGATTCCTATACCATCTTCTATTTCAGAGTTAGGCATAATATTAACATATTTTTTAATTTTTTTTTTTTTTTTTTAAATGGTCCTTTGCACTATATTATTTTTAATAGAAGCATCATTATCAGGGTGCATTTATATTACATTTATTCAGTTAGCTGATGCTTTTCTTCAAACTTACAAGTATTCACCCATTTATACTGCTGGATAATTTTACTGATCAAGAGTATTATAGCTGGAGTGGGGATTCGAACCTGTGACCTTTGGGTCCAAAGGTAGCAGCAATAACTACGACGCTACCAGCTGTCCCACTTACTTATCTGGGCTTAAATCTTTTAAATCGATATTCATCATTGTTACAAGTGAAACGCTTGGCAAGCAATGAGTAAGAAGTGCGCTTTCAGAAACTTTGTGAATGACCCTGAACTGCCGTGGGAGCCTGGTACTGCCGACATAGCACCACTGACTTCAATGACACCACAAAACACATCCCTGTAAAGTTGTCAGTAAATCACAAAGACAGACTCTCTTGGCGTGAACGCTCCCTCTCGGGACTTGAACATTTCTGTATTTCTACAAGGATCCTCACTCTTCCGCTTCCCTCCAACAGTTGTCTCTGCTCCTTCGGTGTGTGTACATGTCACCTTTGCATGTCTTATGTGGTATTAATTTAGGTGGTGTTCCAAAAAAGGAACAAATCTTATTACACCTAATATCTGCTGGTGGGAAAACAGAAAAACAAACACAAAATACTCACATTTTTATCTGTGACTTTGAAAGAACTTCGGGCAAAATTCTCAAACTTCTGCTCCGTCTTGGGAAGAGGTTTCCCCTGGGAGAGAGGATGAGGGCATTCATTGACCAGCGGGTGACAACGGGCAGTCACATCCCGACCACACCACTGATACCGACAAGTACAGGTGACATTAAACTGTGGTCAAGACTGTGGACTTTTACCCTGAATGTGACTGGTTCAGGTTCCAGGAGGGGAACAGCTACTGCACCTCAGAGTGACACCCTTAACCATTTCAGAAAAATGCAAAAAGGCCAATTTAGCAACTGTAAATCCAACATGTTCAGCGCTCCTTGGATGGCAGTTTGATAGATAGATAAATAAATAAATAAAAAAATAAAATTACAAGCATTAAAAATGCACAACTACACTGAATGAGAGCCTGACCTATGTGCGCAACGTATTTTCCTTCTTACATTTATTCCTTTACCTGGTGTTTTTCCTCCAAAAGACTTTCCAATGTTAATCTACTTAAACCGATTAACCCAATTATACAGCTGGGTCATTTTTACTGGAGCAACTGAGGGTAAGTACTTTGGTTAAGGGTACTACAGCAGGAGATGAGATCTGAACATGTGACTATTGGATTCAAAGGCAGAAGCTCTGATGATTATGCTAACTGCTACCCCATAAAATTTTACTATGAAATGGGCAAAGAAAGTTTCCAAATTCATGGATGTATGATGATATTCTTAACCAGGAGTACATATCACCAACATAAGCCAATTATTCAGTTTTTTTGAAGTGTATGGATAATTATACATTAGTTCTGAATTTACACATCATGCTTATGTTATTTTTACAGAATTACGGTATGACTTTAAACAGGCAATTTACTATTACAACTGTGCATAAAAAAAATTTTTCTAAAAATTGCCCTGGTCCTTTCAGTAACTGAAAGAAGTAGTTAAAACATCAGGACCGGTAAACGTAGACGTGAACACGGCAGGAGCAAAGTGCCGCATTCTCACCTCCTTCACGTCAGAGGTCAGTCTGCTCTTGATGTCGCCCACGGAGAGCGTCTTTGGAGTCCCAGCTCCAGATTTCTCCTTGGATCCTTTGGGTGTCTAAATAAAAATAAAGCAGTGCTTTTTACTGCCCGCATCACACATTTCTTACTTTATTTACTTTACTTCAACAGCAGCCAACAAGAGTACTGGTAAAGTGTTATTTGACTGGGGGTACAGTTGGACACGATGGACATGCTTGCTCCCTGCAGGATGTGCCTGCAATGACACAAGGCCCTTCCATCACCCCACCCCATCATCCTGCATGATCCCCATGGCTCTCTTGTCTTGTCATGGGCTGACAGTGAAGAGGGACCCATTTGTCTGTGCTAGAGAACATGGCGTCACACCGGTCCAAGAGGTTCAGCGATCGACAGCAACCAGGTGGCATCAAGTTGTTGCGGAACCACAGGCTCGCGGACAACTGACGTTCACACGGGAGCGCAAACCTTCGGGACGCGATCGCCCTTCATGAGGGAATAGCATGTTATACTGTACACACCGCAGGAGAAGGAAATCAAAACTGCATGACTTAAAGGTGTCAAGATATTCCAAGATAAACTTTTGAATGACTAGTTCACGGAACATCTTCGCTTTGAACTGGAAGCATTCCAGCTTGATCCCAGAAAACACATTTCCGCAGCACCACGCAGTATTCGCTCTCCTGCCCCCCACCTCCTAACCACAACAAAGATACCGCAACCACTCTACATGTGAGACACAACATGCAACAAAATGTTTGCAAAATTTAACATACAAATTTGGTTTTTTTTTGTTTTTTTAAAAAATAATTTAAAAAACATTATAGCACTAATCTCCAGGTCTTCTTCAGCTGTTCCCTCTTGTGTTCAACTGGTCCACTTTCTAGTAGTGTTTCAATCAGCCTTAAGTAAATAAGCCAATGAGCAATTAAATCAGAGCACACCAATTTCTCCCTCAATTACACCTCCTTTTAACAAGCGTGTCACGCTACAAATGATCATTTTATTGCTTCCAAGCAGGCAAGGGCAAGTCTGGGCTTTGCGTCGATCAGCAAAGCAGAGAAACGCCTCGGGGTGCAGAAAGGTAACGTCTTTCAGTGCCGGTCTGGGTTTGCAGGTCCAGGATGACAGAACACTTTAAATGAGCCACCTGTGCTGGACGGGGCCAGGCCGGGCCGGAATAAACCCACCCGAGCACGTGATCACGAGCAATCGCGACCTACATGGTGCGCTTCAGATGCGCACTTTAGCGTGGGGCTTTAAGGGATTATCGTGACTGATCTTCTCCAAGCTCGGGGTCCTCCGGGATTCCAGCTCCTGACTGATGAAGGAAAGGTTTCTGTAAGGGTGTAACACAAGTGCGTGTTGAGAGAACAGTGAACTGGAGAGAGAGACGGGTTGGGGAGGTATCCTAGATCGCAAAAGAGACACGCGCACACACAAATGCATACTCAGACACATACATACACAAACAGCTGCGCTATTACAAGTGGCAGACTGTTTGTACCTCACCGACGGGCTTGTAATCTGCGTCGATTGCAGGGTTTCATTGACGGTCCGAGCCGCCCTTACAACTGCACAGGGTGATCGCCGAAAGGGTTTAACCCCCGGCAGCCAAGCGCATCTGAGAGAGTGCTGCCCACCAATAGGACTCCGAGCACAGAAATCCAACGTCTGCTGCAGAACCTCGCAGTGTTTTTCAGCAACTTTTACAACGAGCCTAACATACCAGATGAAGTGGTTGAGCCATAAATAACAAGACACTTTAAGAACTCCCACTACAATATGCAAATGAGGCTCATGGTCAGAATTAATAATGAAACTTCTTCCAAAGCAGGAGCACCCGAAACTGACCGACTCACTGGAAAAAGCTCATTAAAGTGAAATTCATATTGATGTCCTTGTGATCATCAGTTCAACTGAGTACAAAGAGCAGGTAAATAAAACCACTCACTCACTAACAGTCCAAGGATTCAGTAAAAAGCAACAAAAACCAAAGCAAAAAATGTGGTCATCTGCCATGTCCCCGGGAAAAACAAAGGCACACAACGTGAGATCAGAAGAAGCGAGTGCGCACACACACACAGTTTATTAGAGAAGAGCTGGGACAGCTGTGGACCCAACACAGCTGATGAACACACGGCCGGTGTCCCGTTCCATCGGCCCAGATGCTGATTACAGGTACCTGGGGCCCTGGGACAGTCTGCTGGCACGCCATCCTCTTGGACCAATAACGTGCCCCTGTTGCGTGTCACTGCAGCGAGTACGGCATGGGGCGCAGCTGGTGACCACTGCAGTGTGGGGACTTTAGGATCACATTGTTGTTAAAGGGCCAGTAAAGAAACAAAGCTCATCAGGTTACAAATAAGCCAATAACAATGACGATGCAACCAGTAACGCAGCGGTCACAACGTCAGAATAATGTTAAGTCCAATACAATCAAACATCCAGAGCAGCCCAAGAGAAGCACTACCAAAGATTCCCAGACATCCCAGGTCCATTTAAAAGAACCTCCGCCTCCTTTTGGCCCATTGCGTGCCCAACTATCCCTCCACACGCAACAATGAGGGGAGATGGTAAAGGTGTGTGTTTGTGTGTCGAGGGGTATCAGTGTGGTATCCACCAACCCCTCGCGTCAGTCCCATTCAAACAGGACCTGCCTGCTTTCACACCCAGCTGAAACTGCACCTGTGGAACAGGTTGCGAGACAATTAGCGCCCCCTGCGGCCTAGCCCCTAACAATGCGTCTCCTAATTAATCGTTCCGAAGCATTACGAGGGACAAGCCACCTTGAAACCGATCAGACGCCACACCGAGGGAGAAAGTGCAACGATTTGGCCATATCCTGGAATTAAAGAAAGGCCTTATTCCACAACAGTCCCTAGCCCCGAAGACAGGTCACAGGGTCAAACTGAGCCTGGGGAATGAGTACAAGTATGTTTGTTTAGTTGGGGGCAGCAGGGTGAGGGTGTCGCTGCTCTCTATTCCACCTGAGCACTTATCAGCTAATTGCCGGTTGTCGGGGCCAATTCAAGGCTCTACTCTCGGCCGTGAGAAGGAACTGATATTTAAGGAGCAGTCATCTGAAGACTGGCTCTCGGGGGTAAGCGCTACACCTCTGGTTACAGGCAACACACAGGTCCTCCTCTAGGTAAACAACATGCACCTTCGTGAATATCTAAATATGTATTTGACTCCCCTTACACCAATTTACCCATTTATACAGCTGGGTAATTTTACTGCAGTTTTAGGGTACTACAGCCAGAGGTGGGGATTGAACCTGCAACCTTTGAATCCAAAAGCAGTAGCCCTAACCACTACGCCACCAGCTGTCCCTGTATATACAGTCCTGCTCCCTCTACAGTTTTTGACCTTTAACCCAAGATCATTCTAAAACATTTCAGTTTGGCAAAATAACTGGAAATAAAGTAATAAAAGCTGTGCACACACGATACTGTCATGCAAACGCATTGCAAGTGGTATCTACTGAAAATCAGATTAATCCAAAGGCATTTTTGGTCAAGCCCATCCAAATATGGGCAGGCCTCCGCTACGCCTGACAACCAAAGGCACTGTAAAATGAGACATGTGCTCAACTTAAGAGGCTTCAGAGACAAAGAATCCCAATGAAAAGGGCCCGGGAATGATTACCGTACTGCTCATAAAGAAACCTGGACATGTGTCCTGGCACCCTAATGAGGGCACTGATGGTGATTTACGGCTCCAGAAGCCGAACCGACCCGCGGTGACACACGAGCCCCTGCTGGCCAGGCCCTGCCCGCTGCCAGGTTTGGCCCCCTCTTCACGAGCAAAAGGTCCTTCCAGTCCCCAATGGCCAGCTTTCACCTGTATCCCCCGAGGGCTGTTCTTTGTCACCTACCACTGTGCCACTGTTTCATTCATTACTGTGCAAAACTTAAGTTATATAACACAAAGAACCAAAAAAAATTCTCTCTCCCCCCACACATCGTTTCATCGGATACTTCCATTAAACAGCGTCCAGCTTCTCATCACCACAGTGCTGACTGGAAGAAATGGCTTTCGATGACACAGGAGACCACGATCTTCACCACAGCCCCTTTACCGCAGTGGAGCCACAATGCTGTTCCTTAGCAGGCATGGGAATCAAGAAGTGCATTAAGGGAGATCAGGAAGCCAATGTTGAACCCAAGCTTTGAATATCCACGGCTGGGCAGAGGAGTGGGGGGTGGGAGTGTCTACCTTGGCCTGGGGCTTTCCTGCTGGGCCGGCAGACTTGTTGCGAGTGCCATTCTCCTTGGGCGCCGGCTTGACCTTCTTCCCCTCGGCACTCTGGAGGAAACAGGAAGAGGACATGCAGGCTGGTCCCATGGGTGGGAGGGGCAGAGCATCAATATCACACCTTTTGGCAGAGAATCTTCGCTGGTGTCCAGTCATCTCAATTCGTGGGCTTTACCACATGCCCTCTTACAGTACAGCAGGAGGCATAGTGGTGGGAGACACCACTCTGCAATCAAAGCACCTCCACGTGAATTCCTGCTTCTGCTCTCATACCTGTGATCAAGGCACCCACCCTGAACTGATACAGTAAAAATTACCCAATTTTACAAATGAGTAAGTCACTGTAAATAGCACCAAGTCACTGTGGAGAAGTGTCAATTAAATGGATAAATGTGTAAAGCTATTACTATTAAAGTTGTGATTTATATTTACCTTAATCTATGAGATCAATGAGACTGATTGGAAGTAGGACCTATGTACTTGATTCTGTTATGGATGACGCATCGGTGTATTAATAAACTGAAGGAGTATCTGCCTCTGTTCAGTGCCTACAATAAAAGAGGGGAGTCCAGCCACCACTACTGGTACACTAGCGGTCACTGTTTCCACGGTAACGTACAGGTCAATACACCGCATTTAACGTTTACACTTACTCTTTAGATGATGCTTTTTCCAAAGCAACCTACAATGTTAATCTACTTACAATTATCTATCCATTTATACGGGGGGTCATTTTTACTGGAACGATTCAGGTTAAGTACCTTGCTGAAGGGTACTAGAGCCGGAGGCAGGGATCAAACCTGTGACCTTTGGGTCCAAAGGCATTAGCTTTAACCGCTACACTAGCAATATCCTGCAAAAATGACTTAACCAGAAAACAGAAACACTGAGACAAAAAACCCTCTGGGTTTGAGATACCGAGTGTGTGCCTGTCTGCCCCAGAATGCCAGCTCCAGGTTACCGCAGAGAATAAAATAGCCATTAGGGACAATCAAACAACCACTTATAGGACAAAAAAAATTCCTTGTACTGAATAACAAGCCCAGCTTATGAAAAGGGGGTATTCATAAACTGCTGCAGAGTTTAAATTTTCTTCAGCGAGACCTTGTTTATACGAGGGCAGAGGGTCCCGAGTAAAACTTCAGTATGATTAAGAATCAATGAAATTACTGGTCAAAAACCCAGGTATAAACCTAAGGACCCTTGGCTGGCAGAGCCACTTGGTTCATGTCTGTGTTTGTGTGTGAAGGGGGGGGGGAGACTACAGAATAAATCAACACGTGACACGAATGCTCAGCTGTTTTTTCTCCCCGAAGCGAGAATCAACAATAAAAAAGCAGGCATGCACGCCGGGCCGCTTTGATCTGCGCCGTGGCTCAGCTCCAACTGGGATACGGTCAGTAAAAACCTGTCTGTCTCACTCTCTCTCACACTCACACAGGTTTGGCACGAAGGCTGGAGAGCGGAGGAGGACAGGAATGGGAACGGCTGCCCTGAGCGCCAGCTGCCTACAGCATACCTAAGCGCGCAGCGAGATTACAGAGAAGAAATACTCATTACACCCCAAGACCCTGTGTTTTAACCACGCAAAACCAGATGGGTGCAGGACAGAGGAACATGAAAGTCTGCCAAACTCCTCATTTTAAGCGCTCTGCCCACTGGTACCATAAGACATTTTTGGGAAATGTTAAGCCTTTTAAAAAAAACATAACTCGTTTGATCTTGAAGCACCTTCTACGAGGTCTAATTTAAACTATCAAAAAGCAGAAACCATGGCAACAGTTCCAAACATGTTTACTTCATGATGAGCATTTTTATTAATCACCATCTGAACATTCCAGATGTAAGAAAATCCACCTTGATGCTGCAAATTTTGTTTTACCTTAAAACTATGGCGGCTGGAACAAGCATACGTACATACGGTTGTGCAATTGCAGTAAACAGGGTAGGGCAAAAGAGTGTAAACAAGCCTCTGCCCCCAGGTCTTCTACCAAGTAAACCATGACACCTAGTGGTCACCACGAGCGCTCTACCCCAATGACAGCGGCTCATGAGGAACCAGCACCAGTGACGGAGTAAGAAAAGAAATCATTACGCTGCACTGGCTCTTCAGCCTATAAACACAACTGGAAGCAGAACTTATGTTCAAACCTCCAAAGCCATTTTCATCATTAGTTCACACTTGGTGAAAGTTTAAAAATACAGATGTATCTTTTCTTTTTTTTTTTTTTTTTTTTTTTTTTTTTTTTTTAACAGGTTAGGTTCTGTAAAACTTGTATACAGGTGGTCCCCAACTTACGATGAGGTTATGTTCCGCGAAACCCATCATAAGTCAAAAATGCATTTAATACACCTAACCCACCGCGCATCACAGCTTAGCATATGCGTGATGGCCATTACGGGCCTGCCGCCTTCATGCTGGGCAATTACATTAAGTCTCTCCTGAAGAGTGATTGCCTTCTTCTTCCCACCAATAGCAGGAGACACAGATGAGCGTTTCTGTGACATTATGGATGCACAAAGCAGACGGGCAGACTGGAAGATGCAGATCGCGAGAGAGCATTGCACTGCATATCGCTTGCCCGGGAAAAAATTGTATATATATATACACACACACAGTATATATATGAAAATTCGAAGTACAGTTTCTACTGAATGTCTATTGCCAGCTCGCCATCGTAAGTCGAGGTGCATCTATATATAGCTATACTTTATAGCTACACTCCAAAACACCAAACAAGCTATAAACACTGTGGAAGTGAGCTGGATTAAGGTGGTGCCACACTTTACTCTTTACTGGCACCCATCTGCTGGAAGCATAAAGACACATTGCTTTTGTTCCATTTAAATTTTGTACACATTTTCTAAAATGTCAAGAAATATTTGGGGGGGGGACTTTCTTCTTCTAAAACCCAAATCTCAACCATCTGTAACATGTGGGCTTATTATTAAACTGTATTTAGCTGACACCTTTGCCGGAGGCAACGTAAAAATTACAATGATTTACCCAGTTATACAAGGAGGACATCCTCACTGGATCAATTCACGGTAAGTATCTTGCTCAAAGTGACTACAGCAGGTGAGATTCAAACCCAGAGTTTTCAGATTACAAGGTGACAACACTGAACAGCAGTAAAATTCCAGGAAATTCCTGACTGGGAGCTGAAACTGTTGCGTTAGACTGAAGAACCGTGGTATTATTTGTTGCGTGGGCAAGCAGAAACAGGAAAGAGTGCCTTACTGTATTTGGCGCTTTAACTTGGTGTTTCAGCTTTTTGTCAGATATGTCCTCCTCCTCATCATCATCTTCGTCGTCATCATCTCTGGAGAAAAAAAACATGGAAAAACAACAGAAAAATGTAGGACAATACTGTATAGAATGTGTGTGTAACCTCAAAGTACTGAATGTGTAAGAACTCCCAAAATGCCATAGAGATTGCACATGTGGATATAATAAATTTAATAAATAAAAAAAAAAACACATACTCATCATCTTCATCATCCTCATCATCCTCATCCAGCTTTAGCTTTTTCTACACAGAGGGACATAAAAAACAAAATTTAAAGAAATCCTCTTTTTCTGGAGTTCTGTTCAATAAGCTCAATTACATTTCTGATGTTCTCTGTACTTCATTTTTTTTTTACTTTATTTTTTGTTTATTTTTTCATTTTTAAGAAATGACTGCACATTACCGGTAATTTGTAAAGGGAGGAGGAGGGAGGGAGTCACACCGACACAGTGACACTGGGAAGGAAACCTAGTCCTACCGGCACAGGTAGCTTCCCTGAAGTGGAGGGTCTTTTAATGGGCGATGTGTTGTTCTCCTCTTCCTCATCCTCATCTTCATCTTCAGACTCCTTCACACCTTCGTATCACACACACACACACACACACACTTAATCACACTTACACTCACAGGATCATCGAGTTACACCTTGCTATGGGAATCAGGCCCCTTACAAGCTGCTACAGCAGTATGGAATCTGAGAGCACCAGAACCGCTCACTTACTGACGAAATGCTGCCCGCTGATGTAGACGGGTCCGGAGCCAGACTTCAGACGAAACGTGACGGGCAGCGAGATCTCAAACCCTCCTAAACTCATCTGAGAAACACAAAAGTGGGGGACAGAAAAGAAAGAACATTCAGCCTTTGACACAGGCGGCAGGTGGCGTTGCGATTAGCGCTGCTGCCTTGCAAATGACGGACGTGGGTTCAAGTCCCACCTCCTGCTGAAGTACCTAACCTTAAGTGACAATGTAAAAGTTACCCGGCTGTATAAAAAGACAATCATCGCACACAGCTCTGTGCAAAAACATTGTATTTTGGAGAAAAAACATCAGACAATAAATAATAAGCTATAATTTAATAATTCTGGCCAGCTGTTTTGTTGCTTTATTTAACACTAATCCTCACTACTATTATTAATAAAGTCTCCTTGCATGCGCCTATTATTGCCCTCATTCTAAAAGTGGTTCCTTGACTTTCTGATGTAGGGTTAGCCTCACACACTACAGTTTTTTGGTTTTGTATCTGGCAAAACCACCAAAAAAAAAAAAAAAAAAAAAAAAAAAAAAACTTACCCACATATTTAGAACGTAACATGTTCTTCCCGCTGTCACTAAGTAGTAGTGACACACCTTGGGTAAGTCCCCCGAGCGACGGCTCGCTAAACAAACACAATCTAGATGAGTACTAGAAACGCCATCATTTGTCTCGATATACATGACAGCCTGTAGCGTAGCGGTTACAGCTGCTGCCTATGGACCCAAAGGTTGCAGGTTCCATTCCCACCTCCAGCTGCAATACAGACTACTTACCTACCCTGAGCTGCTCCAGTAAAAACTGCCCAGCTGTATGAACGGGTAAATAACAGTAAGTACCTTAAGTGTAAGTCACTTTGGAGAAAAACAGAAAGAGACCCACCCCCAATAAATGAATATGCAACCAGATACAGCCTGAAGGTTAGAATATTTTTCTCAGAGTCACACCAAAACAGGTATATGTGTCGATGCAAAATGCTAAACACGCTACAACATTCTGGTGATTCGGGGGGGGGGGGGGGGGGGGGCATTTTAAGCAAGGGGAAATTGGTGCGTAAGGAAAGCAACGTTATTGTGTCTCTTGCGCAAGGCCCTGCGGAAACTCACAGAAGGGAGGATGGAGGGCTTCAGGGCAGCCAGCTGCACTTTGGTCACCTTGCCCGCGTAGGTCATGCCCTCCAGCTCCACCGTGTGAATGCGGTCCTCGGCATCCGCTCCCAAGCAAGCCTGGAAGACACACGCCGGGTAACCTGGACCACGGCTTCCGATACCGCTGGCGCAACTGACCCCTTCGCCCCCGGACCCTGAGAAACACACCGTGGCGATATGGGACGAGCAACCCGAGGCCGAGCAGGGCAAACGCCACCCGGATGTAACCGGGCCCAGATGCCACCTCCGTGTTCGTTAACGCACGTTAGCAGCGGCACTTTCGCGCAGCAGGGAGCGCCGGTGCCTCACGGCTTCCGGGCCATTCGGACGTCGGTTCGAATCTCGCTCGGCACGTTCTCTGCGTGGGTTTCATCCGAGCGATCCGGTTTCCGCACGCGCACTCCAAAAGCACGTTTGAGGTGTAGCGGTGACCCAAACTTGCTCGTAGGGCGTGCACGTGCGTGAGATCGCCCCGCGATCCAGCACGTACTCCGTCCCATGCCCCCCGTGCTTCCAGAATACACTCCGGACCACCGCCATCGCCCCTGCGCTAGACGGATGGGCGTAGGTAACGGGCCAGCTGACGCACCCTTACCACTTTGAGCGAGAGCTGGTGCTCCGCCTCATCATCCTCCGCCTCCACCTTGTACTCCTTCTTGTCGGACTTCAGGTCACAAGCTGATGGAGAGAACAGCGATCAGCGATGACACTTCACACGGAAGCGGGCACAGCGGTCAGAAGGACCGCCCAGCACTCCAAGGACCCGGGTCTAAACCCAAACTCCTGTTGTAGTACCTCAGTGTAAGGTACTTACCTGAACTGGCACAGTAATAGTTACCCTAAGCCTGGGGTAAAACCCTGTAGGTAACTTAACACTGCAGGGAGTTGTGCAGAAAGCGACAGCCTGTCAATTATTATGAGCATTTTGTGCATATGATATCTGATATGAGTGTGAAACTCCAGACATATGTGGTTTTTTTGGGGAAAAAGCCCCAAAAGCGGACTTCAGCGCCGAGAGACACTCCGAGATATTATTGCCACTCATCCTTTTCGCCCAGATCGCTCCGAAAAGCCGCACTGCACGCCACGCGTGCGCCTGTCAACCGCTCCACATCGATCGACACGCGCGAGAGCCCCCCGCCATCACACGAGCCGGGCGCGAGCAAACGCGCACAGAGCAGGTGAACGTCGCGGGATGACTGAGCTCTCTCGCCCGCGTTACTAGTATTTAGTATTTGTATTTCTGCACGAACCGAATTTTTACGTGCTGACTGCATGGAATCAAACTAACTGGATGCAGTGGTGGGCGAGGGGCGCGACCGCCGTGGCACCGGGAAGCGCGTGCAGTGCAGACAGAGCGCTCACCGAACAGGTACAACAGGGGTTTCCTGCTTTCCGCCATGTTCGTGCCGGAGGTTTCCGCAAAGTGCGTTGGAGGGATGGGGCTGCATTGAGGGTTCAATTAAGAGTGGCAGGGGAACGAGCCAATAGGATGACTCAACTGGAATGACGACGTTTGCGTTCTCCGAGTGAAACCGAAAAGAAACGAAAGGGTTCAAAATTATTTTTTTTTCACTAGTAATTTTTCGGTTCGCTAACGGTAAAAATGCGAAAATTTCTCTTGTACTTATTACTTCTTTACGTTCCACAGTTGCGGTTCTCAATTTACGAGTTGGCTTCCAATTTCCGTTAGATTTCCGGTTCACAATGACGTTCCTCCGTCGAGGTTTGTCATTGGTTCTCGCGCACGTGACGCGTTTATAGCTATATGTGTATGTATATATACCTATATACTATATATAAGACGAATAAATAACAGTTAAAAGTCTAATCTCCTCTTAAAATACATTGTATCAGATTCGTGGCCTTATAGAAAATAATACAAATATATATTAATAGTACAAAACTATTTTCCTGACAAAGGAAACATTTTTTCAATTAGTACACCCACCTTTTCTGAAAAAAAAGTTCAAAAGTTTCAATTTGAAGTCCCAGCAGCTGGAAAAAAGTTAATCACCTTCCTCTTATTATTTCTAGAATTTTCTATTATTATTGTTATTTTCAAGCTCTGATTGGGAACCTGATACTGTAGCACTGTATGGGGGAGGCTGCATTAACATCCAGGAACAGCTGTGGCTCTGCAATTTCCTCCCTTTCTTTAGGATTTGATTAAAACGCCCCAATATGTGGGAATGGCAGCTGGATTTGTGCATTGCTGATGACTCCGGAGGTGGGATTTCTGTCAGCATTTCTCACACCCCCATCCTGAGCCAGCCACAGTCATCAATCAATGCAATTTCTACTTTTACAGCAAAATTCAACTGCTGCCAGTTTGCCAAATGCCAGCTGCAGATGTTTTGAGCCACAAATAATAATAATAATAATAATAATAATAATAATAATAATAGTGGTGATGAAGATGATGATGATGATTATTATGGTGATGTCATTCCACTTTTACATTACAGATGCTGGCCTCACTTCTGTCTGAAGACCCTGATGTTCATCATGAGATCAGTCTCCCAATAAGATCATTGTTGAGCCATTGCTCAATGGGGCAGCTGGTAGCATGGAGGTTAGTGCTGCTGCTGCCTTTGGATCTCAAGGTTGCTGGTTTGAATCCCACTTTTAGCTTTAGTACTCTTGAATTGGTCCAGTAAAGTTACCCACCTGTGTAAATGGATGAATTGCTGTAGGTGCCTTAACATTGTCTGTTGCTTTTGAGAAAAGTGTCAACTAAATGAATAACTTCAGACAGAAAGCGCCATAAACCTTGGTCATCTTCCATGTCCCTCCAGCAGTGAAAACTGGTCTGTGACTGTAATGTTTATAGAGCCATTTGATACTTTGTTAAGCCATTTGGGGAAAATATATTGGAAAGGGATCAATTTTAAAAAATTACTAAACTAAATGAAAGTGAGCGTGGATTATGGATGTATTTCCACTGTCGGAGAGGGGATCCCTTTTTTTTCACTTTCATATCAGTCCCAATAATCTAATTCTAAAAGGGGTGCGGTGGCGCAGTGGGTTGGACCGCAGTCCTGCTCTCCGGTGGGTCTGGGGTTCAAGTCCCGCTTGGGGTGCCTTGCGACGGACTGGCGTCCCGTCCTGGGTGTGTCCCCTTCCCCCTCTGGCCTTACGCCCTGTGTTGCCGGGTAGGCTCCGGTTCCCCGTGACCCCGTAAGGGACAAGCGGTTCTGAAAATGTGTGTGTGTGTGTGTGTGTAATCTAATTCTGTCATGTTGTTATAAACCTCACCGAAAGAGGGCGCCAGATGTCACCCTTTTATTCTGAGCCAACTAGTTACTACATTACTTGTACTTTAAAAGCATCAGTATTTGAGCAGTTTTTGCACCTAATTACTTTCTGAAAACTTTTTTCTTTTGACTACCTTACCCACCTCTGTATATCTGACAGCTGCACCGGCAGGTGCTGTCATAGAAAGTAACTAATAATAACAATAATAATAATAATAAAAATAATAATAATAATAATAATAATACAGTGGTTTAATTTCAACAGTGATCCCTGCAATAGAAGAATGTTAAAATATTCAAAATGACCGATAACAGTATAAGTGGTGTCAGCAAACATGATCAGTTCCTTCCAGTTTTCTCCAAAGTGACTTACAGTGAACACTCATTCATTGTTTATGTGTTTAGACTTTTTTTCTCTATCAGATCCACGTTTTACTGTCTGTTTATTCAGTATTTAACTTGTGTTTAGCAAACAAACCTGTATACGTAACTTTTTTTAGCATACCAGCTTCTCAGACGTAATAAACCCTTAACTTGTTCTGACATCTGCGAAGGGCTTTGAACCCAAAACATGCCGAATTCGACGTAGCCCACCACCCACGACTACAAAGCCACGTCTTAAAAGTGCGATCACGATACAGTTGATGGGTGCCTGTGAAAATGCCTTTCCTTCGCCTTGTTGTCGTTACTCCTCCGTGATACGTTCCCGTGTTGTTTGTGGACGTCGGCTGGAAGCAATAGGAAGCATCGCTCCGCGTCAGGAGGAGATCGAGCAGATAGTCTGCATGCAGGCTTATGGTAAAGTGAGCCTGCCATAAATTAAAAGCCAGCACACGGAAGGCAGGGGGAGGCACTTTAAAGGTGAATGAGCCGTCGCGGCCTGGATGCTCCGCCAAGCCAATGCTGGTGTTGTGAAACGCTCAGAAGGGCGGGCGGGCGGGCAGGAGCGTGAAGCACCGGGCCTTTCAACGTCCCGCTCGTGCTGCACCGGCTTGTCCGCCTTTTGTGCCGCCAAAGGCGTGACTCAGATCCCTCCGTCGACAAGCCCCTTCGGCGCGCCCCCGCAGGGCCGTTCGCAGCGCGAAGGACGGAAGGCGCGAGAGCCTGACTGTTGGGAAATCGGGGATGAGGAATGCGGCGCGTCACTGCTGAGCAAACGGCCGAACGCAAAAATAAGCGTGAGACGCTGAATGTTTCAGGAGGACTTGTTAGTATTGTAGCTGTAGTCATCACTGTGCCTCACATGCACTGGAAAGTCAAGAAGGAGAAACATTTATTCCTTCAGCTGATGCTTTTCTCCAAAGTGACTTATAACATCAAGGTACTTACAACTGTTTATTCATTTATACAGCAGGGTAATTTAGGGTAAGTACCTTGCTCAAGGGTACTGCAGCTGGAGGTGAGCTTTGAACCTGTGACCTTTGGGTTTGAAAGCAATAGTTTTTACCACTAGCCTAAGTGCTACCCCCCCATAAACTGAGTAATAAATATTTGGAATTATCACATGTTGTGCTTTTCCAATGGCCCAGAGAGGTGAGTGAAATCATGGTAAATAAAAATCAGCTAAGGTTTGTTTTAGGGGTAGCTGGTAGGGTTTGGGCTGCTGTCTTTGGACCCCACGGTCACAGGTTTGAATCCTCCACTCCAGCTGCAGTACTGTTGCGAAGGGTACTTACCGTAAAGTTGCTCTAGTAAAAATTACCCGGCTGTATTAAGGGGTAAACCATTGCAGGTACTTTAATACCATAAGTCGCTTTGGAGAAAAGCATCTGTTAAATGTAAAAATGTACTTAGGGATTGTCACTGATAGATATATATATCTGGATGGACTTAATTCAGAGCTAGAAAATACCTTTTAGCTTAATTTTAAAAAAAAAAATAAAAAAATTTGTGTAATATGCTGAGAATTTGAGGGGGGTGCTGTGGCGCAGTGGGTTGGACCGCAGTCCTGCTCTTCGGTGGGTCTGGGGTTCAAGTCCCGCTTGGGGTGCCTTGCGATGGACTGGCGTCCCGTCCTGGGTGTGTCCCCTCCCCCTCCGGCCTTACGCCCTGTGTTGCCGGGTTAGGCTCTGGCTTCCCGTGACCCCGTATGGTACAAGCGGTTCTGAAAGTGTGTGTGTGTGTGTGTGTGTGTGTGTGTGTGCTGAGAATTTTTCATATCTTGATAAAAAAAAAGCAAGGAAATCTTTAAGTACTCTACCCTTTTGACAGGCTGCAGTTATGAATATAAAAATGGTGCATATGTGTCATGAGGAATGGAAGAGTTCCTCAGCGTGATTTATAGGTTTTAATCTTTCAGAAGCGTAAAGCAGAAGAGCATTTCGGCCCATCAGCAGTTTTGGTTTATATTCGCTTTGCGCTGACGCTCATGCTGCGATGTTCATTCGCAGTTCATTAAATTCCCAATTAGCTCGTCGCTTCTCAGTGACTTGATTAAATCGCTAAATTCGTGTAACTCAATAGCGCCATGTTTCGACATTAGAAAGTTCGCCGCGCTCGTCCCCGCAACCCGAGGGTTCGGATGGCGTCCCGTCACAGGAACCGGCCTAGTTCCAGTCTGAAGGGTCTATAGTATAGTATAGTATAACCAGTGTAAGGGGGTGGGGGGTTGGATGCTGAGAGATTCCTGGATGAAGTAACGTGTCTCGTTTAAGTGTCTTAGTTAAAAGAGTTGCAGTGACCCTTCGGAGGCGAGTCTTTGTGCAGGGCGCGCGATACACACTCGGTGTGTTTTCTCACTTCCTGGGCCTCGGAGCCTCTCCGAGGAGGGAAGCTTTTGAAGAGCACAGATAATGGACACCTGCCAACGGCGTCCTCAAGCACCTGTACTGAGCACAATGAACAGTTTGGAAAACAGCGGGCCGGAGGAATTCCGGCGAAACGGGCCAGGTCACGTCTGCGCGGGCCGCCGAGACAGGCGGATGAGCGATGGCTGATATCTGCTGGAGGAAATAGGGGCAGAGGTGGGCGGCACCGGGGGGGAAGTGTCTGCCACTGACAGGATTCCAGTGAGGCGCGACACCGCAGTCAATGAGAACATGCTGTCACTGGGCGGAGAGGGCTGGCGCGTGGGGGCGGGGGGGTAAGCATTTTTGTTATTTCTTAGACGCGCAGCAGCCTCGCGTCAATCAGACTGCGAATGCTGGTTGTTTTTTTAGGTAGCAAACCTGACTTAAAAGCCTGCAGTGAATATGAAGCATCTTAGCTGACGTGCGTGGTGTCAGATTAAATATATAAAATAAAGTAAAATAAAAGAAAAGAAAATAATCCACTCATTCAGTTTCAATAACCGATTGTCCTGCGTAGGGTCGCAGTGATGATGATGATGATAATAATAATAATAATAATGTTATTATTGTAACAGATGTAAAAGAATCTGTAAATTATGATAACGATTACGAGTTTATAAAGTATTCATATAATCTGAGAAAAAATTCCCATTCTGTACCTTGCTAAATCAAAGTGTGTATTTTGAACATGTTGCAACATGCATAACGCACATAAATGAGAGTAAATAAGTTAGTTATCCGAATCGTGTTATAAGTCCCGTAAAGTTTGCTCGTACCGGATTGTTTTCAAAAGTACGAGATGGAAAATCTCACTGTGATTTTACAACCTCGTCCATGTGCGACTTCACTCCGACGCCCCGACTACGCGGATGAAAAACCCTGTGCGTTCACGACTCTCGATTTAAGAAGGAAAAATGAAGGAAACGGCACGTGGAAGCGAATAAGGTCGCTTTCCCAGACGACCCCGTAGGCTGGAGAGAAAGGAGCAGATGGCTAAGGGAAGCTTTGCGGAATGAGCCACTCGAGGTCAGGAAATGGAGGAAACGGATGGGCCTCGTTGCTGAGCATATGAATATAAAAACGTGTCCAGATCATTCAGTGAAAACTGGCCGAAGGCCATTTTACATCACTTGTTTCAGGTTTCCTTTAATTTTATTTTTCTCACTAGACAAAATACATTTACTTCAGTTATACCCTTTAAAACATACCCAACCAGGTGGTTACAGACGAAGAAACACTATTCAGCCTCCCATTGAACCAAGTCAGTAACCGTCTCACTAGTGTTGTTCAAAAAAAAAAAAAGGTGAGCAGAAGAGAATTTAATTTTAAGGTCCTAAAATATCCTTCTTGTTTTCAGTACCCTGGTAAAAAAAACATTTCCCTCCTTCATTGCGTTCAGTGGATCTCCTCATCTGTAACCCATTTAGAAGCTGTCAGATCTTCTTAGCAAAGACTGATTGTTTATTTCCACATTTAGCCGTATGTCACAATACATATTTTGTTTCAGTCATTATCTTACAAATAGTAGAACCGCGTCTTTCCACACAACGTAGTAATCGATACAAATGTTATTTTTTTTCGTTTCTAACAATGATAACCTCCCAGGCACAGATTTAGTAACTTATAACCATGGAAATTCAGCACTGACAGTCTGAGCACAAAAATGTGTCAATGGCAATAAAGCATCTTTTTGAGTCTTGTCTTAAGGTCCCTCAGCAAAGATAAGAAAATGGATCATACTTTTTATCCTTCATGAACTGAGCATTTTTATCACTGGAACTCCTACAGATAAATGACCTGGGCGCAGCGGTTGGTGCTTCCGCTTTCCGCCCGAATGACTCAGGTTCGCATCCCACCTTCTGCCGCAGTACCCTTGAGCAAGGTACCTCAACTGGAACAAGAAACACCCAGCTGTACAAATGCATAAATCATCATAAGAAGCTCCACACTGTGTGCTGCTTTGGAGAAAACTGCCAAGTAAATAAATGGAAATGTAAACTGGTATTCAACCATGTGATGGAATTTTTCTTTTCTTTTTTCTAAAGGCTTTCATAATTTAGAGAGAAGCGCTGTCCTTGTTGCTGTATAAACCATCCGTGGTGAGATTGTTTATGCAGGGTTTTGATTTCATAAAACACCCAATCTGGCGTGTCCTGCGTTGACGATGTGTGTCACTCTACCCTTAGAAGCACAAGGCGCAGTCATAGAAAAGCTCTCCTTTATTTCTACGTCATGAAATACGGCAAGTCGCTTCTGCTGAGTTCAGTACAGTCGCACGTGAGAACAACAGTCGAGTCCCACCGGGGTCGTCACGAGCACACAGCGTTTCAGTGGCGCGTTCGCTTAGTTGAGAAATGAGGGACAAAAAATAAGGGACAGCTGGTAGCTTAGTGGTACTGCCCTTGGATCCAAAGGTTACAGGTTTGATCCCCACCTCTGGCTGTACCCTTGAGCAAGGTACTTTCCCTAAATTGCTCCAGTAAAGTCACCCAGCTGTCTAAATGGGTAAATCATTATAACCTCAACATTGTAAGTTCCTTTGGAGAAAAGCATAAGCTAAATGAATAGGTGTAAAATAAGGGCAAACAGGTAAAAGGTGTGACCTTCATGTGTCAGCAGTCTATATATTAATCTTTATTTAAAACTGAATAAATACTTTCCTTTCGTATATGTGGAAGATCCAGGACTTTGAGAACATGAGACGTCAGTTGTAAAACATGATAAACAGCCGCCTTGGCAGTCAGCCAGAGTATAAAACGCTCACCCATTTCTCAGATTTAAACGGTCCGAACAGGTCAAGACACATGAGGCAGGGGTACGTGTCAAAGACAGGCACGCTCAGTGGGAACTCAAGAGCTTGCGCACGGCACTTAATGACTGTTGTAGTTCAGATGCTACCATAGCATCATTGCGTTCGTAGCACAAAATACGAATTCCGGATACGTGAGAATTTGAGATGGCGCCAGTCCCTTACACAAGAGGCGGTGGCTCCAAGCCAGGTGACGCGAGTCTCCTTTGGCTCGTGTACTTGTTTGTTTGAGATCCACGAGCGGCTGAGGTAACTGATTTATTTCTTCGGAGGCTCCCATGAAAGGCTAACAAAGTCTACCATGCGGTGCCAATTGGGGTGACGAGATAGACACCTCATCTACTGGCTTATAAACTGCTCTGCGCATTGCTGATACGCAAAACGCATCGCTTCCACGGCGATCTGCCCTCATGGAGATGTTTCGCGCACCTGGGACGGCTATTCCTGTTTTGACTAACCGTGATGATCATCACGTTGACCGGGGCCAACGAGGTGTTGACACCATGCACCGACTGCTGAACTTGGCTCCCTGGGAAACACTGAACATTCTCCTAAGTCATCATTTGAGGAAGGACAAGTGGTTGTTAGGGAGATGAAACCTGGTGTAGCTCATCCCGAAGAAGGCTTGAGATGTTGGGTCTTCAAGACATGTCAAGATATCAGTGCCATGTTGGTGACACTCTGCTCTTTCTGTCTGCAGCACTATAAATACACACTGCGTTCAAATAATCATTCTTGGGGGGGATGTTAACATGACTCCTGACTATCATATCAGCTGTGTGGAAAAATAACAAGTCAGCTGGTCCATGAGATTCTGTTTTCTCGTAGAAAACCAAGTAACTAGCAAGGTGAATACAAGCAGGGCTCCGTTTGATCACCCCGGTAAAGGAACGAAAAGCTTCAGTATAAAAACACGTCACATGGTCGGTCACGGCGAGTCCGGTGTGACTTCAGTAGAAAATACCACAGCTGCATATGAGCCACACCGGCGTTTTGTAAAAGGCAACGTCCAGAGGTTCCGGAAACTTCAGCAGCAGTTCCACGCACACACAAAGAGATGTCTGAGACATGCATGGTACAGGTGTAAAAAAGACAACTCAAAAGCCAAGTGAGTCCGAGTCAGTGTTTTGCTCCTGCTGAATGACGGGATGAGGTTTGATCTGAGAGAGGTGTCGGGTTCGCCTGGTGATGAGGGCAAAACCACACAGCTGAGGGCAGAGCAAACGTGGTGCAGAAGGTCAAAACGGTTCACGTGTGGACAGGGCGCATGTAAAAAGTACAGGTCTCTCGCCGGGAGGTTCTGTCCATCATTTCCGTTTTAATGAAACCGAAACTCCGCAGTGTTTTCAGTCCAGATCCAGCGCACACGTTTTTTTTGGGGGGGAGGGAGGGGGGGAGACAGATAAAACTGGCACAGGAGCAGATACACACATATGGGTGGTTAAATAAAGTCTCGATGTCCTTCTGCACCGTCGGCACCCACTTCCACCAGCTGGCGAAACATCACCCCTGCAATCATAAGAAACACGGGATTGATTTCACTCCAGTCCTTCGCGTCTCTGCAGCAGCGGAAGGAATTAAATGTACAGAGAGGACAGCGCCCCCCGTCACCCCCGCCTGGCGCTAACTGGGCCGTGCGGGGCGCGGGCCACTCCGACTGCTCCACATGGCGGTGAGCGATCGCTTCCGGCACCCTGACATTTCCTTAAAAAGACCCAACCCGTCTCCCGCACCCCTCCCGCCTTAACCCGGGGGGGGGGGGGGGGGGTCACACCACAGACGCCACAGAGGTGACGGAGGTCACCTTGTTGTCCTCCGCCCAGGGCTGCAGGTTCTGCAGGGCATAGAGGGACGAGTTGTGCAGGCACAGCGGGTCCTGCTGCAGCGGCTGGGCCAGCGTCTTCTGGAAGGCCTCTTGCTGGAGCTGCAGCATCAGCCGGTTGGCCTGCTGCCTCTCCGCCTCTCGCTCCTCTGCAGTCTGCCTCCTAGTGGTGGGAGGTGGCAAGCGCAGAACGATCAGCTCGTTGGCCCCCGGACCCTGCGTGATTTCGTTCTTGCGTCGAAAGTGATATTCTCTGCATTTCCTTAATGGTACAATACAGTGTGAGGAAATAATTCACTTTAGGTGCTGCGAATGGACAATTGTAAGATCTTGATTTTTTTTCTGGGGAAATCATTTACTGCGCAACATTCCTATGTGTCGAGCCTTCGCTCGGTAATAAAGCAGTTATTTCAGCAGCTGAAATCGTATTTTGAACAACATTGCTCTTGGTAACGACAAACTAACTGCAATGTCGATTCGTTGATATTCCTGGCACATTTCTCAGATTTCAGAAATGATTTTATGTATGCCATTCCGTTATACATCAGTGAAGCTGATCTGGAGTCTTACTATACACAGAGCTGAAAGCTGATGTTTTTGCTCATTCAGAACTGATGTATAAATAAATAAATAAATACATTTTTTAAAAGCATGCATACATCTTCATAGGCTGTATCACCTTATACGGTCCCAAAAGTTTGTTTTCTTAATTCTCCTGTTATAATTCATAATGCACCCATCAAAATGAGCCTCTTCATAGATGTACGTACCTGACCAAATACAGTCTTTACTGATAAGCATTATATATGAAGCATTGTCACGTTTAACATTGTATAACCTAATTAATAATAAGTATTAGAATGTCCGAAGTTTTTTAAACATTTCTTTTCAATTTGAATGCAGTTTAACTGACTTCAGCTTCTTATTATCCCATTCCGTGAAATCTGTGGAGGTTTTGTAGGTAACATATTTACAGTATTTGAATTCATATTAGAGTAACACTGTGTACGATATCGTAATAAAAGTAAACGTAGGGGATTGGTGATGCCCCGTACCTAAAACGTGTGACAGAAAATGTAAATATTGTTTAACCTTAACTATTTAACCTTAACATGCACTCTCACTGAAGAAGTCAAACACTAACAGCTTGCCTCCATGCTGGACCTCGCTTGTAAAAAGCAGTGGAATAAAAGGCTCATTATAATTGAATTGTGCACTCCTCCATTTGGAAAGGGCCTCACGCTGCTGGCTGAGTGTATTAGGCTTATGTTTCTTCACTGAACAGTGTGTTCCATTATTCAGACCACTGGGTCAGTATTGCTTTGGACAGCAGGGCCAAGGAAACCTTTTAAGGGCTGGAACAATTTTGCTTGCTCAAGAGATTTTTTTCCTATTAAAAAAAAACTAGCCAAGCCAAGCAAACTGTATTATTGTTTTATTACCATGATGCCCTGGGTGAATTTTAAGGGGAATAATTGAATCGCCCCTGTCTCTGTAAGCAGCACCTCATTCAATGAGCTTCTCTCTCCTCTTATTTTAAAAAATATACAAAATGAGCATGTCATGTAATAAATATTTTAAACCTACCTAAATAATTGAAAAAGACTGAGTGTCATATGGTGCCACTGATAAAACAGAGATCATTATGTTTTTTTTTTTAATCCAATTTTGTCTATCTGCATTTGCTTATTCCCTCATTCCAGGACTTTATCTTCCACCTGTAGAATATTTAAAATATAATCATTAATTACTGTTAGTTATTAATATTAAAAATAAACATTTTCTATGTAACTAGATTCTCACATAACTAATCACCAATACTTAGTTAACACTAATGTGAAACCAGCCCGGTTTTTCAGACATACAGCAAAATTTTTTTCTTAAGAATTTTTACATTTTTCAACAATGTAAATACGTGTTTACGGGTTTTGTTTCTAAACAGAAACCAATTGCGCTGCACAGCGTGGTTCTGGGCCAAAGTCACAAACTTGAATCTGGTGTATAGTTGTGAACACAAAATGTGCTGATATCACAAAATACATAGGTAAAGTAAATATTTAGCATATTAAATGAAATATTTATTTTAATTCTCACTGCTTTTAATTCAAGGTAAGCATAACAATTATTGTAATCGTTTTTTGTGAAAAACATGAATGAAAGCATATACCGAATAAAGCAAAATATGAGCATATTTTAAAAAATCACTTCAACTAATGATATAAAATGTTGGATTTTCAGCATGGATATGTATTCATGTAAAATTAAAAAGTAAGTACGCTGTGGTCTGCTTCTTGAAATTTAAAAAAAAAAAAGAAAAAATAAAAATTACATCTACCAGACAGATTTTGAAGCAAGATGGTGACTTGATTGTGACACATGATTTCCAGAAAATTACAAATATATTTTTTTCCCAATTATCTTACACTTTGTGCCTCATACAAAAATGCTGGGAAGTTTCAGCTTGTACAAAAAAAAAAAACAATGTGGGTTTGGAAGCAGTGGATCTAAATATTTCTTTATTATCAACTTTCAAAGTAAAAAGTATAATGACAACCCATACACACACTGTATTTTACATTATGTTGTGTGAAAAAGAGCAGTGAACCTACCGCCATTTTGTCCTGCGGTTCTGGAACCAGGTCTTGACCTGGGCATCTGTCATCTTCAGGGCCTTAGCCAGGGTGGCGCGCTCAGCTGATGCCAGGTACTTCTGCCGGTGGAAGCGCTTCTCCAGCTCACATATCTGCACGCGGCTGAAGGAGGTGCGTGGCTTTTTTCGCTTCGGCGGCGTCCGGTTCTGGTACGGGTGGCCGATCCGCCGGGTCACGGAGAACGGCGAGAGGGCCGCTGCCAGGAAAAATGGAGAAAATCCTTTTTTTTAAAACTGCCAGGCATTCAGGTTCGCCATAGACTGTTACAGTGGGAAAAAAAAAATACCTAATTACCTACAGCTCCAGAGATTTTTGTGTTCTTTTACACTGGAAAAACATATTAAGATTTGCTTAATCTTAATTTAAGAAGGAAACTGCTCATTAATTTTAATTTGTCTTTTTCATTTTGCTTTGGGTTTCCACATTATAGACACTGAATGCCTACAGATTCAATGGAGCAGAAATGTAAATAAGTATAAATTAGTTTTTTATTGAAACCATAAAAGAGACAAATTAACAAGTAAACATAAAATGTTACTGAATTTGTTGAATTGTTTGTATTTCTTAGTTTAAATACTGAGCTGAATGAATTGCACTGATTTCTCAACTTCATTTCAATCTGTCTATTTGTATTGGATATCAACCTTAGTTAACATATTACTCCCGATAATTATGCAAGCTAGTGAACAGGCGCAGGTCTTTGCACCGTATGGATATGATTGATGAACTGTGCCCATATGAGAAATTGCAACACTTGTACTCGGTGCAGTGGAAAATACAAAAAGTGATGACAAAAGTGATTGCAGCAAAATAAATAGCATCATATCCATAGTAAGCAGTGACATGGACTGACTGGAGTAAGAAAAAATTCAGTAAAAGTTAGTCGGTGAAAGGCAAAATTCAGACCAATAGCTATAAGATAAACACATAAAAAACATGTATGTCTAAGTGTTAATTTTTTTTAACTCATCATCATATTAAAAATGACCAAAATGATAAGCCCCCCAAACCCATTCTCAATTTTTCTAAAGGAAAGAAAAAAATTATTCCATGTTATGAAATTACAAAAATGTAATATTACTCAGAATATGGCTCTGTACATAGAATAATACTGAATAATATTTTTAAAATTTAAATTTAAAATATATTAATAACATCAGCATGGAAAGGCAATTGCTCTTTTTCTTGGTTTTTGTGGTTTTCTCAGTAACACTTTACTGCATCCCCTGATGGGAGGTGGTCAGTTCAGGGTCACCTATGGCCCCCGGTTGCCTGGGGGCTGTAAACTCACCTGGGCAAGCGCCCTTGAGAAAGGGGTAGTCCAGGAGCGGACTAGCGTCTCGCAGCACAGCGAGATCGGGGTAATAGTGTTTGGCTAACGCTTCCACGGAGCCCCAGGCAGGAGGGGCCCTGCCCGCCTCCCCCTCGGCCACGGGGCGGGGGCTCTCTCCCGGGCCTCCCGCTTGTCCGTCCACCGCCTGCTCCGCTGGAGGACGACAGAGGGAGAGACAGTCAGGGCCCAGCCGCCCCTGCGCTGCCCCGGGGAGGCGCCCCCCGGGGACAAGGTGAGGGGGCATTCTACCTGCATTGTACTGCTGCGGGTGTTCATACTAATTAACGAAATGGAAAAGGAAAAACCCTCGGTTATATCACTGGGTCGTGTTTTCAAGACTTCTTTCTTTGAAATTGCATCAAATTCAGTTACCACCATTTACTAAATATTTCCTGACGTTAACATCCTGCGAAGTAAAGTGCGCACCGGGAGTAGCTGTACTGAGCTATTAGGAAACTATTACGCAATACTTCAGACACTTCAGTCCAAAATGACATATGCAGAAGACAAATAAAATCTGTACAACTCAAAGCACTCATCGATTCAAGGGTAACAGGTGAGATTTAAAAGTACACTTAATTTTGCGTGATTTGAAATAGCCCTTTTAGCAATACGTTTAACGTGAAAATGCAATAATATAAGCTGCGGGAGGGTCACATATTATAGCAGGAAAAGGAAAACGTGGAAGAAGGCTTCAATATTCGGTAAGTAGCACATTTCTTTTCCAAGCTCAAGTGCAGAGTTGACTTGTTGGGGAGCTAAAAGAGGAGCTGGTGGCCACTTACACTTCTGGCAAGACCACCAGGAGCCCCTGTGCACGTCTGTGGTGGGATTCCTCGAGAAGGGAATCGCTACGCTGACAGATTAACAACGAGCACCGCGAAAGACGCTTTGGGGGTCGATAGGGGACAGACCACTCTTTCCCCACTCGAATGGCGTCGCGCTCTCATCCCAGAGACCACAGCATTAATCTCCTGTGATCAGTGTTCTAGCAATGCGCCGAAATAAACGACTGATTACTCTATGAGGGAGATGAATGTGTTCGCAGGAAGGTTGGCGCGTGATTCCAAAAGTGTTTTTTCTACAAATGACTAACGTGTGTGTTATTATTATTTTTCTTCAAATCCCATCGGAACACGTAACACTTGAAACCAAAGGAGAAGCGTGTAGACAAGACTTGTGGTCTTGATGTCCACAGCGTAGGGTCGACACTCCCTCTCGGAATGGGAACCAGCGGCCTGGACGAGCTGGACGAGCCCTGACCCTGGTTAGGGCCGCTGGTTCCCAAAAATTTTTTCTCTATGGAAAGGCAAAAAGTCCTCCAAGTGGCCAAGAAAAGGGAAGGCAAACAGCATCTGAAAGTCATTTGACTCTTTTTGACAGCAAGGGCTTCCGTGGGGAAAACACTGTAAAAGTATTTGTTTAGGACCCCGAAGTTTCCGTTGAGTCAGAAGAAGAGCAACAGAAATTCAGTTAACACACAACGGCCGTAAGGATGATGGTAAAATTGCCTGTACACGGTTGGTGAGGAAAAACAGAGCGTTCCAGTGAATAACTCTAACATAAAATTATTATCGAAATACAATACACAGTGCCGCCTGAAAGCATGTGAAACTCTTGTGTGCCTTAGTTTTACCACAAAATGGTTACTTAATGAGAATCAGTCTTTCTCATGTGACACAGTAGGTGCGTAATTACAAATTCCATATGTTGCTTTAGAGGAAATCGTGTGTGTAGTAGAAACACAGAAGTTTATAAGTTTATTTTGATATTTTATCCAAGAATAATGACTATCAGTGTAGGGTTGACATTTACACTTTTTGGCAGCACTGTCTCATATAATTTTTAAGAATTTTTCTTAAAGGTGACATAAAAGTGTGTTCTAGACAATTAAATGACAGCTATTTAGACTTGCTGTTTTACGAGGCAGCGAAACCAGTAAAAGGAAATGACAGCGGAGTAGGTCATCTTTGTCAAAATTGAAAATAAAATTTTGCTCCATCGTATCACTGAAAATCCGCCGTGATGCGACACATCCGTGATGTCTGCGTACAGCAGATCACGCAGGGTTTGAAAGAAGCGCTCGCAGATAAATCTCTTATTAGTACGTCATTATGGCAATCCCAAATGATCGTTAACACTGCCGAACCATGTTAAACAAGAAATAAAGCTCCCGTTTCCAAATTGCATTGCCGCAACCAAATGATCTGCGCGAGTAATAAAATTTAGCATCCACATATCAAAAAAAAACAAATGCTGCCGTAGAGAAATTGCAGCCCATAACAAAATCATTTATACTTAATAACGTTCTGTATGACAGGGCCTGTCGTCCCCACTGTGAATATTCCCTTTGTTACAATCTAATAAATATAACTGTGAAAGATTCCACGGAAAATATTGAAATTTACCAACATCTGTTCCTATTTATTATATTGTCTGGCAAAAACATATTTCAATTTTGCTGTCAGCTCTTCTCCGCTATTGCTATGTGTACGAAGCCACCAAAGAGCTCTTTGGAAAATAAACAGCCTAGATGCCGAACGATAAACAGTCTCTATTTTGGAAGAGCTAGAGGCAGTTATCTCTCCCCAAAGCCGGTGCGATCATCGCTGCAAACACGCTTCTTTATATCAGTCCACATTCACTTGGAGAAAAGAAGTGATGTCATTAAGGTCAGTCTCCTCAATCGTACCGGCGACACATATTTTATGATATTAGTAACGGAGTGTCTCTGTATCAGTGATATTAGAGCCTCAGATGGCTCTCTGGTAATGCCGGATGTCACATTACTCAGACAAAACAGCCTTGGTGTTTCCGCACTGAATGTTGAGCTAAAGGCAGCAGGGAGAAGGTGGACGAGGCCTAGGGCACAGATCCTCCACCCTCCACGTACTTATACTCCAACAAAATCCTCAAAACACTCACACTGCTCCAGTATTAAGAGGTACGATTTGAATGACGGCAAACTGTTAACGTAATCGTGGATAACTGCTTGACCTGGTTAGAGTCACAGCAGTCCAGAACCTATCTCGGAATCCCAGAACACCGGTCCATTGCAGTGTCCAAATGGTCATTCACACACTATAGGAAGGTTAGTGGTGCCATTTCACCTTAACTGTATGTCTTTGGACTGTGGGAGGAAACCTGAGCACCTGGACGAAACCCACACAGATGTGGGGAGAACAGGCAAATTCCTCATAGAATAAGGCAGACTTGAATCTACATCCAAATAGCACAGGTGCTCTGAGGTGGAAGTGCTACCCCCTGTGCCACCATGCCACCCAGCTCTATGTCAGATATATCTATGTCAAAAAAAATCATTATAATTGTAGCCTTGCATGTGACAAATGTTGGACTCTCCACAACAGTTTAAATGGACTGTGTATGAAATGATTTGGCCCTTTTTGACACACTTTGTGGATAATTCATATAGGCTTATATCATTTTCTTGCATTTCTTACAATTCAGCCATCAAAATGATGAACTGTTATGGTTGTAATTTAGCCTCTGTATGACATTTGCAATAATCTTCCACACACTAATTTTATTTGATAAGTCTGAGGGCAAATTTGAAGTTTAAAATTTAAAACCTTCTTTAATAAGGTCAGTCTGTCATGAATGCAATTAAAATTGCCCTTGTCCACTGTATTATTTCTGCTTCATGTTTTTTTTTTTTTAAATTTCAACGAAAAATGCAGATGGAGAGTTTTTTTTCTGCTTTAGAGGATAAGATTCTCATGTTATATTATTACATATTTCAAGATGATCCACCTCAATAGTATGAGTGATACTTGTGGACAACAAACACTTGAGAACATCCACAGCAGCACAGCACAGTCTGCTCATAATTTCATTTGCACTATAATTAACATACACTTCAATATGTGTAATGAATACGTTTCAATGAGTGTACATAAACCATTTCGACATAAAGATCCAAATGATCAAAATGTCATTCAAAACTTCGCAGTTCGCAGGTGTGTCTAAGTGCGATTTCGTTTGTCAGAAAATTTCACTATTTATCATTCCTATGGCGTCATTCCTCCCTTCTTCTTCTTCTTCTTCTTCTTATTATTATTATTATTATTATTATTATTATTACATTTTAGGTGACAGCTGGACCGTTGCTTGAGTTTCGGATCACTCTCTGTGGAGTTTAAATGTTCTCCCCCTATTCGCTTGGATTTCCTCTGGTCATCCAAGTGCTCTGGTTTCCCACCACGTCCAAAGGCTGGTTTCATTTGAATTGTTGACCAAAATGCCCTTTATGCGTGAATGTGTAAGCGAATGAGTGTGTGTGATTGCCTTGCGGTGGAATGATGTCCCGTACAGGGTGTACCCTGCCTCACGCCCAGATAGCCTCTCGACTAGTAATTATTATTAATAACTGTATTTACATTCGCGCTCTGTGTAAATCTTATACTCAATAATAATAATAATAATAGTAACAAAAAAAATAATACATGTTTTCCTGCTTATTCCACGATTTTAAAATATATGCCATCTTATAGACGCAACTCAAAGGTAAAAATGATCCCACTTAATTATAATTGTACAGCCAGTGTTCACACAGCTACGTTTCTTGGATTAATTATATATTATTATTATTATTATTATTCTTTACGTGACTATCATGATATTTATGATTGCCGAAAACACTACTTTAGTAATTTGTTGCAAATTAAATTACTAAAGTAGTGTTTTCGGCAATCATAAATATCATGATCGTCACGTAAAGAATAGATGTAGTGAAGTGTAGGAAGCCACCAAATGATCGCTAAAATGCGTAGGGGAAAAAAAGTAAAATTAATCCCGATATACACGCTCTGCTGAGGGTATCAGATCCGTTAATGTTGCACGTGTCTGCGCGGAGACTTCAGAAAAGTCAAATGTAATATGAAGGAAGCGACGATCATCATTCTGCAGCTCGGTTTGTGTTTCTCGGAGCCATTATCTTCTCAGCTTGTCCGAGTGCGCGCTGCATTGTCGGGAATTTTTAATGGAAGAAGGTAAGATGATAGATAGATAGATAGATAGATAGATAGATAGATAGATAGATAGATAGATAGATAGATAGAGCGTCATTTGTGTTTAATGGAACAAAGCTCACAACACTTGCGTAATAATTAATGTGAAATATTTAGTAGCGCACACGGTGACGTCGACGGCAGTCGGAACTGCGCACGTGCCGCGTGGAGACGCGACGGCGGACCCGGGCTCGTGCCGCGCCGTGACGCACTGTGGCGCCTCCGCTCGTTTCGGGTGCTTCGTCGACGCCACGAGACGCGCGGCCCTCGCTGGATGTGAATATGGTCCATACAGTATATTCACATCTTCGCATGAGAGCTTCTCCTGCAGCTGACATATCAATCCGCCCTATGAATGATTGATGAGAACCCTGGTTTTCTGAATATTAAATGAGCAGAAATCCATAATGCTCTTCATTCTGACTTCTGTAAATACGCGTGACCTCAGCATGGACGCTTGCTCATATTGCTCATATTGCACAGTGGAGAGAAATTAACATCATTCTCGAGCAGAGGGGGGAAAAGTCCCATTTGTTCCCGGCTGTACGCCCGTGCATTTGCTCAAAGAGTTATAATAATTATGGCACCTGAGGTACATAATTTAATGGGCCGGAACATTATCAAACACTCTTAATAACAGCCCTACTTTAAATGAGCTTTCTGAGCCTGGTGCTCTTTGAATGTAATGATAGGAATCATAGGCAAGTGTAATATCATTTATATTGTGCGTTTTAATAGCATTAAACCTCACTAATATATTCATTCAATACAGGCAAAATTATAGAAATTCAATACTGAAGGAAAAAATTTCCCCAGTTTCTGAAGTTAGTCATATTTCTGAAGTTAGTAGTGCGCATATCACACTATATATGTGGTATACAGTACATAATAATATTATACATATATATTAATCAGTATTGAGGAGAACCTTTTCACGACGATCAATGTTTATTATATTTTTCTTCTTCTTCTCACTTTAATAATAATAATAAGAAGAAGAAGAAGAATCATTCGCAGTTCGCAGCTGGGTTTCCTTATTATGATTATTATTATTATTATTACTCTTACTCTAATTGTTACTATTGATAATGTATAAAGTTTCACAGTGTGCAGTATTACGCCATTCGTCTTTGCAGATTATAAACTAATAATAATAATAATAATAATAATAATAATAATACATTCACACAGATGTCAAACAGTAACCAAGGCAGATTATCAAATGTGGTTAAAATGTACATTTTCAGATAAGTGGAATAAAGCAGTGTTACGGGGTCATCTCCACACACACTTCCGAGGGTGACACTTTCGGGTGTGACGTGTTCGTAGCAGCACTGCCCACGATGCCCGCTTCGCACAAGTGTGTGTCCGTGTTTTCTGCTGGGAGCCACGCGATCCCTGTCGGTGGGAAAACCTGGCAGGGGACGCACCTTGTTCCACGTTCACTCACACACACGTATGTTTTTTAAAAACAAGAGCAGTGTGAGTAGCATCTCTGTCACCCCTGGAAATTGGATGAGAGGCAGTGGCTGGTGTCTGTTTATGCTGACAGTGTGTGTCCCTGGGCCCAGATTAGATCAGAACCCCAGCCAATAACGCAGCCCCAACTCTGATGCGAGGTATCTTTTTATTTTCCTACAGGCACGAGCCTTTTACCTCACATCACACCCCTTTTTTTTTCCCACGGAGCGGTACACACGCACTCACGGGTCTTCCTTGACACACTTCATCCCTCGTACACACAACAATGAACAATCTCCAGATCACACAAAACAAACTGGCACACACACGCACACACACACACACACACACACACACCTGCTGACAGACAAGCCTGGAAAGTACACAGAATTAACGCAATTGACTTCATTTATCGTGACCATAAAATCCTGGAATAAATTCGTTACTTTGGAACCCCACAGTACATGAAAGGCTTAATACCTGTAGTGAATCATATTTTTGACGCTGTGCCCTCCGAAAGGTGGTTGGGTGACAATCACGGAAAACTAAAATGATAAGATTCAAAATTATGATGGCCATTGTTTCTTTAATCCGAAGATATAATTTGTAGAAATTTCTTGTGTATTGTAGTTAAAATAATGACAACTCTTCTTGCAATTACAAAAGTAAAATGGCAAGCATAATAATAATAATAATAATAAGTACGAAATGCTGTATATTTATAAAAGGAACAGAGGGCATTTCCTGGATGCTATTTTACAGAACAATTCTGATATATAATTTGGAGATCTTACTGTTATAAGTACAGCGGTATCTATAAATTTAATTAAGATGAAAACAACAATTTTGTAGCATTCAAGAGTTTTTAAAACCCCTCAGAAAATATTCCTGCTAATTTAATTAATTTGCAGACAGAATATATACTGTAAACCTAAATGCCTACGCATATGAAACAGTTTTGTTTAATTAAATAGTATGAACACCCAGCACTCTAGTAAGTTCTTGTAATCAGTAGATTTTTGCAAAAAAAAAAGAAAAAAAAAAAAAGAGAGGACCTCTTCAAAACTTGATGTAAGAAAGTGCTATGAAGATGAAGGGCTTAGAATTTGGTTTTCTAATTCACATCAATTTCAGTTTTTAGTATATTTGTTTTCCTGTTAGTTACAAGAGCTACTTATTAGTTATAATAGTTATTTTTTTTAATCCTACTAGAAAATTCAGTAACATGTTTTTTTTAAAAAAAAAAAAACTGCATTAGTAATGTTACCAAAGGTGTTTACTCTTGCGTTTTTATGCTGTAATATATATTATTAATATTATTATTATTTTATCAATTTCAGTAATATATTACTATATTACTTCAAGCATAATACGTGTAATAATACTAATAATAATAATAATAATAATAATAATAATAATAATAATAATAATAATAAAAATATGTCCCATAGATCAACTGTATTGCTTATGCTCGGAGTTCCACATCAATAATTCGTGTTGTCGTTGTGTACACTACAATCACATAATTCCTCGAGACGACACTCAGTTATCAGTTAATGGTAACTGGTCAGTGACCCTGTTTAAATCGCAAAATAAAGCATTGATGCTTTTTAAAGACACACCCGAAGACGTTGTTCCTTTGAGAGGGAAAATAAAATGAAATTCCATCCAAGAAGCACTGAAAGTGTTTTGTGGTGAAGCAACGTTCAAGGTGTTTTGCACCATTTAGACTATAATGTAAGGCTGCGCGCACGCACACACACACACACACACACACACACACACACACACACGTACTTGTCACACTTGGTTTACCGTTACTGACCGCAGCCCCACCGCCTCTCTGACACTCAACAGCTGGGCTGCATGCATTCGTTTTAAAACTGAAATACGATTAAATTAGCATTCGATTCCTTTTGCAAAATTTAAACAGAAATGATTGTCTCCGTTTAGCTGCTTACGTAATAATTCAATATGACTTTGAACGCAAATGCAGTCGTCAGTGAGCTATAGATATAGATATATAGATATATATATATACAGTATCAATACATTATATAACATATATGTAATTATATATATATATATATAGAAGTTACAGGTAATAACTTTGAAAGCAAAATGTGTTTTCTGTTCTTCGCCGAGATGTTTAAAAGTGGGAAGTGCTATTTTGTAGTTAACTAATAATAAAATTTGAAATCCGGGCGCTGGTTCTAGTTGACGGTCACGGTCATTTGATACCAGGGATGAGAAATTAATAAGTAAGTAATAAGTAATCATTAATGACCGATCAAAATTTGGAAACTGGGATGTGATCTGTAGTTAACAGAGAAAAACATTGAAACTGGGATGTGATATTTGTAGGTCATTGATAATCATTTTGAAAGTGATCTTTGCGGCTCACTGGTAATAATTAGAAATTATGATGCGGTGTGTGTGCCTCACTGGTTAGGATTTTCAAATCGGCATGAAATCTCTTATTTCCTTCCTAATTATCCCGCAACGGGAACGTGATGTCTCTCTCTCGCTCTCTCTTACACACACACACACACACACACACAAAAAAAAAAAAAAATCACGGCTTCCGTGCGACCGAGGAATACGCCCAAGGTGTGTTTACCTGTAAGCCTGTCCTTAGCGAACCTCCTACTGCTCTCCATCCAGGGAAATGTGAAGTTGGCCACGTTCCCCATGCTGGGCACCGTGGGCACCGTGGGCATACCCGCCGAGATACCCGCAGGGTGCGCGGGTGGGGGTGGCGGATGGGGCGTCGCGGGCATGGGTCTGTGCGCCGGGACCCGGATCACCCCTCCGGAACCGGCCGAGTTCACGTTCACGTTCATGTTCATGCTCACGTTCATGTTCATGTTGACGTTGTACGCCATGGAGCAGGCCGGGCTGTACACCCCGTTGTACCCGGCGTTGGGGTAGACGTTGGGGGCCAGCTGGTAGTCCCCCTCCCCGCTCCGGCTGGGCAGCATGCAGCTGCTGGGCTGGTCGCCGCCGTTCAGGATCTGATCTATTCCGAAACTGATGGGCTCGTGCTGCTGGTGCGTCTGGTTCACCTCTTCGATCCCCGTGTGCTCCATGGTGGTGGTGACGGGCTCCAGCAGCACCGCGGGGCGCCTTTCGCCAGGTACGGAGGTGCCGCAAAGCGGGTGCCGCGAATCCAGCCGCGCTCGGACTGTCAGGGGTCTGCGGGTGTCGAGAGGCCGAGCTGCGTCCAGAAGATGCCCAGAAGGCGCAGCAAATCTGCAAAATCGGCACGATTAATCCATGGCAAAAACGTCTTCGGAGGAAGCCATCGCAGGACAATATCCATCATCTGCTCGCATGTCGGAACATTTGCGCCGAAACGCAGAGAAGTGAAAAAAAGAGCTGGAAGCCCAACGCTTCGAACAACGTTCTCCAGGAAAATGACAAAAAAAAATAAAAATAAAAATAAAAGTAAGAATAAAATAAAATAAAAGAAAAATAATAAGAAAAAAATAAATAAATAAAAGCAAAGTGGAAATGGAAGAAGTGCCAAGTCTATGTGTTGCTGCAACAAACGTGAAGGCGCAGGAGAGCACGAGGACCTTCGGCGTGGAACTCCATCAGATGGTGCTCCTTGTCCCGCGCATAAATATTAATTTATGCGAAAGCTGCGGATTGCTGCGCTGTTCAGCGTGTCCCAGTGATTCTGAGCAGGTGAGAAGGTCCCGCTGCCAAAAGGCTCGGATTCACCCATTCATTGGCTCTTGCGCGCTCCTGCGCGCTCCCTCCCTCCTTTAAAGACACAGCTCTCCTTTTCCAGCGCCCTTCTTCCATTTTTTTTTTTTTTTTATGATTCCATTTACGAATTATACCAAGGCCGTCATCAACCGGAGGGATTCTATCCAGGAATGTAATTATTTTTCCCATTTTACTTTATTTCAGTCTTCCTGTGTTGCTCCGTTATT